>NC_136488.1:70707471-70727471 GCF_053919585.1 Euprymna scolopes | reverse complement strand
TTATCCGTAAGGATCCATAATGTATAAAGTATGAGATAAAATTCAGATCTAAATGACACTCTTCTGGAGGTTGAAAGTTCAAGTCTCAATGCGGGTAATATGAAAAATACAATTGTGAATTACTTAAGACTTCCATCTGGTCATGGCTGATGAAATGAAAAAGATGCTACCCCCATGGAGTAAATTATGGGGTTTGTTTCAAATTCTGTGCAGAATTCTGTAGCCCTAGATATATCCAAGGCTTTTGACAAAGTATGGCACGATGGTCTTCTTATGAAAATCAGATCCTATGGTATTACTAGAGGAATACTTAACATAATTAAATCCTTCTTAAATAACAGAAGAATCCAGGTTGTTCTCGTTAGTCGCATGTCAAAACAATCTATATAATTATAAAACTCAAATGACCTTGTAACGGGTGTTGTAACCCAACATCCGGTTTACGACTTCCGGTTGTGCATGCGTACACAAACAAACCCATAACAGCGTAAATAATCAACCCGACAATAAAACGCATTGTTTTACGGTGTACATTTTCAGCGTCCCAATTGTTTTGTTTTTTTCGCATTTAAATTAAACAATTTTTAATACTTTCTGCTTTTTTTTTTTACATCATTCATTTCCGCATTGTCTTAATTAGTTTTATTGACCTTATTATTAGCATATAAATTAAATATTTGACCCAATGGGTCATGAATGTCTGCTTAAAATAAATGGAAAAAGTTACATTTTATTTTCATTTTCTATTTAAAAAGCCATTCTTAACATGGGGAGAGTGATCTTTACTAATCTGTACTTTCAACTAACAATTTCATTAAAAAAAGGTATATCAAAATTTGAATTTAACTTTAAATATTATGGTATCTATTCAGTGCATATTTACCTATAAGTATGGCAAACAACTTATAATTCAATGGCTGTAAGTTTTTTTTTTTTTTTCAAAAATAAACAATTATAAACAGAAAGACTCCTAGAAATCTATCTATATTTTTTTTTTTTCATTTTAATATACTTTCATAAAAATGTTTCTGTTATGCCACAAAAAACTATTTTCTTTACGTCACAAGTGTCACGCTCATACATTAATTCCATAGCTAATATAACATACTGACCCAACGGGTCACGGGTAGTCTAGTATGATATAAATGTGGGTGTACCTCAGGTGTCGATTCTTGGACCTTTATTATTCCTGTTATTCATAAATAACCTCCCTGATAAAATTGTCTCTGAGATGGGTATATTTGCTGACGACATCACGATCTATAACAAACATGAAGAGGAAAATGCATGTATATGTATTCAATGGCAGAAACACTAGAGGAAGACTTTCAATCTGTAGCGAAAAGGGGACAAAAATGGATTGTCACATTCAATGCTACCAAGACTAAGCTTGTTTCTTTTAATAACTACAAGAAACTTGCTCAACCACTAATAGCCATGGCTAATGATACATTACTTGAAAGTACTTCTTTCAAACACCTGCGATTAACGTTCACAGGGAACATGAATTAGAACAGATACATTGAGCGCATTACTAAGGTGATGCAAAGAAAGTGGGCTCCCTCTACCGTGCTAGAAAGTTACTTATGCCTGAGAGTATCATGTCCTTTTACAAGGTCATCATTCGCCCATCTATGGAGTATTGTTGTCACATTTGGGCTGGTGCATCTGCTATTAGTCTCTCCCTCTTAGACAGGGTTCAAAAGAGAGTTGCCGACTTGATAGGTCTCGCACTATCAACTAGGCTTCAACCGCTGTCCCATCAATGAAATATTGCATCTCTCTGCCTGCTTTACAAGTATTTTAATGATGGAACTACGGGCCCTTGTGCCCCCTTGACGTAAATACCCCTGACAAACCCGACAAGCAGCAAAATCCCACCCCTACAGTAGAGATCCCTAGATGTAAGAAAGCCTTCAACTCTAATAGTTTCTTCCCTAGGACTGCTAGACTTTGGAATTCTTTCTGCATTCCAGCTTCCCTGAAGTTCAAGTGCAGACATCTTGCTGCTCAATTCCCTACATAGTAACCCTACAAATTATGTCCCAGATAGTAACCCCTTACATCAAAATGGCACTGTGCCTTGTTTGGGGTAATATTAAAAAAATTTCGACCCAGAAAAAAAAATACATGAGTTTGACAAGATACACTTAAAGACGGTTGGGGGTATCACTGACCGAAATATTATGTGAATAACACTCAAGATGAGAACAGTAGTCCGAATAAGCCAAATGATCCAAATTATAAATCCCCATATCCAAAATTTAGAAACATAAAACTTTTATGGACTATTTTAAATGTTATTTTTAATATATTTGAAAAACCAGTCTCTATCCAAGCAATGGGTGTACTACACGTGTTCAAGTAAATCTATCATCCAGCTCTCATAAGATCAGAGGTTCATAAAATGAAGTCTGTACTGAAATGAAGGGTTGGTGGGCTGTCAGGTGAAAAGAGGTCGGTTAGGCTGAGTAGAGAATACACTTAAACTTATTCTCCAGTAAACTTCTTCCTAATCTTTTCAATCTAGTCAGACAAGAGTAAGCTGTCAGCTTGACCAGTGCCAGATTACAGTTGGATCTTAAGTGATCCGCTCAAACAGACCAATAAATTTCACTCCATCTCTATATGAACACATGTACCTATTGGCATATTTTATTTTTCAAATGTTTATACAAAATCATGTGTGTGGGTGTGTAAACAGGAACTGTGCCAGATTACAACTGAACTGTAAAGGATTCGCTTGTGTTGAACACTAAAACATTCATAAAATTATATATATATGTGTGTGTGTGTGTGTGTGTGTGTGTGTGTGTGTGTGTGTGTGTGTGTGTGTGTGTACTGTATCTGTAAATGTTTGCAGGAGAGCTCACTGCGTAGCAGAGCAATGTTAAAGCTAATAGAAGAAAAAATAATATAAAAATTTATCCAAATCTCATTATAAATTTATTACAATAAAATAAGTTTTTTTTTTCAAAGCTAATCAAGATTTGTCGTCCAGGTACACACACAAACACATATATATGTACGTATATATATATATATATATATATATATATATATATATATATATATATATATATATATATATATATATATTATTTTTTTAAATATAATTATCCACTGACATGGTTTTCGTCGTCTACGACTCGCCAGAGTGACTTAATCCAGCGATATATATATATATATATATATATATATATATATATATATATATATATATACGCACACCAGATTAAAAGTGTTCAAGAGTGATCAATATATATACACACTAGGGTAAAGGTATTCAAGAGTGAATTTAACGAAGTTATGAAGAGTGCTCAATAAGAGAAGAGCAAGACTATATATATATATATATATATATATATATATATATATATAAATTCTAAAGACGTTTGTTGTTCTGAACAAAACCTGTAAATACATCGTTTTTGAGGAATTTATTCCTGTGGTTGTTTTTCTTTTCTTTTTTTTTTTTTTATTTTTTACACATCTTGTCTCCACGGCATGTTATTTTATGATGCGTGTATTTTATCCTCATAAATAAATAAATTAATTAATAAATTAATATATATATATGTGTATGAGTGTGTTTATTTGAAGATCAGTTGGTATTATAAAAGGCGGCTTTGCAACTGGGTTCGAATCCATCAACATGCAATAATTATAATTTTCTACATTAAAGCCTGCAAACATGAAACACTAGGATCTATAGGTAAAAAATAAAATATCTAAAATGTAAATATATTGCTTATGCCCCCTCCAACAATAATTTAGCCCTGTGAGAATTTATAATAAGCCCCAATCTATACTTAGTGCGATGCTCCGGACGCTACTCTTAAATACTATACGTTGATTTGACATAATATAAAACTTTAATTTTCTTCTTTCCTATGTCAATCGATAATGGGCAGAGTTAAAAGTGACTTAACGGCTGGGTTTGAATCTATCAACCGACAGTAATTATCATTTTCTACACAGAAAATTGTGTAAGCTTTAAAAATTATTGTTTGTGAATAAAACTACTAAATATTAAAAATAAAAAATATTGTTAGCGCTTCCTTCAACAAGGAATGGACCTCAATGAAAATTTATAAGCCCTCACTCTTTTCATAATGTGATGTTCCAACTGTTGCTACTGAACACTGTATGGCTAAAATTATTATTATATATGTGTATAGATTTGTATATAATATAGAATTTAAATTATCTTCTTTCCCATGTAAATTAATGGAAACCTAGCGGTTTAATACCAAGCTGTAGAGACAAAGGTGACTTTGCAACTTCGATCAGTAGGAATTATCATTTCCTAAACTGAAAATTGCATTAGCATGAAAGGCTAATGTCTCTAGATAAAGATAATAAATATTTAAACTAAAAAATATAATATATATTTATATATATATATATATGAGAAAACAATTAAAGACAGTAGAAAAATATTTTACATTAATTTTTTGTTCGACAATATACTCAAAAAAGATATATTGAAATTTCCTTAATCCACGGAGTTTCAAAGAAATGCGTTCTTCTCATCAAAGGAGAGATATTAGCAAATGGAAATTATAGCAAAACTATGAATTTGCTGGTACTGGCATTACATGAAAGCTGGTTATAAATGCAAACAAAAATTATACACACACATTTATAAGAACAAAAAAAGAGTTGAAAACATATTTAATCTGAAAAGGAAATACTTGATAAGTGGATAGTCCTAAATTCGTAGAGTTTCGAAGAAATACTTTCCTTCTCATCAGAGGGTAGGAATTAGCAAAATGCGGGATAGGATTTTGCATAGAAAAGTATTAGATGAAACTACAAGTAAGTCAAAGATCTTACTTGATAATAGAAAGTGAAGCAGAGGGAATATGGTGAAGAAAAAGGTGATTACACGTGAATGGATAGTCTGGTGAAAGGTAAATTATCCAATGACGGTAAAATCCAAAAATATAAATCCAAGAAAGTTAATTGAGTTTCCATTTGCACAAATAAAATCCAAGGAAATCACGTAATTGGAAGATGGTCCAAAATAATCCAAAAGGCCGAAATCCATGGAATAATTCACAAATATGTATAAAGAAAAGAAAAGGGAAAATTCCAATAATATTAATAAAAGAAAAATAAGATATGCTTTTCACACGACTGTCGAGACATAATTATATATATATATATATATATATATATATATATATATATATATATATATATATATATATATATATATATATAGCCAGTATTGTATATATATATATATAATTATGTCTCAGCAGTCGTGTGAAAAGCATATCTTATTTTTCTTTTGTATGCCAAATCCGATCCCGCATTTTATTAATTCCTACCCTCTGATGAGAAGGAAAGTATTTCTTTGAAACTCCGCGGATTAAGGACTATCCACTTATTAAGTGTTTCCTTTTCAGATTAAATATGTTTTTAACTCTTTTTCAAAGTTTTTTTTTAACATGTTTTATTAACTATTTGCTCATATACACACACACCACACACACACACACACACACACACATATATATATATGTGTGTATATATATATATATGTGTGTATATATATATATATATATATATATATATATATGTGTATATATATATATATGTGTGTATATATATATATATATATATATATATATATAATTTTCGAAGAAAAATCGTATTCTTTTCCATATTAATTGATGGTGGCCAAGAGGTTGAATACCAGGCTACAGAGTGAAAGCTGACTTTGCAAATGTGTTCAAATCTTTCGACTGATAGGAATTATTGTGAAACACTATATTAAATATTTCATATGTGTATATATATATATATATATATATATATATATATATATATATATATATATAATAAAAATAGTATTCCGACGAAATAGAGAAACAAAAAGAACAAACCAAGTTATGTTTTCACTGACGTTTCGTCTTTATTGCAAGACTTCCTTTGAGTGAATGAAATTAAGAAAACAAAACACCAGTACAAATATTTGAAAATATATTTTTGATGTAATAAAATGAATGACTCTGTTCCATTTCAGAAACGGAAAAAATTCGTTGAAAATTAAAAAATGAGGGGGGAGCGCATAACGCTATGAAAGAGAGTAAGATTTTGTTTATAACGTCATATAGCCGATGATGTATTTTAAAAAAGATATACTGCAATTCATTTTCTTTTTGGAACAAATATGTCCGTTAAAATTCAAATATAGATGTGGAACTGAAATGAAATGAGTGTAGTTTAGTTATGTAATTCATTGACTGATTATATGTATTAAATTATGATAGGAAGTGTTTTCTATAGTGTGAAAGAGTTAACCTGTGTCTAAAATTTAATTATGTTCTTTTAATATAAGTTTACTTGTTAATTTGTTTTAATCAATTTCACCCCAAACAAGGCACAGTGCCACTTTGAAGTAGGGGGCGCTACTATCGGGGACATAAGTTGCAGGGGCATTATGAAGGGATATGAGTAACAAGATGTTTGTTCACATTACACTTGAACTTCTGCATGTCTGTAGAGTTGGGGAAGCAAAATCTCGGAAGGGAGTTCCAAAGTCTAGCAGTTTTGGGGAAGAAACTATTGGAGTAAAACGCTTTCTTGAACCTAGGGATCTCTACTGTGAAGAGGTGGGACTTAGCTGCTTGTCCGATTTGTCGGGGTTAGTCACGTCGAGGGGGTACAGTGCTTGTAGTTTGTCAGAGCATTCACCATTAAAGTACTTGTAGAACAGGCAGAGGGGATGCAATATTTCATATTATAGAAACCTCCACGTTCTTTAATTGTGCTTGAATTTGTGATAAGCTTTGATTCAAGAAGTCTCCGAAGCAGTTTATGTGAAATGAATTTTACTATTTACTATTGTTCCTTGTTTAAAGTCAAAAGTATGTTTATGCTATAACAAATGAGAGAATAATGCAACCAGAGAATTGCTATTTCTTATATCACTTTTATGTTCGTTGAGCCATTTCTCTAATCTGCGTGGGGTTCACCAACGTATATACGATGACAATTTTGGCAAGGAACAGTGTATATGGCTGCATTGGAAATGTTTTGTTTTTAATGTTTTTTTTATAGTTTGTCACGTGATTTGTATGATTGAAATTCCTAGTTCGTTTAGTATGTTGCAAATTATTGTATTATTGGTGCGTGTAGGTAAAAGATGTCTGTTTATGAGAGAACTGTCTGGTGTGTATGATTTTTGCTTATTTATCCTGGAAATATTGATGTGGCCTTTTTCTTAGCATTTAATCTGAAATATCTGTGATATTGCAACATTTTCAAACTATTTGTGAGGTATTTGAATTCTTTGTCCAGATATTCTGGACTGCAAATTCTGAATGCACGTAGGAAGAAACCAATTATCATACCTGTTTTTATGTTATTATGGTGTGAGTATAAATGTATGTAATTATTTTTGTGTGTAGTTTTGCAGTAAACTTTGACGGATAATTCATTATTGGATTTTATGATAAGTATGTATAGAAAAACTTAATGAGTGATTGTTTTCTGTTTCATAGGTAAACTCTATGGAGGGTTCGACTGAGTCTAATTTGCCTTTAATACTATCTAATGACGGCTCTATAACGTTATAAAAAAATTTACTCTATTACACAACGCTATGCCCCCCTTTTTTTTAATTTACAACGACTTTTTCCGTTTCTGAAATGGAACAGGGTCATATATTTCATTACATCAAAATATATTTTCAAATATTTTATTGATTTTTTTTTTAATATCAACCATCCAGAGGAAGTGTCGAAATAAAGGCGAAACGTTGATGAACACACAACTTCGTTTGTTCCTTTTTTATTTCTCTTTCATATATATATACATATATAAATTCGTATTCCTGTCTGTTTGTTTGTTTGTTTGTTCGTTCACAATTTGATTAATATATACAAAACGTTTCTTACTTTAATCTTTCATTCATTTCTATATATAGTATCATTCTTGCAAAATATACAATTAAGGGATCACCTCATTGGCATATTACATTAAGAAATATCGATTTTACTAAATAGCGATACCTTAGTTAATGTTTTTAGCGAGAGAATTGTTTTAAGTATTCTATTTAAAATTATTATTTAATAAACTTTAAACAACAATTATGTTGATGATATATTTAATTTAATTTATTTGGAATTATTATTATTATTTTTGATTACATTTTCACCCCAAACAAGGCACACTGCCACTGTGGTGTAGAGAGCTACTATCAGAGGCAGCAACTACTGGGGCACTATATTTTCAACATCGACTTTTTTAGAAACTTCTGAACATAAAAAAACACACTCTCACCAAATAAAATAATTTGGTAATCTCAAGAAGTTTCTAGCTAGAAAAATAATTCCGTGTAGATAGTAAAATGTTTGGCTTTTATTGTATTTTAAATATTCAAACAAAAAAAACTTACAAAAAAAATTGAAAAGATGTCATTTGTTTGTCTTTATTATTCTTTAAACGGCTATACAGAAATCGGTAAATTTTTACAATGTGACCCAGCGTCATTTAACACCTAAAAAAATGAAGATCTACTGCCTCCCCCTCTAAATTCCACAGTTTACACTTTTTTCTTTTTTCACGTTCATCTTATCGATTAAAAACTTAACTTTCTAATTAAAAAGGTACATTTTTTACGACGTGATCCAACGTCGTTGAACCAATACTAAAATGAGGATCTACTTATTTTTTGGCCTAATACGTTTAAACAGCCTTTATAAATAATGTGAAAGAAGAAACTTTGAAAAAAAAATTAAATTAGAGTGGAGAATAACTTTTCTATATAAATTTAACGTAAAATGAGCAACCACTATTTTGGCCACCAAGCGTTCAACCAGACATGTCACCTCTAGCATTTTTTTTTAGTTTAGCGATGGGGGGGGGCAAAACATGACAAATACCATTTATTTTGTTTTTTGGTGTGGGCGGGGGTAAATTTAATTCATTTTCTGACCATTCTGTATTTTCACCTAACAATTTCATAAACGAAACAAACCCCAAAATATGACAAATTCAAATTTTCGGGGGGGGGGGGGAGGATTACATTATTTGGAACAAGGTTTTAGTAGATCTTCATTTTTCTTAGAGGTCACGTCGTAAAAAAACTTACTGCATAATCTTTGACTGCTTCGAATTCAAACTTAAGTTTGAATTCGAAGCACACACTTTTAAAAACGGAAAGGTTCCCCTCCCTCAAAAAAACGCAAATCGTAAAGCCCCCCACCCCCTAAAAAAGCAAATCAAAAATTTCCTTCATTTACAAAAACAAAAAAAAAGCCAGTGAAAAAAGTGCCCTTACAAAAAATAAAAACAAACGCACGCGTTAATGTTTATAAATGTTATTTTTGTAGGTTCACAAAATCGTGAGCAAAACAGTTCCCAAGTTTCCCTTTTGCCTTCATTCGCGTCCCAGCTTTGTGCTTGTCTACTTGGCTAATTTTTTTTTTTTTTTTTTTTTTTTGCGATCGCACGGGCATTTGCGGGTTTTTTTAAAACAAAATTTGTAATGATCTATTTTTAATTATTTTTTTGAGAGGGGGACTTTCCATAGCTCAATATCCGGAGAATAGCTTCTTCTCTTTGTATCCCTTCTGCCGAAATATCTGGTGGAGAGGGTATCAGGTACTTCTTTTGGGGGGGGGCGATTACATTATATGTTTTTATCCGTTCTTTTATTTTTGAAATTATTGCGGGTGTATCCACGTTGCCTATGATGAAAATGATTAGTATAGCAGGTGTGTTCCAAACGGAACTTCATGTCAACCCAGGCAATGCCGGGTACCCATGCTAGTATATATATATATATATATATATACATTTAAATAAAAAGCTAAAGAAAATTGTCTATGATAAAAAACAGAAATAACTTTTAAATGTTTTTAAAATTCTTAATAAATTATTTACAAGTAAAATAATATACGTCATTCAATCTTGTTATGGTTGTGAACGTTCACTTGGCATCGAACCGAAATGAAATATCTTTATTTCGTATTCAACTATATAATTCGAAGGCGCTTGAGTTGGAGTGTGTTGAAAAAGCTAACAGTTATCCACAACTGGAAAACGAAATCCCGTACTACCTTACTTTATGTTTCAAGGTGGTTGCGATTAATTATAAAAACATAAAATATTGCTGAATTAAGTTAATGCATTTCTCATATTCTTCTTCTTCTTCTTCTTCTTCTTCTTCTTCATCATACAGCAAATCTGTTACTAGACAACAATATTTAATTGCTTTATTTTCGCATTTCAATATTTCAGTAAAAATTTTAATATTCAAAATTTATGTATGTTTAGTACTGACAAGTCCATTGAGGTAAAACAAAATATTACGGTTTCATTAAATCATGTCGAGCCCCAATAATCGTTCAGAAATTGAAAATAAAACAACATTCTGATAGCACATGACATATCACGATTGATGACCTTTATTGAAAGTGTATATACCAGTATTTTGGTTAATTATGGTTTTTTAAGCGATTATCGAGACCCGACAGGGCTGTTATGAAATTGACATTTTTTTTCGTTCTAACTTTACAGACTTGCCACTACTTTCATTTCAAAATAAATAAACGCTTTAAAATACGTTAAAACACACAGTTATCACGATTTTCCACCCCTTTTTATTTTGTTAGCTCTTGTTAAAATTCCCTGAATATTAAGTGGGAACCATTCGATAGTACTTGAAAACACTATAATTCCAAATATTAGTCTAACTTAGGCGTTTCATTGTCTCTATATAGAGAACAAGCATTTTAAATGTATCATATTAGGATTTAATGATTTGGTTTATAATTACTTTCTTTAAGTACTAGTTATGTTTTGATAATATCTAGTTTATTAAAGTCATTTTTAGAATTAGTAATTTTAGTACTAGTTATTTTTTAAGGACTACTAATTTTAGTAGTAGTTTTCTTTTAGTACTAGTTATTTTATATTAGATATCTTTCAGTACAAGTTATTTAGTACTAATTATCTTTCAGTACTAGTTATTTATTACTAGCTATCTTTTAGTACAAGTTATTTATTACTAGTTATCTTTTAGTACAAGTTATTTATTACTAGTCATTTTTTAGTACTAGTTATTTTTCGTACTAGTTATATTTTAGTATTAGTAATTTTAGTACTAGTTATATTTTAGTATTAGTAGTTTTAGTACTAGTTATCTTTTAGTACAAGTAATTTTAGTACTAGTTATCTTTTAGTACAAATAATTTTAGTATTAGTTATCTTTTAGTATTGTTTGGACTAGTTATCTTTTAAGACTAGTTAAGTACTTGTTATCTTTTAGTTCTATTTTATTTAAATATAAACATACACGGAATCCCAACTTTAGGACCGTTTCCTTCCTCAAAAGATGGAGAGCATCATAATGGGTTATACTATCAAAACCCAGACATAAAATGGATTAAATTCAGTACTTTTAGCATTAAACGTTCATTTCTCAGTGTTTTCGTGAAACAAATGGGTATCGATTACAAATCAAACTAATGTGTAATATTTAAAATATTGAGAATACATATTAGTAATAATAAATGAAATCGAAATTAAAATACTATTCAGAACATAGAAATATTAAATATCATAATTTAATTAATGGTAATGGACGGCGGATCGAGTAGCGGAAGTGATACAGCAGATGTAAACAAAGATTTGAATTACGAAAATACTTTAATTCTGAACACGGCAACAAAGCACGAACAGTAGATCTATATTAATTTTTAAATTAAAAAATAAATGGGTACTGGTCGCGATTAGAGTTCCCTGCCGAACACCCTAAAAAAAAAAAACACTGACTTCTCCCTACGCATGAGCAAAGGACATGTTTTAGTTGCCATAGTAACTAAACGATCATGAATTTTTATCGACTTTGTTTTACTGTTTATGAATATTGAAATAAAAGACATTACTACACATTTATTAATAATATCTCACTTTTAATCACTTTTATCAACTTTTTTTTTACTGTTTTACTGTTTATGTGTCACTTTTATCGACTTTTTTCTTTTCTTTTTTAAATAGTATTTTCTTTTTTAAATGACTACGTTTTACTGTTTATGTCTCACTTCTTTTTATATTGTACTAGTGCACTTATTGATCCGTGCTGAAATAACGTTATTATTTAAAAAGTCATTCTTAACATGGGGAGAGTGTTTTATACCTATTCTCTACTTTAACCTTACAATTGAATAAAAAAAAAAAACATTAAATTTTAATTAAGCTTAGAAATACGATTTAAAATATAGCGCGGATCATAAGTGCACTAGCACCCATTTTTTTTATTAATAAATGTTTAGTAATTATTTTTCTTTTAATATTCATAAACAGTAAAAAGTCGTCATTTAAAAAGAAAATGCTATTTAAAAAAGAAAAGAAAAAGTCGATAAAAATAACACATAAACAGTAAAACAGTAAAAAAAAAAGTCGATAAAAGTGATTAAAAACAAAGGCGATAAAAGTGAGATATTATGCAAATTCGCCTAAAAAAAGTAGAATCTCATTTTACGGAATTAGCTAAGAGTGTTAATTTACAATAACACCTATGGCACCATTGGCACTTCTGCATGTCAGTAACATGAAGCGAATGCGTGTAATTTAGTTTCAAGAACCGCCGACAGATGTTGTTTGTCAGCCAAAGAACCGGGGTCGATAACTATTGTTGTAATGAAAAAAAAAGTTTCATTGAACACTCCAAACTAAAAACACATAGAAATGAAAAAAAGTTGGGAAATTATTTTAATATTCATTTTAAGAAAATTCTATTAAAAAAGAAAAGAAAAAGTCGATAAAAGTGAGACATAAACAGTAAAACGTAGTCATTTAAAAAAGAAAATGCTATTTAAAAAAGAAAAGAAAAAAGTCGATAAAAGTGACACATAAACAGTAAAATAGTAAAAAAAAAGTCGATAAAAGTGATTAAAAGTGAGATATTATTAATAAATGTGTAGTAATGTCTTTTATTTCAATATTCATAAATAGTAAAACAAAGTCGATAAAAATTCATGATCGTTTAGTTACTATGGCAACTAAAGCATGTCTTTCGCTCATGCGTAGGGAGAAGTCAGTGTTTTTTAGGGTGTTCGGCAGGGAACTCTAATCGCGACCAGTACCAATAAATGCTTAAACAATAGATGGACTAAAGTGTTTATATATAATATGAGACACGTTTATTTTATTTAATCTACTACTATTGATTGGCGAATAGTAATAATAAACCGGAAGTAATTTTATAGATGCCGCATGGCCGCGCAATATCGAACTATAAAAAGCAAATAATGTTACGCCCGTATAAAGGGGAATAACACCGGAAAGGGGAATAACACCGGAAATACGATTATCTAAGAGTAGCGCATTTATTGATATAACTTACTGTAAAACTTATAAAACATTCTGAATTATGTACGCGGGGAATAGCATACGATAATAGGCAATGAGAGAAAAAAAAACTTTTAAATTTTGAATGCATCGAACTATCGGTGAGCAGGACTATTTCTAAGTCGATATGACATTTGCTATTTAATTTTATATATATTCGTAGCTCTGATGAATGGCCTATTGATATAAGAATAAAAATAAAACAAATATGCAGAGAACTATATATAGAAATATAGGTAAAGGAACGAAACAATTGTACACTTGCATAGTAAATAAACCGAACCTTTTTTTATTTTTATTTTTTTAGATAAGCATAAAGATGATGCTCCTAATGAAGTGATATATATATATATATATATATATATATATATATATATATATATATATATATATATATATATATATGTGTGTGTGTGTGTGTGTGTGTTTCCTCGAAAACCTCTGGCCTTGATGGAGGGGGAGACTAAAACTTGCTGCTATGGTTGCAAATAATCTGAAATAACAGCAATGGAGGAACTTGATTCCAAATATTTCTCATATGCTATATCTCCCCTCTTTTGGAAACAGGGTACGATTATGAATATCTCCAATATCAGATAATCCTTATACACTGTGAAATTTACTTTATGTATGAAAACCAAAAAGGGGAGATATAACATATGAGAAATATTTGGAGTTAAGTCTCCCTTTGCTGCTATTTCATATGAAACCATAGTAGCAAGCTTTAGTCTCGTCTCCATCAAGGCCAGAGGTTTTGGAGAAATATAAGATATTTTGTAATTCATATGCAAAACTAGGATAACAAATGATTATGATTGGAATATTTTATGGCTGTAAAAAAAGTGCCAAGAATAGGCTCTGGATGATGGATGATCACCTTAATATGCAACCTTAAGGTCAAATGTTACATAGCCCACTACACAATTCAGGTCAGTACCTTTCCGACGAGCCTTCATTTTTTAAATTCTGATCAATAGTCGCTGGGATTTGGAACTCAAAATTGCCAAAAAAAAAAAAAAAAGTGGCATATATATATATATATATATATATATATATATATATATATACACACACACACTGGTAGCCAAATTGAAAATTGAAATACTGATATCCTTGGTTCTATGGAACGAAACTACATGCAAATCTGCAGACATTTTGAAGATTATAATAGTATTCTATGGTTAAAATCTTATGAAAACTGGTAAAAAAAGGGGCTATATTTTCTAAGCAATAAAATTGGTCAAAATTGCTTACATTTGTATATAAAGTGTTCTGCAGGTCAACTGCAGTTTTGCTGCTATGATTGTCTTCCCTGTGGCCTTGCCAAGCCACTTATATATATATATATATATATATATATATATATATATATATATATATAGCTATATGTTTCGTAAAAGATTGGCGAGGGGGGACCAGAGATTGGAGTTCAAACGAGCACCTGCCATGGAAATAACGATAAAACAAAGATAGGCTCGCAACGTCTCTTCTGTGGGAGAGAGGTTACAGGGAAGAGAAAAGGGCATCCCCCACTAAGCCACGAAGCCTATTTTGTACTCTGTCAAGGCAGGATAGGCTGTTTTTAGCAGCTCCTGCCCAGATATGGAAACAGTATTCCATCCTTGGACGTACTTGGCGTTTATATAGATAGAGAATTGCATCAGTAGCGAGATATCTTCTGGAGCGGTAGAAGGATCCCACCATCTTTCCAGCGTTGATGATGTAAAGATAGGAGTTTGGTTTTAGATGCATTAAAGGCAACCGGCCATGCCTTTCCCCACTGAACCACGCGCTCGAAATCAGAGAGAACTTTGTCATTTACGGCCTTTGATGTGTTGCCATAGATGGTCGTGTCATCAGCATAGATGTCAACGAATGATTTAATATGTGTTTAGAGAGATCATTGATGCAGGAAGAGAATTGGGCCCAGGATGGACGCCTGAGGGACTCCAGCATGAATACTGTAGGCCTCTGATTTTTGTCCAACCACTACTCTTATGAGCCTATCAGAGAGAAATGATTTAATGATAGAGAAAAGACTTCCAGTTATACCGTAGCTGGAAATCTTGTGAAGTAGGCCTTTATGCCATACCTTGTTGAAGGCCTTTAATATGTCAAGAGCAATTGCCCTAGAAAGGAAGCCTTTGTCAAGAGATTCACTAATCCTATGAGATATAACCGTTAGCACATCTGCAGAACGGAAACCATATTGCATGTCACTAAGAAGGTTACTTCTGCTGAGGTGGTTGACTATTTCTCTATTAAGTATGGATTCCAGCAACTTACTCATGATACACAGGAGACTTATTGGTCTGTACGGAGAGGGGGATGACTTATCACCCGAATTCTTAAATACAGGGCATACTGATGAGGTTTTCCAGGGTGTTGGAAAGTACTTCTCCTTAAGGCACCGTTAAAGAGTTTCATAAGTATGGCAGCAAGTTCCGGTCGAAGCTTTTTTCACACTATAATTGGGATGCCGTCAGGGCCAGTTGCTTTACTGGAATCAAGGTTCTTGATTAGCTTAGCGACCTCATGCACAGATATTTGTATGTTACCTAGCGTGTTCTGTGTTATAGGAGGAAATATGGGGAGTTGATGGCCTTCGTCGCATAGGGTAGAATTAGCAGCAAAGTTCTTGGCAAATAGTTTGGCCTTGTCTGATGCTGACGAGATGACCTCAGGTCCATTGATAATGATTGGGATAGAACGCACACTTCTGTTCAGGATCCTATTTTTTATTTGCCAAAACTAGTGGGAACCAGCCGCTGCTCAGCTACTTTGGATTTAAAGGACTGAACATATAGCTCTCTTACATTTAAAAAAAAATATTTTTTTTCATTTATTTTTTATTATCATTAAATAGCTTCCTCTATTATCAAACACTCTCATATAAACATAGTACAGATACTCTGAATTTTTTACCCTGTAGACGTAAATTTTACTTATATATATATATATATATATATATATATGAAATTTATTTATACAAACATTGATGGCTACATATGTGCATACATGTTTCTGTAATCACCCGCGTTGGGGAATTACGTCTTCAGGCCAAGAATTATCGTCGATATATATATATATATATATATATATATATATATATATATATATATATATATATAGTGTCTAAGTGAGAATGTGTGCGTGTGTAAAAGAGAACTATCAACCTATATACTCAACGAATTTTTGATCTACAGATGTGAACTTCGTTATAAAAGATATTCAGACACAGAAAACTTTTTAGTCGGTTTTCACCCGGAAAAAAAAGGGCTGCGAGTGGCCAAACTATTGGTACTTGGGGAGGGTCATCGGATTTTTATTTGTTTATCAACTTTTTCACGAATGTGCATTTGCGAAGCATTCACACGACAGATTCCTTATGTTAAGTATAAGTATGGTTTTTAAACACTTCTTAAATCGTGGCAAGCTGGTTTAATGGTTAACGTACTTGACTCACTGTCTTTAGGTTTTGTTTTTACTTACAAGAAGTGAACTGTTTAGAAAAAACATAATACTCACAAGAACGTGTCTCAGTTTTTTTTTTTTCGTTTATTTTTTTTATTTAAAAAATTTTTTTTTCAAAGGAATTTAACATTACGTTTTATACCTACTTTATTTCTTGTTATAATAAATAAGAATTCTACATTAATTAAAATATAATATTTATGCTCATTTACGACCAGGCAACGCCGAGCATCCTGCTAGTATATATATATATATATATATATATATATATATATATATATATATATATATATATATATATATATATATATATATATATAAGATGAGTTTTCTTTGCCAATTGAAAATATCTTGCTTGTATTCAATGGTGTGAATTCTGATTGTTCTGAAGCTAAAGACAGAATCTGCCAAAATGAAGTTAAGCCAATCCACCATGAGATCACCCATTTCTGTTTCTAATCCGAAAATGCTTTCCTCCTTTTCTTGAGTCAGTCGATGCAAACATCGATGGGATTCGCTTCCTTTTGCTAGTCTACATGTCACAGTTCTTTAATTTGCTGGGCCGTGCAAAAATGCTCTCTCAAGCCATCATTACAAAGCGATAGACAAACAATAGGAGGAGAGTGGCAAAGGCGGGGATGGGGAAAAGGGGTAAGGGAAGAAGAGAGGTGGAGGAGGAGGTAAGGAGAGCTTGATAAAGAGATAACAACAAAAAAATAAAGAAAAGAAAAAAGTGGTGGGAGGGGGTAGGCAAAGGGAGAGAAAAAGAAAAATGACCAGTGATGTCCATTCAACCAACTGGACAAAGCCGAAAGCATAATTAATATCTCGTCAGATGCACAAAAATAGTTGCTAAGTAACAAGAAGAAGAAGGAAAAGAAAAAAGAAGCAATAAATTGACCCTCATTTTTTTTTTCTGAAGAATATTTTTTCTCTTTTCTCCTTTTTCTTTGTACTATTTAACATATTAGAATGGTCTGAGCGCTATTTCTCTAAAAACCAGGAACTAGAAACCAAGTCCGATGTTCCGTGGAACCGGCAGGGCAGCAGTAACGGATATTGGAAGAGAATGAACGTAGTTGCACACATGCGTTTAAAAAAGAAAACAAAAAAACATTAATGCTAAGTAAGAAAAAAGACTTTCATTCTTGTTGCCTTCCTTCTCCACCTTCTCCTGCCACCAGAGGTAGGCGTCGTGCAGCATTGGTCAGTGTCGGATTTTTTTTTTTTTTTTTCAGTTTTGTAACCCTAACTCTCGACTTAAGAGTTGCTCATCACAGTTCGAGCGGAAATGACAAAAATAGGCCTGGCAGTGATAAAAGGAAAAAGTTACTTTGTCTTTACGCATCCTTGATCATTCTGATGAACATGAATGGCCAAGAGGATACAATCGCAGACTATGAAATCCATCATATAAAGCTGAAATCAAAATGTTATGAAGAGTGGAAAGTGAATTTTGTGTTTGTTTTTCGCTTTTTCTCTGTTTTGCTTTTTGGTCCTCATGTTCGATAACAAATGGGGGAAATTGCTGTTTATTAGATGGGGCATTTTACATCCTCTCGTATTATTCCTCACTATTTTATAGTATCACGGCTGTTACTGTCCATTCAGTCTCTCTCCTAAGCCCAGCTCTGTATACAAGAGTTCCTTGGGATGAGGCCAATGCTGCCATATGATGGATGTTGCTCAACAAGTTGACACTGTCTGAAAAGTGTGTACATGCTGAGCAGACCATTTTCCTGTAACATATATATATATATATAATATATATGCATATATATATATATATATATATATATATATATATATATATACATATACATATACATATACACATATATAATACACACACATATATATATATACACATATATATATATGTGTATATATGTGTGTGTGGGTATATATATGTGTGTATATATATGTGCGGGTGTATATATATGCGTGTGTGTGTGCATGTATATGTGTGTATACAGGCTGACCCAAAAAAAACAAAAGCTAAGTGGAGGCCATCTAGAACATATGCTGTAGAACAGAGAAAAAACGGCCAAAGACCCTAGTGTTTTGATGTTATGTTTTGAATATAATAAACTAGTTATGACCAAAGTTTCATTTCATTCGGACAAAACACTAAGAAACGGGACCTAATTATAGTTTGGGCCCGTTTTGGGGGGGCGGATCACCCTGTATGTGTGTGTCTGTATATGTGAGTATATATATGCGGGTGTATATATATATATATATATATATTATATATATATATATATGTGTGTGTGTGTGTGTGTGTGTGTGTGTGCATATATATGTTAATTAGAAAGTACCTTATTCAATTATATTCCACTTTTTATTAATACCAATCCTTTAATTTGTGAAGCTCGATGTAACTACAGAGCATATAACAAATAAATGACTAAAGGCCTATATTCCAAATTTTAAAATATTGTTCATCTTACCGCTTATTTCTTTAAGCATGTTAAATGGTTCAGTTCTAGTATTAAAAAAAATAAAAATCTCTCATATTAATGTAAATAAATGGTTAATTAAATCTAACTAAAGGACAATAATAGAAATCTGTTTAAACGTAAAAATATACATGATAAAAACATGTATTCATGTAATGGAAGAAGGTTATAGTAAAGCAAAGTTTTAATCTAACTAATCAACTTTAATTATCGGTTAAAATAAACCTAAGTACATACGTTCTTGATTTGACCGTTATCAATATTATCTAAGAAAATAAATATAGACTAATTATAAATAATAATTAATGCAATATTAAATAAGATATTTTTATGTAAATTATAACAGTATGACTATAATTTATGAATACGTAAATTTAGCGTTGGTGACTCTACATTAAAATTCAAAGATGACGTAACTAGAAAAAACAATTGCAACTTCTCTCTCAATTGTCGGACTTTTTTTTTAAATCATGCCGATAGTCTTATTTTCTTTTAAAGTTGATGAGTTCTTTCTCTTCTGACGAGTTCAATGTGGAATAAATCTAAAAATTGATGATTGATAATTACATAAGTGATTGTGTTACGAAACAGGTGCTGTCAAGAATCGAACACTTTAACATGCATAAAAGATAAATATAAACTGTAAAATAGGCAACATCTTGAAATTTGGAATATAGGCATTATATTTTT
>NC_136488.1:70672471-70702471 GCF_053919585.1 Euprymna scolopes | reverse complement strand
TAGATGTCCTGGATAGTGAAATCATATATGTATTAAATTTAGTAGAAAGAGTTTCTGAAATGCAGGAGAGAATAAGCTTGTTTTTTATCTGGTTAGGATTGGATATTGTTGCAAGAGAGCTCGCTAGGTACAGCATAAACATTGCGGCATTGTCTCAAGCACGATTGAGTAGTGAGGATCGATTGGTGGAAGTGGGCTCGGGATACACCTTTTTTTCGAAAGGAAAACCATCAGGGCTGAGACGAGAAAGTAGAATTGGTTTTGCAGTGCATTCTGATTTGGTGAAGAGGATTGAACAGCTAATCTGTATAAGTTACAGAATTATGATGATGCGCTTCCCTCTTGCACACAGTAGGTATATGACGATTTTATCTGTGTATGCCCCTACCATGGGTCATGATGAAGACACCATCACTGCGTTTAACCGAGATCTCAGTCATACCATTTCCTCTATTCCTTTATCTGAGAAGATCTTACTCATGGGTGATCTAAATGCAAGGGTTGGCAAGGATCTCAATCATTAAATAATTTCTCTCCGATAGGCTCATAAGAGTAGTGGTAGATGGACAAAAATCGGAGGCCTGCCATATAAATGCTGGAGTCCCTCAGGGGTCAATCCTGGGCCCAACTCTCTTCCTGATCTACATCAATGACCTCCCTAAACACATACTTAAATCATTCGTTGACATCTATGCTGATGACACGATCATCTACGGCAACACATCAAAGGCTGTAAATGACAAGGTTCTCTCTGATTCTCTCTCCTCTGATCTCGAGCGCGTGGTTCAGTGGGGGAAGATGTGGCTGGTTACCTTTAATGCATCCAAAACCAAACTCCTATCCTTACATCATCAATGCTCTGATCCCCATCTGGCATCAATTGTGATGGATGGCTCTCGTCTGGGTGAGGCTCCGTGTTTTTACAAGCTTCTAGGTTTGTCCTTTACTACTGATCTGAAATGGAACACGTACATCAAGTCTTTTGCCAAGGTCGCTGGAAAGATGGTGGGATCCTTCTACCGCTCCAGAAGATATCTCACTACTGATGCAATTCTCTATCTATATAAAAGCCAAGTACGTCCAAGGATGGAATACTGCTGCCATATCTGGGCAGGAGCTGCTAAAAACAGCCTATCCTGCCTTGACAGAGTACAAAATAGACTTTGTGGCTTAGTGGGGGATGCCCTTTTCTCTACCCTGCAACCTCTCTCCCACAGAAGAGACTTGCGAGCCTATCCTTGTTTTATCGTTATTTGCATGGCAGGTGCTCGTCTGAACTCCGATCTCTGGTCCCCCCTTGCCAATCTTTCATGAAAAACACCAGTCTAGCTGAATCCACTGTGAAAAATTTCCCCCACTCTATATCTGTGCCTAAATCAAAACGTGGATTCCATGAACAAAGCTTCTTTCTTAGAAGTGCACGCCTGTGGAACTCTGTTCCGTCTGCCTGCTTCCCACCGGACTACAACTTGGATGTCTTCAAGTCCAACGTTAACAAATTCCTAATGAACCGCCCCCTTAAGTAAACACTTCATCAAATCTCCACACTAACGTAATGTACTTGCAATAACCCTTATCCCTGAGTGGCTTCCGGGCCTTGATAAGTGGTGATCACTATGTAAAAAAAACAAAAAAAGAATCATCACACCTGGGACTCACTCGGCCGGTTTGGTGCAGGTAGAGTCAACAGTAATGGTCTGCATCTTCTCCATCTATGCACTCAGTTTGACCTTGCTATCTGTAACACTTTTTTCAGCCACAAAGAAGTTCATAGGTTTACCTGGACCCATCCTCGTTCAAAACTTGGTCACTTGATTGATTATATTATTTCCAGGTAGGCAGATTTGTGGGACGTCTATAGTGTGTGTGTTATGCGTGGAGCTGAATGCGGCACAGACCACTTTTTGGTATGCAGGAAGTTGAAAATCTGTATAAGGAGGAAGTGTAGGGTTGGGTGGTGTTGGGATTCCCAGGCGGGTTGATTTGTCCAGGATGGATGATCCAAGTGTACGTGAAGAGCTTCGATCCGTAGTTAATTCTGCTGATTTTGATGGGTCGTGGGCGCATTTTAAAAATAATCTATGAAATAAGTGTAGATGTTCTTGGCTTCTGCAAATCTTAACATCAGGATTGCTTTGATGATAATGATTTTGAAACGACTCAAGTACTAAAAATGAGTTGCACCATAAGATGTTGTCTGCCTCTCATAGAGGTCGAGAGTCCCTCCAACAGTCACTTAAAGCAAACAAGTGTATTCTCCAAAAGCGACTCCACCAAATGAAGACTCAGTGGTGGGCTAAACTCGCTAACCAAATCTAGATGGCTTTTGATTGTAAAGACCTCAAACGCATGTACCATTTGCTTAAAAAAGCTTTTGGTCCTCAAACACTATCTACATCTCCCCTACTCTCAAGGAATTGCCCTTATAAAGGATCCTAACAAGATTCTCCTTCGTTGGACCGAGCATTATTCTGATTTCTTTGACAACCCCTCTAATGTTGATGAGGACGTCATCAATGAATTTTTATCACAACAGAAGCCTATCCATGAAATGTCCGTGTTCCCATCTGAGAATGAAATTAGAGATGCAATCAAGGAAGTGAACATTGAGAGGGCTTCAGGGCTTGGTGGTATTCCTGTGGAAGTCCTCTTACATGGGGGTGATAAACTTGTTCATGAAATTCTTCATCTTATCACTGATGTCTGGAAGGGTGTCCCTGTCCATCAGGATTGGGTTGATGCAATTCTTATATCACTGTACAAGGGAAAGGGACCCAGGACCGACTGTGGAAGTTATTGTGGGATAAGTTTGTTGGAAGCAGTTGGCAAGGAATTTTCCAGAGTTCTACTCAATAGATTGTTAAAGTATATTTGTCCATCCGTCATTCCAGAAAGCCACAGTGGCTTTCGTCCAGGCAGAGGAACCACGGACATGATCTTCTCTGCTCGGCAGTTGCAGGAGAAATGTACTGAAACCGTGTTCCGCTTTATCAGGTTTTTGTTGATTTGACTAAGGCTTTTGATACGGTGAACAGAAGTGCCTTATGGATAATTCTGGGGAAGTTCGGATGCCCACCTCAATTTCTATGATTACTCAGGGAGCTCCACACTAACATGAAGGCGCGCCTGAACTTCAACAGATGCCTATCGGAACCCATCTCGGTTGACAATGGTGTGAAGCAGGGTGATATCCTAGCACCTACACTTGTTTCAATTATTTTGCAACTATGTTATCGTATGCCTTTAGGGTATGTTCTCTGGGTGTTTATTTGCGTTCCAGAACTACAGGTAGGGTCTTTCATCTTCATCGTTTTCATGCTTCTACAAGGACCTTTCAGCACCTGGTTCATGAATTGCTTTATGCGGATGATGCCGATCTCATGGCCCATGGTGAGAGGGATATGCAGGCTATCATGGATCTGTTTTCGGGGGCCTGTGCATCTTTTGGGCTTACTATTAGTCTTAAGAAGATTAAATTCATGTTCATACCTCTGTATGTGGAACCAAATATTTTTGTCAACAACCAGAGACTTGCTGTGGTTGACACATTTGTGTATTTGGGTAGTACTCTCGCCAGAGATGGAACCCTGGATACTTAGGTCAACTATAGGATACAGCGTGCCACTAAGGCTTTTGGTGGCTTAGAGAAGCGAGTATGGTCTGACAGGGGTATAACTATTCATACAAAGATCAGTGTCTATCAATCTTGTATTTTACCATCCCTGCTTTACGCTTCTGAGGCCTGGACAACTTATGGTAGACACATAAAAGTCATGGAGAGAGTGCAGCAGAAATTCCTGAGACGCATTCTTGGCATCAGGTGGAGCACTTTTATACCTGATATGGATATTCTCATGCGAGCTGACGTACCTTGTATCGAGAAGTTGATTATACGCAACCAGATGAGATGGGCTGGACATCTAACAAGGATGGACGATGATAGATTGCCAAAGCGCATGTTCTATGGTGAAATTACACAAGGAAAGCGTCCACAACATAAACTGAGGAAACGCTTTAAGGATAACATCAAAGATAATCTTAAAGCTCTTGGTATTGACGTGTTCAGTTGGGAAAGTGCTTCCAATGATCGTAAAAAGTGGCGCTCCTTGGTCTATCATGACTGTGATAGTTTTGAGAAGAAAAAATATGAGCATGCAAAAATGAAGCGTGATATCCGGAAGAAAAATCTGTCAGATATATCAGGTCTGTCGGAGGATTTCATGCAGAACCACACCTGTGATTTAGGCGGTAAAATGACTTTATCCAGAGCTGGCCTAGCTAGCCACAAGCGTTCACATGGAGATCAATCTTTCTTTGATGGGGAAAACATTGCAGGGCACTTGCTCTTCTGTAGTCTGTATATCGAGTGGAGGCCTGAAGCGTCATATGAGCGTCCACAGTAGAGCAGCGCCAGTTGGCATCCCTCAAGCTCAACTTAAGTGTGACCTTTGCAACAAACTGTAAGAGCAGGGCTTGTCTGAAGAGCCACCTTCGTTCTCACAGAAAATAGGAATTGATGCATCTTGATCACATCTCCACATGTATGTATGTGTGTATAGGTGTATATATGTGTATATAATTTTAAAAAAAAAGAAAAGATATTTCAAAAATACATGAAAATGAATGAATAATCAACAATAAAGCAAGGAAAAGATGGTCTTCTGTCAAGAAGTGAAAATCACCACACACACACACACACACTATATATATATATATATATATATATATATATATATATATATATATATATATATATATATATATATATTTGTAGCTACATTTTGTGATCAAGAGCAGAGGACAGCTTGAAATATTTATATCTCTATCGCTTCTCTGCTATCACATAAAAGTCACTTTGTGTTTGTGTGTGTGTATGTGAGTTCCTTCATCATAGGTTCCGAAACGGCTGAGGCTATCTTTTGTAAATTTCGCACAAAGCTAACTTATGTCTGGCAGTGTTCTTAGATATGTCTTGTACAAACATTCAGCCGGTAAGTATTGAAAGTCGAAAAAATTCGATCTTAAAAATGGTGTTTCTTCTATTATTGATAAAAAGAAAGAATCATTTTTAAAGTATCGTAGTTTACTGGGAAATAATCTTGTTTTTTCTTTTATCTATAAGAGAAGAAACACTACGTTTAAGACTCAAGCCTAAATATCAGCTGCTGTGATATTTTAAACAAACACAGATGGAATTTAATGAACGACATTATCATTTTTATTTATTTATTATTATTTTTTTTTTTTTTTGCGAATTAGTCCACCGAACAAATTATTGCTCGTAATAGATAAATAAATAATAACCAATACAGTATTGAACTATAACAATACATACGCAATCTGCATAAATTAAAATATGTTTAAGCGTATTATATGACCTGGTAACGCTGGACGGACAGCTGTCAAAAAATAAGATATTAAATATAAAAACAATATCCTTTTATGCTTCATAAACCCCTTATAACCTTGGAATTATTACTCTACAAGCATACGTGAAATAATACATATTTTAACATTATATATAAAGTCAAGAGATAATGCTTCTGTAAATTAAAGGAAATATTAATATTTATACGGTAATCCTAACGAGATAAAAAAGCTCATTCTCTCCTGCATTTCAGAAACTCTTTCTACTAAATGTAATACATATATGATTAGTTTCATGTCTTGAAGTTTCAATTTATGCTCGTATCAGCAAAATAATAGCTTTGCTATAACAATTATTTTGCAAAAATCTTTACTCTGATGAAATAACACATTCTTTGAAACTCTGTGGATAAAGGAATTCTTCACGTTACTTCCTGTGTTTTCTGTCAATAAATTCTTTTAAAATATATTTTAGTTTCTAACTTTTTTTTTTAACATATCTATCTATATATATATATATATATATATATATATATATATATATATATATATATATATATATATATATATATATATATATATATATATATATATATATATATATAATATATATATATATATATATATATATATATATATATATATATATATATATATATATATATATATATATATATATATATATATATATATATATATATATATATATATATATATATATATATATATATATATATATATATATATATATATATATATATATATATATATATATATATATATATATATATATATATATATATATATATATATATATATATATATATATATATATATATATATATATATATATATATATATATATATATATATGGCAATATACTTTATTTCCTTATAATATATACGAATCCTTATTTAAGAAGACCAATGTAATTACGGAGCAATATAGTGAATGAATGGCAAAAGTCTATATTACAAAGTTCATGATGTTGACCATCTTACAATTTATTCATTTAATTCAGTTGACATTTACAATTATTCACAGTACCTGTTTCGTCGCAAAAAATCAATCACTAAATTATATTTTCAATTAGTGAATCTATTTTGCCCTTAACTCATCGGAAGAAATAGCAAAAATCAATCCATCAAAATGAAATAAAGTGCGCTTTGACAGGATTAAAATCTAATTATTAAATAGAACCTTTCCGGCAGAATATACCTAAATTAATAGAATTTGTTAGTACGAATAAATGAGGTTAATGACTTTATTTCTAAATTCAAAATGGCGTAATGTAAACAAACTATAAGGTATTTACATCTTCAGTTCCAAATTTTCGGATTTTAATCATGTCAAAACGCACTTTTGACGGATTGATTGTTGCTAGTTCTTCTGATGAGTAAAGGGCAAAATAGATTCACTAATCTATATAATAATTAAGTAATCGATTTTGTGCTACGAAACAGATACTGTCAAGAATTGTAAATGTCAATTGAATTAAAGGAATAAATTGTAAAATGGTCAACATGATGTACTTTGGAATATAAGATTTTGTCATTCATTCACTATATATATATATATATATATATATATATATATATATATATATATATATGTGTGTGTGTGTGTGTGTGTGTGTGTGTGTGTAGAGCAGTGTTGTAACATGATTTCACCCCACTGCTTAATTAGTGTTAATGCGAAGCTCTCTGTTGGTCTGTTCGTAAATAAACAAGCTGGTCGAACACTGTAAAATAGTAGGCGAGTGTTTATATAAATGGACATTTGATGAGATCATTTACGGGCCAAATGTTAAAATTGCCGATTATCATCTAGATGGTTGTAGGTACAATCCGTAGCTAGGTAAGGGTGTTAGTCTACCGACACTGATGAGTTGTGATACAGCGAAACAGTACTGCATGTGAATGACATATATATATATATATATATATATATATATATATTTATATATATATATATATATTGCTAACTATGCATCTCTTCAATGTAAAAATTATCCCCAAAATATGTGCATATCTTACTGAGTTGCCTATGAATATTTAAATATATGCACATACCTTATTTTATATATGCATTCTCAGCAACTCTTATGTGGAAAAAGATTGATATAACTTTATTATAACAGTCTCTATTTCAAATGCCTGTGTTTAATTGTCCGAAATTCGTTTTCTGACAGCCATACATCTTTTATATCGATATAGATTTCTCTTGAAATGCTCTGTGTAGAAATTGTAGAAAATGTAAGTCGAAATTGCATCAAACAATCAGCCATTCATCTGCAGCGGTTTGCCAATATTTATAAAGCTCATCGGATTGACAACCAAAAACGCCTTATGGAAAGCGAGTTTTTCTTTTATAATTTGTGAGAAAAAAATAGAAGAAAAAAAAAGGAGCATAATTTCTTTTGCAAGACAAACACTCCTTCATCTTCTGCTGAGTGATGACCAACGCGGAGTCAGCTTAAGACGCGGCAAGACAATAGTCTTTGCAAATATATACCAAAGGTCCCCGAAAGCAATGCAAGAACTCGAAACGCACAACCAAAAGGTCACTTCAGCAATCAATTATTTTAACTTCCTTTAGGCAGACATGAAGCAGTATACATTCTGCTCGCAAAGACCATGTTCTGTTGGTACGAAATTCCAATCAAAATTGGTAAGTTGCATTGTGTGGTCAGTGTGGTCAGGTGGATGACCCACAGTGTCATTTCTGTTTTCTCGGCTCTATTTTCTTTGTTAAAAACCTTTTGTTACAAACTTTGTGAACATTGCACTTCGCTCAGTCTCCTTTATTCTCCTACGCACATGCATATATATATATATATATATATATATATATATATATATATATTCATTCATATCTATTCATGAATAAGAAAGAGTTTAAAGTTTTATTCAAATATGTTCAAACATCTGCACTTCTATCATATAATGTACTGACAGAATACCCGTCCAAGGACGGGCATAAGTAATATGTTAGTTTTTAATTTAGTTTATTTTATTTTTTATTTATCTTTTGGAAGAGAAAATAGAGTTAAATTTCGAAGGCACCCCCACCTAAAATGGTAAAGATTATAAAAAATAAACTCATCACACACACACACACACACACACACACACACACGAAATGATTGGTAAGACTAATAAAATATTGGACTTTGGAATATAGAAAAATTGTTATTCATTTATATATATATATATATATATATATATATATATATATATATATATATACTAGACTACCCGTGACCCGTTGGGTCAGTATATTATATTAGCTATGGAATTAACGTATGAGCGTGACACTTGTGACGTAAAGAAAATAGTTTTAATATGCTTTTTTAATTTGCGTTACAAATAAATAATCAACGCGGCAATAAAACGTATTGTTTTATTGTATACGTTTTCAGCGTCCCATTTGTTTTTGTTTTTTCGCGTTTAAATTAAAAGATATATCAAAATTTGAACTTAACTTTTAATATTATGGTATCTGTTCAGTGCACATTTACCTATAAGTATGGCAAACCATTTATAATTCAATGGCTGTAAGTTTTTTTTTTTCAAAAATAAACAATTATAAACAGAACGACTCATAGAAATCATAGAAATTCTTTTTTCATTTTTAACATACTTTCATAGAAATGTTTCTGTTATGTCACAAAAAACTATTTCTTTATGTCACAAGTGCCACACTCATACATTAATTCCATAGCTAATATAACATACTGACCCAATGGGTCACAGGTAGTCTAGTATATATATATGTCGCAAAAAAGGTGTCTCATCCTTTATAATTCCCTTACAGAAAGAGCCTTCTCTTAAGTATATATTGAAGAAAACATTATCTTGACCCATCAGAAGAAAGTAACAAAATAATTTCCTCCCTCGAAAAATAAATCAATTTACGCCTCCAGCCAAGCTATAATCATTTTTTATTAAGCGCATTATTGTTTTATTCCAGATGGTTTGAAGATGAAATAGAACTTTTTTTGTTTTGCTAATGTCTGTCTCTCTCTCCCCCCCTCTCTCTCTCTCTCTCTCTCTCTCTCCTTTTCATGCCTATTACACAGACCTCGGCATCTGATAGATTCGCGGCCTCTTCCACGAGAGTCGATGGATAATGAAATTCAGCCTACAAGGGATGCTTGCTATATTTTAATCGTAATGAAGTAAAGACTTATTTCCTTGACTTTGATATGATTTGGATTTTTCTTTTTGAATAGGGATTATCTCCATTTTTTTTTTTTTTTTTACAGAGAGGAAAGGCAGTTCCCTTATTTAGGACAATTGGATGATGATACATAAATCCTACAAGATAATAATGACTTCATCCCGAGGTAGATTTCTATGGTTAAATAGGAGATCTTTTTATTGGATCAAATCATTATTTGGAAAACTCTACTCGAACTTCAATGGGTGCTGATATTCTTAAGTGGATGATTTGCTTGGTCTAACTCTTTGGTTTTAGTGCATATCAACCGTTTTGGGCTCATATATAATGCTAAATTACAAGTTTTTGCACAAAGTTCTTAACATCTTCTGCTGTTGCCAGGAAAGCAGCAGAACTGTTCAGAGCACCAGGAGCATGCAGAGATGGGTGCTAGGGGTGTCCAAGCTTCTGTCTCTTTTATTCCTGTTTTAAAAGTCCTCTTTTCAGAGGAATGTATTATAGGGCTTATAGTGTCCTACTGAGACATAGTATTTTTTTTTTCATTTGAGCACCTTTCCTGATCAAGTTCTCTGCACGTCACTGCAGAGCACCCTTTCCTGCCTTGCCTCGATTCAAAACCAGATTTGAAATCTAGTAGGTAATCTTTTTTTCTCCTCTTTACAATGTTTTTCACATAGAAGAGATATTGCGAGTCATCAATCAGGGGAAATAAGTCCTTCTTGACTGGACGAACTTCTGTTTTTGCTCCATCCAAAGTTCCCTTTTTGGGGTGCTGAAAATTCCTCACACATAAAACACGACCTTGTGGCTAAATTTTTTCATGTGGGGAGTCAAGTAAATAAGGATCTTTTGTTTGGAATAAAACTGGTGATAGAGAGAGAAGATAAAAGGAAGAACGAGGTAAAGAAATGGGTTATATGGAAGACTTTAATCAATTAAGCAACCTTGGAAACGGATTGGATGTACGTGTTCCATTTCAGATCAGGAGTAAAGGTCAGACCCAGAAGCTTGTCAAAACATGGAGCCTCCCCAAGATCAGAACCATTCATTTCAATTGATGCCAACAGTAAAGATAGAAGCTTGGTTTTAAATGGATTAAAATTAACCAGCCACCTCTTTCTCCATTGTACCACATGCTCAAAATCAAAGGATAGAGAATCAGAGAACTTTATCCTTCACGACCTTTGATGTGTTGCCATAAATGGTAGTGTCTACAAACGATCTTAGGATGTGATTTGGGAGATCATTGATGTAGATCAGGAAGAGAGTTGATCCCAGGAGGGACCCTTGAGGGATCCCAGCATTAATATTGTGAGCTTCTGATTTTTACTAATCAACCACTACTTTTTTTTTTTTTTTTTACAAGGTAGTCACCACTTATCAAGGCCTGGAAGCCACTCAAGGATAAGGGTTATTGTGTGTACAGTACGTTAGTTTTGGAGATCTGATAAAGTGTCTTACTTAAGGAGGCGGTTCATCAGGAATTTGTTCACATTGGACTTGAAGATATCCTGGTTGTAGTCAGGTGGGAAACAGGCAACCGGAACAGAGTTCCACAGGCGTGCACTTCTAAGAAAGAAGTTTGTTCATGGAATCTACGTTTTGATTTTGGCACAGATAAGGAGTGGGGAAAATTTTTGACAATGGTTTAAGCTAAACAGGTGTTTTTCATAGAAGATTGGTGAGGGGGGACCAGAGATTGGAGTTCAGGCGAGCACCTGCCATGGTCGTAATGATAAAACAAAGACAGGCTCACAACGTCTCTTCTGTGGGAGAGAGGTTGCAGGGAAGAGAAAAGGGCATCACCCTCTAGGCCACAAAGCCTATTTTGTACTCTGCCAAGGCAGGATAGGCTGTTTTTAGCAGCTCCTGCCCAGATGTGGCAGCAGTACTCCATCCTTGAACGTACTTGGTTTTTATACAGATAGAGAATTGCATCAGTGGGGAGATATCTTTTGGAGCGGTAGAAGGATCCTACCATTTTTCCAGCGATCTTGGCAATTGACTTGATGTATGTATTCCATTTCAGGTCAGGGGTAAAGGTCAAGCCCAGAAGCTTAACAAAACATGGAGCTTCTCCTAGACGAGAGCCACCCATATCAATTGATGCCAGATGGGGATCAGAGCGTTGATGATGTAAAGATAGGAGCTTGGTTTTAGATGCATTAAAAGTAATCAGCCACCTCCTCCCTCATGGTACCATGCGCTCAAGATCAGAGAAGAGAGAATCTGAGAGAACTTTGTCATTTACAGCCTTTGATGTGTTGCCATAGATGGTCGTGTCATCAGCATAGATGTCAACGAATGATTTAAGTATGTGTTTTAGGAGATCGTTGATGTAGATCAGGAAGAGAGTTGGGCCCAGGATGGACCGCTGAGGGACTTCAGCATTAATATTGATGGCCTCTGATTTCTGCCTATCAACTACTACTCTTATGAGCCTATCGGGGAAAAATGATTTTATGATCAAGAAAACATTTCCAGTCATACCGTAGCTGGAAATCTTGTGAAGTAGGCTCCTATGCCATACGTTATCGAAGGCCTTTGATATGTCAAGAGCAATTGCCCTAGAGAGGAAGCCTTTGTCAAGAGATTCGCTAATCCTATGAGATATAACAGTTAGCACATCTGCTGTAGATCTAGCAGAATGGAAACCATATTGCATGTCACTAAGAAGGTTATTTCAGCTGAGGTGGTTGACTACTTCTCTATTTAATATGGATTCCAGCAGCTTACTCATGACACACAGGAGACTTATTGGTCTGTACTGAGAGGGAGAGGACTTATCACCTGAGTTCTTAAATACAGGGTATACTGATGAGGTTTTCCAGGGTGTTGGGAAGCTCTTCTCTTTAAGGCAACGCTTAAAGAGCTTTGTAAGTATGGGGGCAAGTTCTAGTTGAAGCTTTTTCAGCACAATGATTGGAATGCCGTCATGGCCAGTTACTTTACTGGAATCAAGGTTCTTGATTAGCCTGGCGACATCACACACACATATTTGTATGTTGCTGAACGTGCTGTCCGTTATAGGAGGAAATACAGGGAGTTGATGACCTTCGTCGCATAGGGTAGAATTAGCTGCAAAGTTCTTGGCAAATAGTTTGGCCTTGTCTGATGCTGACGAGATGACCTCAGGTCCATTGATAATGGTTGGGATAGAACGCACGCTTCTGTTCAGGATCCTGTTTGCTATTTACCAAAACTAGTGGGAACCAAGCCGCTGCTCAGCTACTTTGAATTTAACGGACTGTGCATATAGCTGTCTTGCATTTTTTATTACTCTTTTGCTGTGGTTGCTGGCAGTCCTGAAGGCAGCTTTAGTCTCAGTGCATCTATTACGTTGGTAGCTATGGAAAAAGTGATTTCTGTGTGCGATGGCAGCAGCACATTCTGGGGAGGACCATGGCTGGCTGTTAGGTTTTTATTGGAATTTTTTGGATGGTATGAATCGGTCTATGCCTACAATTAGCCATTCGGTCAGGTCTGATATGAATCTATGAGAAGGAAATGATTTTATAATTGAGAAGATCTTGTGGAACAGACCTTTATGCTATACTCTATCAAAGGCCTTTGATATATCGAGCAATTGCCCTAGAAAGGAAGCCTCCATTGAGAGATTCACTAATCCTATGAGATATCACTGTTAGCACATCTGCTGTAGATCTAGCAGAATGGAAACCATATTGCATGTCATTGAGGAGGTTATATTTGCTGAGGTGGTTGACTACTTCTCTATTTAACACAGATTCTAGCAACTTACTCATGATGCACAGGAGACTTGTTGGTCTGTACTGAGAGGGAGATGACCGATCATGTGAATTCTTAAATATGAGATATACTGATGAGTGTTTCCAGGGTGTTAGGAAGTAATTCTCCTTTTATGGGAGCTGGTTCCGGTTGAAGCTTTTTCAGCACTATAATTGGAATGTCGTCAGCGTTAGTTGCTTTCCTGATGTTGACAAGATTACCTCAGGTCTATTGATTATGTTTAGGATAGAGCACACGCATCTGTTTCCAAAACTGATAGTAACAAAGCCACTGCTCAGCTATAAATACTTTGGACTTAACAGATTGCGCATACAACTCTCGTGCATTCTTTATTACTCTTTTACACTGGGTGGTGGCAGTCCTGAAAGCGACGTTAGTCTCAGTTGGCTGTTGGGTTTTTACTGGAATGTTTGGAAGGGTATGAAGCAGTCTATGCATACAATTAACCATTCCGTAAGGTCTGATACTATATTTTTAAATATAGAACGCAGAGGTAGATCTGATATAACTGTATGAAAGCTATCCCAGTCTGCCATAGAGTATCGATATACTGTATGATGGAGCGGTTCATCTTAGGACTTATTACATTTCGTTTTTATCTTAACATACAACCGAGTGGTCGGAAGATCCCAGTTGAGACAGAACAGAAGATGAACATAGCTCAGAGCAAGTTGTGAGAAAAAGGTCTATGAGGCTTGCATACTGACTGTCAGAGCAATCTGAGTTAGGTTATCATCTGTCTTGTTGAAGTGGGCGAAACATTCCATATTTTGAACATTTGAATTCTCACAGATGTGAATCTTAGCAGAATAAGGTCATCAATTTTCTCAGATGTGCTCTTACAGATAGTAACGCTACTGTTGTAGGGGTGATAGATGGCAAATATAAACGAGTGGTGTGACCAAGCACAACTCGGAAGCACATATAGGGTAATTTAGGGTATTCTCTGGAGATGTCCCTATGACATGGAAAGCAATCTCTAATGTCGGCACATATTCCATTATTGTATGAAAAGAACTTTTCATAAAATTTTAAATATGAAAATGTTTTGTTAGAAATTTTCGCTTTTCTCAATTTCTGATTTACAAAACTCTGCTTCTGATTTTAATTAACACTTATTAACTGGTGACCCTTTTATTTTCCCAATGTGTAATTTTATTTCTATTTTCATGTACATGCATATATTCCTTAGCTATAGCATAACTTATTCCCAATTTATATTGAATGTTGGCGTTTTTCGTCGCAATGCCAAAAAAATCGTTATAGTCGCCTAAAATGGCCCTACCAAGACCAGGATTCACGCCTCAAACTCTTCTATTCTGCTGTTTATACCGCCGGGCAACACCTACTTATCATGCTAACACATAATAAAAGAATAAGAATGCAGGAATGTATTAATTAAACGAAGATCAAAAGAGAAATTGTTAAATTCAAAAGTGCTTAATACCCGAAATAGAGCAGATGCATGTAAAGAATACAGTAATACACTTGGTAAGTGGTATATGCTAGAGAAGCGGGATGAAGATTTAGAGAGGTAGAAAGGCTTTAAAAGAAACATGGGAAGATGTGACACAAGGACGACAGGCGAGGATGGTGGGCCACCACCGAAGAGCTAATGCACTCTTGCTCTACAAAAAAAAAAATACCCGAGAATCCTTGTCAGTATTCCCTGGTAGGTGTGCTTAAGGCAATTAAACCAATAAACCAACCTCTTCTGAAAGAGAAGGTAAAGCCTGGGAAGTAAAACCGCTTAAAACTATCCCGGTTGTCTACACAGGCCTAAAAAAAAACTACAACGAGCCAACTTCTATCGGCGAGGTTGTCAAGGACGTACCTTTAACTGATATGGAGTACCAAAAGATAAGAATTCAATGATATTAAACCCACTTTAACTCTTCTATTTTGTTGTTTATGCTGCGGGCAACACCGAGTGGTCATGCTAACAAATAATAAAAGGATAACAGTTCAGCAATCTATTAATTAAATATTGAAAAAGAAATTGCTTTTAAATAACAACACACTAGAAACAATGGCCTTTGTGTATTTTGTGAAGAAGAGAGAATAAACGGTAGCCATTTTGTTTTTTGTTTTGTTTTTGTTGTTTTGTTTATTTAATTTTTTTTTTTTTACTTTTACTCTTGATTCGGATCCCGCTCCTCCCAACCACTCCCGCTCGAGGCAAATATTTCCAGATTACATCAAATCAAACCACACGAAGCCTTCCGCAGAAATGTCACCTCAAAATAAATAAATAAAAATGTGGGGGCGAAAAAAAAAATACAAAGCCATAGGAAAGCAAAAATAAAAATGAAATCTCTTTTTAAAAAATAAATAAAATATGACAGCCTACGGCTCGTCTCGTTTACGCCCAGCCCACTTCTTTTCAGCCATTTCTGCACCAAGATGTTTCTCTGCAGAAAACTGCGACGATGATGACAAGACTCAAACGTTGAGGTTAAATGCAAACTTGACTCGACGGATTAACAATAGAAAAATAAAATAATACAAAAAAAAACACACACACACACACACAAAAAAAGCCCCCCCCCCCAAAAAAAAAAAGACAGTGTCGAAATGCGATGGGATTTAGCGGAAAAGAAACAAAACAAAATGGCTTCTTTCCTCCTTTGTTTATTTTTAAATGTTTTTTTCTTTTTTTTAGTTAATGCATTTTAAGCTCAAGAGAAATTAATACCAATAAATAAATAAATTAAAGCTCAATAAAACATGAACGAAATAAATAAAATCCAATATAAAATTTAAAATATTAAGGAAAATATTTTAGAATTCAATAGTAAAAAAAAAAAAAAAAAGAAACAGGAAAAAAATATAAATAGGAAAAACACCCTTCATGGGCTAGACAGTGTTTAAAATTGACCCCGAGATTAAGTGGCGGATCCTAATAAACAAACAAATAAATAAATAAATAAATAAATAAAAGTCCAATAGAAATAAGCAGAATAAATAAAAATCCGGAATATGTTTACGATTACTGGTTCAACTTAATTTCCGGTTAAACTTTTGTTTTTAATTTATTTTTTACGGTATCTTTTTTTTTTTTTTTTAATTCTGAGGTGAAAGTACAGAACAAGTGAAAGAAGTTTCCCCCTCCCTATGTTAAGGACTTTTCTAAATAATGACGTTATTATTAAGAAAAAAATATGGGGGGGGGCAACCGGAAGTGAACTGGAAACAGAAATCTAGAATTGTACTATTTTCACTAACCGATTATGTGCAATACTAGAATAGATACTACACTCCGTTCCCAAAGAAAAGACACTGTATTGTTATTTCCATGAAAGGTCCTCGACTGAGCTCCAAGCATTGATTTCTTCTTTTAAGACATCCATAGCCACAACCAGTTTTTTTACTGTAAAAAAATCTCTTTCCTTCCTCAAAGGAATTAATAATAGAAAAAACAGTGTTGAAATGCTCTCACTTTGACAGAAAAGAAACCAAACAAAAAGGCGTCTTTTCTAGTTTTATTTTTATTTATTTTTTTTTACATTTTTGTTTTTATTTTCAGTTAATACATTTTAAGGCAAAAAGAAATTAATACTAATAAAAAATAAAAGCTCAATAAAAATAAACGGAATACATAAAATTCAATATAACATTTAAAAAATGAAGAAAAGCTATAGAAATTATTAATAAAAAAAGAAAATAAATAGGAAGAACAGTCGACGTTGGCTAACCAAAGTCCAAAATCAACTCCGAAATTTAATGGAGGTTGATCTTTTCTCTTCACACCCCCTTTGCTAGTCCATATTTATTTGCCTCTCTACATAGTTACACATGAGTTCAGCTAGATTGGAAGAAAAAAAAAATTATGCTTTAGGAATTTGCACGGAAAAAATTGTCTTAATCTAGGTGAACCCTTTTTTACTAACCGAAAACAGAACAGATGAGATACACTACTAGAACAGATATTACACTAAGCTCCTATCCAAAAAACACTCTGTTGTTATTTTAATGGAAGGTGCTCGACTGAGCTCCAAACTCTGATTTCCCCTTAAAGACATTAACAGCAAGAACCCGTCTCTCCTCCCCCCTCCCCGCGAAAATTCCCCTTTCTTCCTCTGTATACCGAGAATCTGTCAGAAATTCTATGAACAGAGATTCTTTGTAAGGACTATCGGCTTGTAGATGGCATTACTATGGATCTACTACATTATATATTATATCATTATTACCAAATATACATTATTAAAACCAGAAAAATAAAAATATAAACGTAATGGTAGTAAGGGTCCAAAAATTAGGAACAAGAGTATGACTGATGAAGAATGCTTTATATCAAATCCATTCGTTATAGATTTCTGTAATGAACTGTCATCACAAGTATTTGAACTTGTATCATTCCATCAATCATTTTCCATCCTCCATAAAGTTCTTCATCTTTCATCAGACAATTATTCCATCATATTAACCTTTATTCTCAAGTGGTTTTTGGCCTTGATGACCTCCTCGTAAGAACTCAACAGTAAACACAACTGTAAAAACCTCACTTTTGAGGCGTCAATAATCCACACATTTTAAAAGTATCTATCAAAGCGGCAGCTGCAACAAATGTTGGTTTTCATACGAACCCCCGATTGAAAAAAATATTCATAAACAGTTTCTTCCAGCCAATTAGAACAAAAGAATTATTCAGTCTTGAAATTCTGCGCACAGTATAAACACACAAACGCAGCATTTTTATCTTTCTCCCTGGTTTATCTTTCAGAGACAACGTGCGTGGTTACGTCTTTAAATGCTGAAGTTCTTCATCTCTCAGCTGACATATATTCCAGCTATTAATCCTTATCCTCAAATAGCTTTTTGCTTCGATAAATATTGACCCGCTAGTAAAAAAAAAATGTTAATACTGAAACAAAAAATTGTAAAAACTGCACTTTTGTGACGCCACGAAACCGTAAATTTTTAAGTTAATTATCGCATTGTAAGAAATGAATAACACTATCCAATTTCATCACAAACGAATAGTCAGTTTCCGTGCCTACTTTGTTAAGTAGAAGCATATATATTAGGTTGGTGCAAAAATAATGTCATATATGTATATTAGTTGAACGTCAAAAAACGACATTATTTTCTCACTAACCTAATATATTTACAAGATGAGGAATAAAAGTTACATAGAACTTTATAAAATCATCAGGTCAATAAGGATGAAAATAAGAGGAACACGGAAAAAGAATCTCTATAGGACATGGCATTTCGAAGCTAAATACGTCTCATCAAAGAAGAGGGGGAAACCGGAATTATAACACTATATAGGAATATGCAAAGATAAAACTGCCCTGCGAACATATAGATTAGAAATGAAAAAGTCAAAAATATATGGGGTGAATTGATGGGGATGACAAAATGGGATAAAAAAGGAGTGTTGATAGTGGAAGGGTAGACAACTGTGAACAAAGAAAAAAAAAAGAAAGAGGAAGTATAATCGAGAATCAGATAATAAAATGGATGAAGAGAAAGCAACAAAAAAAGTTATTTAAAAAAAAAGATAGAAAAAATTTAAAACAAAATAGTTCATTTTTCTAAAAAAAAATCTGTTCATAATTATAATTTACCTTCATTTAGCAATTATTTTTTAAATTTGTATGTTCTTAATTTTTTAATTAAAATTAAGGCAAAGGTTTGTATTTTATTCATCTGCCAAAATTATAATAAATAATTAAAACTAAAATAAAAATATGAAAAAATAATTATAAAATACACGAAAATTATGATTGTGAACTGATTTTTCCTTTGATCATTTTAGTATAACTTTCCAGGATATATGCTCTGAAGTCAGAACCATATCTTCATTGAGTTTATTATTTGTAACAATTTGGACCATATTACAAGCAATATATGCCTCAAAAATGAATATTTTATATATACCCAAGAGTATATATATATATATATATATATATATATATATATATATATATATATATATATATATATATATATATATATATACCCAAAAGTATATATATATATATATATATATATACCCAAAAGTATATATATATATATATATATATATATATATATATATATATATATATACCCAAAAGTATATATATATATATATATATATATATATATATATATATATATATATACCCAAAAGTATATATATATATATATATATATATATATATATATATATATATATATATATATATATATATATATATATATATACACGCATATATACACGCACACTCGAAACTCGAGTCTTGAGCTTTCGGTTTGTTGGCTTTCATAGGTTTTGTGAGCTAGGACGTTATTTTACTATGGAAATAATTATATATATATATATATATATATATATATATATATATATATATATATATATATACATACATACATACATACAGCATTTGAGATTTGAAAAAAAAATACCTCAACCGCCGGTCGAGTGTGAAGGAAAATTTACTCGCCCCAAAATATGTTTACTCGTCCGAGTTTATGTCTTTGTTTCAGTCAATAATAGTAAATAATTTTACAACAATTTAATTATATTTTTCTTCTTTATTCTTAATAAAAATATCAACAAACTATTCTTCCGATACCCAAATTATTTCGTGAAATTTCATACAAAAATTAAAATATCTAGCCTAAACCGTGGGTGTTGAAAAAATAGTGTTACGAAATCTCTGGGTATTCACGATTGTGGACTGAAATCTCCTGGCACGAGATTTCCGTGGCCCGAAATCTCCAATATTAAAACAAACAAACAAAAAAAAACATTTAGCTGAAATGAACTAGATTTCTTAGAAAATCGGCAATATATTTTTAAAATTTAAACGGTTAATTTTGCTTTGTAATTTATGAAAAAAAAACTTTGATATAGAACAGAAATTGGTCTCTTTTGTTTATATTAAAACAAAGAATTCACATTGGAACAACATTCTAAAATTTAGAATATTATTTTTAAAATTGGGTATCGATGACCTTTTGAAAGTTGCACAAAAAAGAGCATGCACATATCTGAATTTATATAATTGAGAAAAATATGATTACTTACTTGTTGTATAATTTAATTTTCGGTGCGTTCTTGACAGAACGTTGCGTTTTTTCCTCTTCCAAATGTTCGTCTTTACTTTTGTAAGTATGAAGTGTATGTAGTTGTAGCGTCGAAGAATTTTTTTCCAAATGAATTTCAAAATCAGAGAGCTAACTGAAGGCGACATTTTGACTACACGGCGAATGTGTAAATTTGACCTCTTGTTGACCTTTAGCGTGACCACTCTTTTTTCAATACGATATTCCCACGGTCTCACAGCTAGAGATAAAAGAATTCACAAATGATGAGACAAAGGTCATTCTAAATCACCGCATATTTGTGAGTCGTAAAATAAATGACTTTTCCCGTTTCTTTATTTAAAGGAATTTTATCGACTGGCGGGCGAGTGATTTACGACTTTTAGTCGCCCCAAGAAATTTTCAATCGACTGTGGCGACCGGTCGTGTAAAGGCTCAAAGGCTATAAGTAATTACGTGTTTACTTTTTTAATATCTCACTTTGCTGTTTCAGATTATTTTACTAAAGTAAGTAAAGCTTCATTATTTTTCAAAATGTTTTTGTTTCTTTGTTTTTCGATATTTCGTCGATATTATTTAGTAAGAGTGTTTATCAGAAACCAACAAACGACTACCTGAAAAATAAATATACAAGAAATAAATGTTACCATAGTCAATAAAAGTCTAGTTCATGTTTTTTTTTAAATAGTTTTTAATGCTCTTTACTTGAAATAATTTCAGTGAACCGAAATTTGAGGCAATAACTGCTTAAATGGATTTTTATATAAACTACACATGCCATAATCGAATATTCCTCAAGCACAAAATAACGACAACCATTAAAATGTGTTTATAAATATTCCTTACGTTGACGGAACTCTCTTAAATTGCTAACATTGAATGCTCAGGTGCCCCTCTTTCAAATGTAAAACAGTGCTTTCCATTTTCAAAGTCGCTGCCATTTTGATTTTTTTAAAACCAGTTCGTGAATTAAAAAAAAACATTTTTTTTTTACAAATTACTTAAAAATACAAACAAATGAACTTTTCTACCATAAAAGTAACTTTTATTGACTATAGTAACATTTATTTCTTGTATATTTATATTATTATTATTATATATATAACATTTTCTCTTTGTAAGGAAACATCATTTTGTTGGTCACTCTTGGCTACGAATGGAAACAAAATTTATACAAAAAAATGCATTTTCGCGAAAATTATCTTTACTTTCATCATATTTTGCTTAGAGTAAAATCTTTGAGTATCAAAACCTATCTCTTTACAACCCCCTCCTTTTCATAAGCTATCATACTTTCATCAATTACAGTCCATTTTCTGTAGGCTGTTTTTGAACCCAGTCAACGCCAAGTACTTCTGCTAGTAATAATATATATATATATATATATATATATATATATATATATATATATATATATATATATATATATATATATATCCTGTAGTTTCCTAGATGTCAATACAATGAAACTTCAGTGTTTATCAAACAGTGCTTAATAGCAAAACAGGGCGTTATTAATGTATGTTAACTTATTTATACAAACATTATTGGCTGCACATATGCATACTTGTTTCTGCTGTAATACTTTTAGAAAAGCAGCGTCATCGGCGGAATTTTTACAATGAAACCAGATTTTAAATAGTCTTTTCAAACGAATGATTATTTAAACTGTTTCATTACCGAGATCCGGCTCGTTGCCGACGCTGCTTTTCTAAAACTGTTGTAGCAGAAACATGTATGCAGCTATGTAGCCTATGTCTTTGTGGTAAATTCTTGTCTGACTGAGCTCAAATCCACGGGTTTCCCTCTTTCAAAACTTTCACAAGCAACACTTGACTAGCTACAAACACTATCAAAAAACTCCCCACTCACTAACCATGTCTAAATCTAAATGCAGATTTCATGAACAAAGCTTCTTTCCTGGAGCTTCTCGCCTATTGAACTGTTTTGCTGGCCTATTTTTCCGGTTTATTACAACATGGTCGGCTTCAAGTATAATGTAAATCAGTTCCTGTTGAGACGTTCCCTATAATAATCAAGTCATGCCCAATTTTCAGCACTAACGATTACAACGCTGTTGTACCGGTGCCCGCCATCCATTGTTTGTGTCATTGATGGTGTCAGCAGGGATGCCACTTCGTTAGAGTTACGCCAGCATTACAAGGCAATAGTAGGAAACTAACCATTACCCTCGAGTGGTCTTCGAGCCTTGATAAGTGGTGTCCCCCTTGTAACCATAAACACATACACACACACACACGTAATATATATATATATATAATTTCTTTATATTTTTATGCATGTATACTGCCATAAGGACATTTTCATTCCCTTTTTTTGTTGTTGTTCAGACCGTATAATACATGCAAAAGTTAATGTGTCATAGTTTCACGTTATGCTAAACTATGAGGTCATAATTGTTATCCACACGAAACAGTAATGTAATACAAAATCACTTTCTCTAGATATGACGGAGTGTTCTGCCACAAGAAAATGGCAAGATCCTTCTGAACAGATCGACTAACGCATTTAATTTCTCTCGCAAGGACGACTGGCTTGGTTGGTTTTTACGGCGCCGATTCACCAGGGATCGAACGGAGGCATTTCATTTTGGATCCTAAACAGAGAGTGAAAGCGGGATATGTTTTATTTTGGTGAACAGGAGTCCTTGACGAATAAAGAAGCCATAGCTCAAATGTGCAGCACCGCATGTCATTAGTATTGTCCCTGATCATTGGCGTAGTGATTCGGAGATTAGTACTGACATAGTTAGTCCTAACTAATGCACCAAAGCGTTGCTCTTTTGTTAACTGTTTTGCATTCGGGACATGTACCACATGATGGATGATACAGGCGAACAGAGCGAAAGAATACTTTCGCTTTCTCTATCCTTTGCGCTCCCCACTAATCAGGGCCAGCAGGATCGGAAAAGATGGGTGGGGTGATACGGTTCAGCCAGAATGTTGGGAGCGGTGTCAGCAGGGATGTCACGTAGTTAGAGTTACGCCAGCATTACAAGGCAATACTAGGAAACTAACATGCATGAGTGTGTGCATGTATGTCTTCGGCACTCTGCAAATGTTGGATGCTGATCACATACCGCTAAGAGGAAGCTGTTGGATAATTCACTTGTATGGGACATATGTCTTTGTCTGACCTTGCATCGGAAAATGGGATCCTCTACTGAGACAATGTCTTTGCTTCCCTCGGATAATTAATAAACCACTAATATCTCCGACATTGTATTTTTGCACAGCCGTCATGTAAAGACGTTTAAGGATTTTAGTTTTGTTTCTTGTTTCGGAATTACGAACGGGTGCTGGACAAAGATTTAAAGACCCTCACAGAAAACTCTCCATTTATGTGTCCCTTAGTAAATGTTTTTCCTTTTACAATCGAAAACAAAAAACAAACAAAAAAAACTTTTAGAAAACAAACCAATATAAGAATATGAGAAAAATATATGAATATATACAATAATAAAATACGCCTGTTTATTAGCTACCAAACCTTTTATTTATATAAAAATTTTTGGGGATTATATATTCATTCAGAGAGAATTTGGATGCATTCAGAGGCGAATTTGTATTCCTACTCGAGAGAATATGAATGACCACAGAAGAGAACTTGAATGCCTACTGAAAAGAATTTGAATGCCTACTAAAAAGATTTTTTTAGATAGGAGTCACCACTTATCAATGCCTGAAAGCCACTCGAGGATAAGGGTTAATGATTGTGTGGTAGTCACAATGTTACGTGGTTGCCAAAAGTAAATCCATGTTCCACTTTCTACTCTCTGGTGAACTCATTTGGAAGGGGTTACCATACTATTATGCAGTAAGTTTGCAAAAATTGGGAATGTGCACTGACCAATAATTGGGAGGGGGGGAGGTTTTCATTGTAAAACAAAATTGGGTGTTTATTTCGAATTATGCTTATTAAAAACAAAAGTTTATTATTTGTAACAATCTGGACTATATTACAAGGAATATATGCCTTAAAAATATATATTTTATATAAACCCAAGTATATATATATGTTATAGACTGCAAAAAATAATGGGAAGAATCTCAGACTATGAAATATTGCTTCCTGAATTACTCGAGAAGAAGGGATACCAAAATAAAATCATTGGCAAATGGTCTTTATGCTATTTTTATTTTCTTTAGTTTGCTTTTTAATCTTGCAACAATATTCATGCTTCTATCAACAAAATTGATTATTTGCATAAGTTTTATAAATTCTGCTTAGACAAATAAGCGACGCTAGAGCCAGCATAAAGTTTAAAGTACATATTGTAAACCCATCATCCAGTTAATTCAATTCAGTATTGTAATCAAAGTAGGTGCTTTATTTGCCTATTGGATGCAATCTCAGACTATGAAATCGGCTAAGTTCAAATCTTACTTGATCTATTATGTTCAATAAGCACCAATGTTAAGTAAACGCCGAGCAATGCCAGATAGAAAGCATTTATTCAGTTATCTATCTAGTTGTATGTTTGTCTAGCTGAGTAAATAACAAAAATTGAATCGTAGGAAACAAGAAGTTGAGCAAGTGGGCAGAGGGGGGGGCATGCTGTGATATGAATCAAACTCTGTGACCGATCAAGTTGCATTGGAAGGTATGCAAACGGGGACCGGATCTGATGTGTCAAGGGTTCCGGTCTGAAGAAGCCGAGTTAATTTTAGTGAGTTCGGTTTTGAGACGCCAAAGAGAGAAGATGGGGTAAACAATTGTGCCTAAACCTAAACTTAGATTCCATGAACAAAGCTTCTTTCTTAGAACTGCACACCTGTGCAACTCTCTTCCGTTTATCTGCTTTCCAGATGACTACAATATGGCCATCTTCAAGTCCAATGTAAACAAGTTCTTGATAAGTCGTTTCCCTTAAGTAATCCAATTTACCAAATTAACACTTCCAACGATTACTATGATATTGTCCTTTTGACCACTGTGCACGCTTTAATCCTTGAGTGGCCTCTGTACCTTGATAAATTGTGATTCCCTTGTAATATATATATATATATATATATATATATATATATATATACACACTCGAGTTTGGGCTTCCAGTTTGTTGGTTTTTATAACTCTTGTGAGCTGGGACGTTGCTTGACATAGGAAATTATTATATATATATATTAAAATAATAATTTTTTAATACCTACAGACACTAATATTTCATCCTTTCAGGATCATCAGTGCAGGGTGACATGATTACTACCGGTCGGGAGACTCGAACTCGACCACAAAGTCATCTCTGACTCCATTAGCAAACAAATGAATATCATGGTCCATCTCAACCGCGAGAAGTATCATTGAAGTTTTAACATTTATTTTTAAATGACGTAACGTCCAGCCATAGTGATCTAATGATTATAACATCATGATCTATGCATGCGAGCTTAGGTGACCGACTTTATATCTCGACTTTAAAGTGCCCAACAATAAGAACCGATTTTCTTAAAGAAGCTGACATCATCATCATCATAATAATAATAATAATAATAATAATAATAATAATAATATTTTTAATATTTTTTATTTATTTTTTTTTAATACATGCAGACACTAGTGTTACACCTTTCCAAGAATCATCAATGCAGGGTGTTACGATTACTACCGATCGGGAGATTCAAACCCCGCCACAAAGCCATCTCTGACTCCATTAGCAAGGAACAAACTTTTGGATAAACGCCGGAGTTTCAGCGTACTGACATCTAGGAAACTGCAGCGAAAAAATAATTATATATATAGTACACTGAAACTCCGGCGTTTCTCTAAAAGTGCTTAATAACAAAAACAGGGCTTTATTAAAGTATGTTTAGTTATGTATACAAACATTATTGGCTGCACATGTGCATACTTGTTTCTGCTGTAATACTTTTAGAAAAGCAGCGTCATCGGACCGGATTTTTACAATGAAACCAGATTTTAAATCCTCTTTTCAAAAGAAAAAATGATTATTTAAAATCTGGTTTCATTGTTAAGATCCTGAAAAATCTTTATGGTGTACATACTTATTAGAAACGAAGACGTCATATTCCGACTATCACGTAAATTGATCAAGTAGCTTCATTTTTTTTTAACTAAGAAAATAAAATTTATGATGAAGCCAAACGTAAGATTTTAATCTATCATATTGAATAAATAAGAGGGAGAAAACTCAATTCGGCCTATCGAGTTCAAATCCAGTCATATAATTGATACATTTAGTATTAATATCACTAAAATCATATATTTTTTATTTTCTTAGTTAAAAAAAAAAATCTACTTGACCAATTTACATGATTTTGGAATATGACGTCTTCGTTCTGTGACGAATAACTACACCATAAAAATTTATTCTATATTCTTGATTTTTTTTAGGAATAAGTTTAATTCTAAATAAGCACCCAAAATTGACCAGTCGTAGAGCCACAGAAGTAGAAAAAGAACATTACTTTTTTATTTTTATATTTTTACTAACAGGCCGCTCGGCGTTGCCCGGTCGTAAAATACACATAAATATCATTTTAATTCATAAAGAATCTTAGACATGCGCATACGAGTATTATGTTTTTCTAAAAAATCCACTTCTTGTAAGTAATATATATAACTCGCTCTGAGATCGAAACCAAAACCTAAAGACAGTGAGCCAAATACGATAACCATTAAACCAGCTTGACACGATGTGTAAAAGTGTTTTCAAACCTTATTCTTAACATATGGAATCTGTTTTGCGAACGAATCACGCATGCACAGTCGTGAAAGTTGACAAACAGATAAAAATCCGATGGCCCTCCCCCAAGTACCAATTGTTCAATTTTGACCCCTTAGCAACCCTTTTTTTACGGATGAAAACCGATTAAACAGTTCTCAACATATCTGAACACCCTATATACCAAAATTCAAATCTGTAGATAAAAAATTCGCTGAGAATAGTCCTCACACACACAGACAGCGTCTCACTTTTATAGATTAGTTCTGCTTGTTCTTATTATCATCATCAGCACCATCACCACCATCATAATAAAGATGGCAGTAACTCTTCTGTTCACCTATATTGAGCTAATTTTGAAGTTACACCAAAAAAAGAAGGACAAACGAAAAGACAAATGTAAATAAAAAAAGGGCGCCTTGGGTTAAAAGATAGGTGATTCATTGACTGGACAGTGGAGGAGAAATCTAATTTCCCTGCATCGCCCCTTCCGCCTATCTAGGTAAGTAGAAAGAATAAAACACAGCACTGGGGCGGATTATGCCAGCAATTATCTTTCCGTTTAGTGACAGCTATCCGTCAGCGTTGTCTATTATGGCCATTTGATTGCAAGGACTTGGATTCCTTCTTTTTTTTTTTTTTGCCGTTTGTCCATTTGTTTCGTAGATGTCCGCCGAGCGGGCTTTCTTTTACATCTGTTTTGTAGCCCCCCTGCGCTCTGGGCTGGATTTCCCTTTTCTTTGTTGTTAAAAACCCGAGTCTCGACCCAGCCTAACATTTGCACATGTCAACCTGAGAGGGGTTGATAAACAGGGGCCTGTACAACTGTCATCCCCTCATTGAATACCATCGCTGTTCAACTTGCTGAGGTTTTGTTTGTTGAAAACTACGAACTCTTTATTCTTTTTATTTAAGGATACCAGTTAAAAACTCGGCATATCAATCAGGGTACAGATCATTCCCCCACTTATAAAGGTTTTCTTTTTTTAACACACGAATCACCACTTATCAAGGCCCGGAGGCCACTCGAGGATAAGGGTTAATGGGTATACATTAGCCAATGTGATTATAGCGTTTTTAACATATGTAGTGGATGGTTGGTTGGTTGTTTTTGTTTTACGGCATATCAACCCTTTTCGGGTTATTTAATGCCGAATCCAAAGATTTTGAAGAACATTTTTTTTAATAGAATATATTTGTAGTTTTCACGTCGGTTTTTATTTAACCCATAGTTGGGACCTTAACGGGTACTACCACTCCGGGTCAGAGTGGATCTGGGAGCAATGCTAATTAAAGGGTGGTTTCACACTCCCCAAAGCCCACAAGATGGGTCCTCACCACTGGATATAGTTTAAGGTCATATCCAGGACCCCCATTGAGGGACTTTTACCCTCTGCAGGGGGGCACTCGGCGTATTCTAATGCCCCACCGACAGGGCCAACATATGTAGTGGAATTTTTGTAAGTTGGATTACATAGGTGGGCGGTTCATCAAGAACTTGTTTACATTGGACTTGAAGACAATCAGATTGTAGTCAGCTGGGAAGCAGGACAACGGAAGAGAGTTCCACAGGCGTGAAGTTCCAAGAAAGAAGCTCCGCTCATGGAATCTACATTTAGGTTTAGGAACAGACTTCTTACCACTCGACTCAACCAATGCTGATTCAGGAGAGGTGCGGTCGAGGACTACGCAACCCTTGCCTCACAATTACACGGGCAATTGCCCCTACAGGGGGGAACCCTTTGTCATTCGAGACTGAACGGAGGCATTGATTCTTATATATTGGTGTAGTGCAGTGAAGGCAAGCTGACTTACCCATTCAGGTAAACAAAATAATCGGGTTATCATTCAATAGACGAATAGATTCACTAGTAATCTCTCTATTTCCTTCTGAGAAATAAAAGACTCTTTTTAATAAGTTAAAATTATTTAGATTCTCTTTTATTTATGTAGTTTGATGGAGATATCCCTTTATAGTGCTGAAATGAAGTGAAGGTCAGCTTGTTTATGCATGCAGATCAACAAAATAATTCGGTTCTGATCTCATAGATAAAAGGATTCTCTCTATTTTCTCTTTATAAATAAAAGACGCAAATACTTGTATTTTAAAAGTTAACGAACTTATTTATTTTAATTGGAATAGAGTGCATAACATATCTTTCGTATATATTTACTTGCAAATAAAAAGATGAAGTGGTTCATTGTGTTACGAAGACAATATTTTGTCATTATTATTATTATTATTATTATTATTATTATTATTATTATTATTATTATTATTATTATTTTATTAATTATTTTTATTATTAATTATTTTTATTAGTTAGTATTATTTATTATTACAAATATCATTAATTTTATTTATTATTTATTATTGTTATTATTCATTATTTTTATTAATTATTATTATTTAGTATTATCAATTATTACCATTATTTATTATTGTTATTATTTATTATTATTTATTTATTTACTTTTTCTGTTACGATCGACATCTCCGCTACAATTGTTCGATTGTCAAGTGGGATTTTGTTTCAGCTGTATTCCTAACAGAAAGATAAACAGAGAGATCTATTCTTATATTAAAGTTTAATTAATCAACGTTTGTTTTCTATGGGCGTTCCTATATATTTAAATCGCAGGAAGTACATGCCAAAATATTTATCAATTTTGGGATTGAGTAATGTCTTAAAAAATCTTGCATTTTAATTGTCCTAATTAGCCACGATTTTCAATTAAACCACTAAATGAGCTATCTCTTATTAAGCTAGTATCTATCGTTTTACCCTCTCTATGTTGTTTGAAGACACCCACGCTATTATTTTATACGTTATCTATTATACCAAATAACGTTATTCTCTCCTCTTCCCTCTCGGTCTAGATATATAAATTAAATTGTCTCTGTGTGTACATTTCCCTACTAAACTACTCTGTCAAT
>NC_136488.1:70602471-70664971 GCF_053919585.1 Euprymna scolopes | reverse complement strand
TATGTGGTGACGGCGTAGTAAAGAAAAATATCTGCTTTAATTTATTATAGACACCAGTGATGCAACAGAAAATTAGTTCAAACAACAGATTGTGGGTAAACGGATTAAGTTCAAGAGAAAAACAATCAAACGCTCAGAGAAATGGAATCAAAGACTACACTCAGGAGGGGCACCAAATCACTAAAACGTATATGCATATAAAATATAACATAAAAAGCCTATACTTAACAGAATCAATAACTACTAGGTCTGTGACAATAGAATATTCTTTTCATTGTTTTTACTCTCGAATATATATCCGACACAGACACAACCGAGAACCACATCCGTCTATATAAAAACGTATAGGGTATTAACGGATATATAGTTAAGAGTCAAAACAACGAAAAGAATATGCTGTTATCACAGCCCTAATAATTACACACAAGACGTACTGCGAAGCACATATCTGTATAAATAAATAAAAAAATCCACATCGGACGAAAAAAGTTTCAAAGGGAAAGGAAGGTTTGGAGAGACGGAATTAACAAGGAAACATAGAAAAGATATTGAATCACGGAGAAGGTATCTGCATATAGAATTAAACTAAAAGACTATACTGGACGGGATCAACGTAGGAAACGTCGGAAATAATGCAATCCTATTACACTGTATAACTGATAATTTTTTATTGCTTTTTCACTCCAAGCAAGGCCCAGTGCCACTTGGATGTAAGGGGCTACTATTTGGGATAACATTTGCAGGGATCCTATATAGAGAGATGAGCAGCAAGATGTCTGCTCGCATTTCACTTGAACTTCTGCATGTCAGTAGGTCGGGGAAGCAGGGAACTGGAAGGAAATTTCAAAGTCTAGTGGTTCGATTGAAGAAAATATGAGTAGAAGTTTTTCCAGCATCTCTACAGTGAAAGCGACATAAATACCCCCCCCGATTAATCCGACAAGCAGCAAAGGGGTATTTATGTCGAGAAGGACCTAGTGATTTAAGCTCGTCCGAGCACTTATCATTAAAGTACTTGTAAAACATGCACAAGTATGCCACATTTTGGCGATGAGACAGAGGTTGGAGTTTGGCAGACAGTGCGGGACGTATTGGGTTGGCGACTCTTCTTGTAACCTTGTCTAGGAGTGAAATATATTCTCGACTCACCACATAACGCCCCTGCTTTATATTTTCGTTATGTGGATGATACGTTTGCGGCTCTTCCTTCTCAGAACCTGGCTTTAGATTTCTTTAAACGTCTTAATTACTTACATCACGCTTTGTCTTTTACTATAGAAAAGGACAACTCTCTCCCGTTCCTCGACGTGTTGATTGAAAGGTCCAGAGGGGATTCTCTTACCTCTCTATATAGAAAACCTACCTTTACCGGCCTATATACTTAATGGTGTTCTTTTGTACCTAAACCCACCAAGTTGGCGTTAATTTATACGTTGATACATAGGGAATTGGTTATTTGTTCCCCCCTGTCGACTGGATACTGAAATTATAAAAATTAAGGAAATTCTAATCGATTATGGCTACCTAGAATTCTTAATTGATAAATTTATTAAATTTAAAATCAATCAATTTAATAAAGATAAAACTTTTGCCCCTTCAAAGTGCCCTGTATATCTTAAGTTGCCATGGGTTGGTGAAAAATGTGTCCCTCTCATTAATCAACTTAAACAGACTATTCACGATTGTTTACCGTCTGTTCTACCTCGAGTTGTTTTCAATACAAAACCTGCATTTTCTTCTATCAAAAAGAACTGTTTGCCTCGCACTAAACTTAGCAATATTATATATAAATTCCAATGTCAGTATGATGCTGTCCACGTCAGGCGAACCAGAGTTCACTTTAAAACAAGAATTTGACATGTTCCTTCAGGTTTTCGCAATAAAAATAAAATTCTCCTCAACTCCACCCACAATAATTTAGATTCCGCAATTGGACAACATTTATTGGATAACCCAGAATGTGGGCAGGCATATAACAACGACTTTTCAATTTTATTTCGATGCCGTACTGTATATCGATACTCTATGGTTGACTGGGATAGCTTCCATACATTCATATCTGACCTACCTCTGCATCCCATGTTTAAAAAAGATGTGTCCTCTATAGTATCAGACCTGACCGACTGATTAATTATAGGCATAGACCGATTAATACCATCCAAAAAATTCCAACAAAAACCTAACAGCCAGCCATGGTTCTCCCCTGAATGTGCTGCTGTCATCGCACACAAAAATCACTTTTTCCATAGCTACCAACGTAATAGACGTGCTGAGACTAAAGCTGCTTTCAGGACTGCCAGCAACCACTGTAAAAGAGTAATAAAACATGGACGAGAGCTATATGCCCAGTCTGTTAAATCCAAGGTAGCTGATCAGCGGCTTGGTTCCCACCAGTTCTGGCAAATAGCAAACAGGATCTTGAACAGAAAGCATGTGTTCTATCCCAGCTATCATCAATGGGTCCAAGGTCATCTCCTCAGCATCAGACAAGGCCAAACTATTTGCCAAGAACTTTGCAGTTAATTCTACCCTATGCGACAATGGCCATCAACTCCCTGTATTTCCTCCTATAACAGACAACACGCTATGCAACATACAAATATCTGTGCGTGAGGTCGCCAAGCTAATCATGAACCTTGATTCCAGTAAAGCAACTGGCCCTGACGGCATTCCAGTTATAGTGCTGAAAAAGCTCTAACCAGAACTTGCCTCCATACATACTAAACTGTTTAAGCGTTGCCTTAAGGAGAAGTGCTTTCCAACACCCTGGAAAACCTAATCAGTATGCCCTGTATTTAAGAATTCAGGTGAAAAGTCATCTCCCTCTCAGTACAGACCAATAAGTCTCATGTGTGTCATGAGTAAGTTATTGGAATCCATATTAAATAAAGAAAAAGTCAACCACCTCAACAGAAACAACCTTCTTAGTGACATGCAATATGGTTTCCGTTCTGCAAGATCTACAGTGGATGTGCTAACGGTTATATCACATAGGATTAGTGAATCTCTTGACAAAGGCTTCCTTTCCAGGGCAATTGCTCTTGACATATCGAAGGCCTTCGATAAGGTATGGCATACGAGACTACTTCACAAGATTTCCAGCTACGGTATTACTGGAAATCTACTTATAATTTCCCCCTTGTCAAAATCCGCCTCCGCTGATTGGCTAATCAGTATACATTCTATAATTTTGCTATTCACTTCTTCAACCTTTAAACGAATAATTCGGTCCGTCGATTGGTCGGTCGGTAACACTTTTGTGCTTGGCCTTTTTGGTTAAGATCAAAGGTCTGTTGTGAATAGATGCTGTTCTTAGCTTTTTAAAGCTTTTCTTGGCCCTCAGGCCGGGATCAAAGTGTAGTATCTGTTCTCTGATACATACACAGCGATAGTCAGTGTTGTTCTGGCGACACATTCTCGTGGCCGGCGAGCTTGTTGGGTAGCGTTCTGTCCGCACCCCCACTTTGTCTGTCTTTCTCTGCTCTCCCCCCTCCCCCACGGGGGGGGATCCGAGCTGATAATTTACGACCTTCCCGCGAGGGAGGGTCGGAAACACTTTCTCTCTTCCCTCCACTAACTTCCCACTCCCTCTCTCAGTTCTATCTCCCCTCTTGCCGCCTTTGGCGCCACTTCTTTTTGGCGCCAAAGTCGGCTCCCAATTTGGACGTCGACTCCACGTCACTCATTTTGGTGAATTATACAGGGAAGAGAGAGCTTCTTTCAAAAATGGACACCCCCAGCCCGGGGACCACCAATACCGATACCCCCAGCCAGGGGGCTACCACAAGAAAAACTGCTCCCCAAGAGGACGACTCCCCAACAGGGGAAGCAAAAAGCAACGGGGCATACCGCCCGGACACTAAACCAAAGGACGCCCCTCAGAAAGGAGAAAACTCACCAGCAGCTCCCCAAGAGGGCGACTCCCCACAAAGGGGAGGAAAAACAATGTTGGACGGGGCATCCCGTTCCGACAACAAAAATCAAGAGGCAGTAGCCCCAAAGGACGATAAGGGAGACAGTGCTCCCCAAGAGGGCGACTCCCCACAAAGGGGAGAAAAAACAATGTTGGACAGGGCATCCCGCTCTGACAACAAAAATCAAGAGGCAGTAGCCCCAAAGAACGATAAGAGAGACAGTGCTCCCCAGGAGGGCTACTGCCCCAAAAGGGGAGCAAATCAAGAAAACGAGGGGGCATACAGCCTAAACCTCCCCAAATCAAAAGGGGCGAAAGCTCCCAAAGACAATAAAGAGGACAATGCTCCCCAGGAGGCCGACTCCCCAAAAAGGGAAGTATTTCCTGGAAGAAGTATAGAGCAGGGAGAGTCGGTCCCAAAGGAAAGCGGAAAGGAAAATGCCCCTCAAAATAGCAACCCTTCCGCCAAGGAACAGCAAAAACAGTCCAACCTCACCAAAGATCCAACACCAACAAGAGGGTCGGCATGGGGGAAGACTGTAGAGAAGCAACTGTCCCCTCAAGAGTATAGAGACTTGTACTTGACCAAGTACAGACAATACATAGAGGGGGCAGAAATTAAACCAGTGCCAGGCGCTTGGGAGGCAATCGAAGACAGAGTGCTCTCCCTCATCATCTCGGATATGCCGGAAAACCGCCTCCTAGGGATGAAAAAGGAAGACATGGCAGGGCTCCTACACAAGCTAAACATCCCGGTATTATACCTGTACCAGAGGAGCTACGCCATGTGGGACATCCTCCTACCCACCAAGGAAGATGCGGAGAGACTCTCCCTACAGGAAATTAAGTATGGGAGAACAAAACTAAAGCCCGAATACCAGGGCAGGACAAGGACCCGGGTGCAGGTATTCAATGTACCTATGCAAATATCAGCAGAAATCCTGGGATCCTTCTTCACACAGTTCGGCGAGGTGGAAAAAATAACCCCAGTGCGGTCGAAAACCGGCATGCACTTGGGCAGCTACACTGTGGCCATGAGGCTAAAGAAAGAAGGCTTCCAGGCGATACCAGCACAGCTGACATTTAAGGAGGCAACTATGACAGTAGTAGTGGAGGGGCGTCGTCCGCACTGCTGGTTTTGCCAAAAACAGGGTCACATGGCCAAGAGCTGCCCTCAAAGGTCAAATCCTACTCAAGTGACACTAAAGGCGGTCCCAACCTCTGAGACAGCACCAGTGTCCAAACAGGCTGTCACAACTCCTGCAACCAGAGCACCAACCCCAGCACCGAGGAAACCCAAAACTGTGCAGGAGCCCAAAGGGGAGGAATGGATCACGGTAATGAGGCGGAAACGGAAGCCCACAATCCCATCTGCCACCGTCCCACAACCAACCCAACAACCGAGGCAGCAACAACAACAGCAGCCTCCACAACAGCCGCAGCAACAGCCATGGCAGCAGACACAGCAGCAGCAGCCAAACCAGCCGTTGAACCAGCCGCAGCAACAACATCAGCTGCCGCGGCCAATTCCACAACCAATGCCACGAAAACAGCAGCAACAACAAAAACAGCAGCAGCAGCAACAGCCAGAACAGCAGCAACAAAAACGGCTGCAGCAACCAGAAAAGCAACAGCATCAACCGGAGAAACAACAATTAGAGGAGCAGCAACAACCAACGGTCCCCACACCAATTGAGACGGGGATCAAGCGAAGAAAACACTGCTCCTCTGAGGATGAATCTGCTAGTGAGAGGGAGAGGAACTCAACCTCACCACTCCCCGGTTCATTCAAAAGAATAAAAAAGAAAAGGAAAGGGGAAGAAAAGGCAGCCCCCACTCCCTGTGAGCATACACCACCTCTAACAACAACACAACCCACTTCCACCCCCATACCACATACTGCACCAACACTAGACACCGCACTAACACCAACACCAACATCAGACACCGCACCAACACCAACACCAACATCAGACACCGCACCAACACCAGACACTGCACCAACACCAGACACTGCACCAACACCAACACCAGACACCGCACCAACACCAACACCAGACATCACACCAACACCAGACACCGCACCAACACCAACACCAGACACCACACAGACACTCGTCCCCACACCAATGCAAATTGAGCCGCCATCCCAGAAAGAAAAGAATGAACCCGGGAGCGGGAGAGACCCTTCAGATTCTCCCACTTACGGACTCACTCCAACAGGGACTCTCGCCCTCGAAACGAGAGAGGAACTTTGTTCTGTAGACCCCCTGTCTGTGGCAATGGGCGTACCACACCGGCAGAGAAAAAATTTAAAACCTCTGCTGGACTGCCAACAGATAGGGGGAAAAGACGTTAATGTCCCCTCTAATTTCCCGGACGCCCCACGGCTAACAACTTTCGTCAGGCTTCCTGAGGCCTGCAAAACCAACGTGTGGACAATGCTGGAAGCCGCTGAAGGGGCTGGTCCGGGAATTGAACTGATTAGGAAAAATGATCCTTCTCTTGAGGAACTCGCAAAACAATGCAAGGGAAGGGTCCCAGTGTTGGTCCATCCGTCACTCTATAGGGCCCTTAAATTGACTTACCCTTTGGATGTCGGCGGCATTGTGAGAGAAGGTCAGGACATGAAAAACCTGACCACCTTGAGCATTGCACACAATGTCGGTGTCCTTTCCCCGGCTGACTTCGGAGCTGAGTGTAACACACCTTAAGGTAGGTACCATGGCTTTGAATTTCGCTAGTCTGAATGCGAGGGGCTTGAGATCATCGGGCCGGGCGGCTCGCCTCCGGCACGACCTCTTGTCCCTGGGAGTGGATGTCGCTGCGATTCAGGAGACGCATTTCGTTTCCTCTGTGGACTGTCAGGTGCTGGCCCGAGACTTTGAGGTTTTCTCAGCATATGGCAGCCCGCGGGGGAAGGGAGTTTCCGTGCTGGTTAAACGTACCCTGTCGGCGACGGTCGACGTTGTCCATAGAGATGCAGTGGGTAGGCTGGTTGTGGCCGATGTTGCCGTAAAAGATTCTGTGTTTCGGGTGATTGCGGTTCATGCGCCCAGCACCGCTCGTGAGAGGGTCTCATTCTTCAGTCAGCTTGACGCGTTTGTAGATTGTCGGAAGCGGGTAGTGCTAATGGGGGATTGGAATTCCATCTTAGACCCCGACATAGATAAGGTAGGAGGCGGAGCTAGAGGATCGGAGAGGTGCGAGTCCAGCCTGGCTGATCTGATGGCTAGATGCGGTCTGGTCGACAGGTTTCGGGTCGAGCATCCAGGGCGGGAGATGTGGACGTGGACCAATAGTGTTTCCTCCTATCCAAATACTTATTTGGACAGGATGTTAGTTAGGAGAGGCGAAGTAGACTTCTTATCTTGTCCCACGTTCACTTGGCTAGGCCAGACGGACCATAAATTAGTTATGGCCCGGCTGAAGCTAGGAAATAGGCCTAAGTTAGCGGGGTACTGGAAGTTAAACACCTCCCTTCTGGAGATACAAGACTTCCAAGATCAGTTAAGAGAATTGATTAAAAAGGCACTAGTGGGGGCGGTTACCGGGAGTAAGTGGTGGTTAGGTCTCAAAGCCAAGATCAGAAGCTTCTCCGTCAAGTATGCCCAGCGCCTCGCACTAGATAAGGCCAAGACGAAGAAGAAGCTAGAGCAGAAACTAGCCCAGGCTACGGGGGAGGGTGATAGGGTTAGTCAGGAACTAGCTAAGCAGGACCTTCTACGCGAGACTAGCGAGCGTTACGAAGGCCAAGTAGTTAGAGCTAGGCTTAGAAAGATAGGCAACGAAGCAGTCAATTCTGATGCAGACGTGCGCCGTGAGGTTTCTAGGCGTGGCTCGGACAAATACATTGCAAAAATCAAACATCCGAATGGACGCACCCTGGAATCGACTCGGGAGATCTGCGAGGGGTTTCGAGAACATTTCGAGGAGCGTTTTACGCAGCAGCCCGATCTTCCGGTCCTTGAGTTTAGCGACTATTTGGCCGACTCTCCCCGCCTCGAGGCGGCTAGAGCGGCTAGTTGCGAGGGCCGGGTGACGGAGCGGGAGGTCTTTACTGCGCTGAAGCAGGTCAGCTGTGACAGATCGCCAGGACTTGATGGTCTGCCATACGAACTGTACTTGAGGCTGTCGCCCATGTTTCTGCCTCTTCTGACGGATATGTTCAACCATTGGTTTGCTCAGGGATCCATCCCAGGGCAGGTGACCAAGGGAGTGATCACATTGCTGAAGAAAGGTGACGGGCATGGAGGGGAAGAGTTAGACGACTACAGGCCCATAACTCTGCTAAACACAGAGTTGAAGATTTTGGCCAAGGTCCTGTCGAATCGGCTGCAGGTTGTTATCGACGAGTTGGTTGAACCGGAACAGAACTATGCTGTGAAGGGGAGATCGATTCAGAACAACTTGCACCTGATCCGCATGATCCTAGAGGGGGGAATAGATGACGACACGGAAGCCGCGCTGATAAACTTAGATCAGTCCAAAGCTTTCGATAGGGTCGACCATCGTTTCCTGGCATCTGTCTTAGAGGCCGCCGGTTTTAAACCGGACTTTTGCAAGTGGATCTCCATAATGTATCGACAGCCCATGGCTGTCGTGCAAGTGAACGGAAAGCGCTCGAAACCCTTTGTTATCTCTCGGTCGGTTCGTCAGGGTTGTCCGCTGTCGCCCCTGCTTTATGTCCTGGCTTTGGAGCCTCTTCTCCGCAAGCTGAGACATGGGGAGGCAAATTCGGCCCTGCGCGGAATGGCTCTGCCTGGCGGCTCAGCTGCTAAGGTATCCGCGTTCGCCGATGATGTCACGATCTTCGTGTCGGGCTTCAGAGACATTGAGGTCGTGTCGGAGGCACTCACACAGTACGAAAGAATTACAGGGGCCAAGATAAACCGCAACAAGTCGGTAGGACTGCGGTTGGGCGCATGGAGTGGCAACGCAAACCTCCCTGCGCCCTTCAGCTGGGCAGATGGCCCGGTCCGGATCCTCGGCGTGTGGTTCGGACCGGGTCTCCAGCTTGACAAGAATTGGTTGGAGGTACGGTCAAAGGTGGAGGCTGCAGTCAATTCGTGGCTTCCTAGGAAACTTTCCTTAAAGGGTAGAGCTGAGGCGTGCGCCACTTACGTCTTTCCTCTCATCCTTTACCGACTGGCCGTACTTCCCCTGCCTGCACAACACCTAAAAGCTCTTGTCGAACTCTTGTCCTCGCTCCTTTGGGACAGAGGAAGACACTGGGTGAGCAGACAGGTCTGTATTCAACGTCCGTGTGAGGGAGGCTTGGGAATGCCGGACTTGAAGTGTCATCGAGATGCTGAGAGGCTGGCCTTCCTGAGCCACTATATGCAGGAGGACCAACCGTGGCACCCCGTGGTTACTGCCGCCTTCCCCGACCTCGTTCTCGACCCTTCCATCGAGAGCCGTCGCAGGCCGCGGGGAGAATCTGCCTACATGAAAGAGTGCCGAGCCGCGCTAAAACGACTACCAAGGTCCAGTGACCTTGTGACTGCTACCCGTAGGGAACTCCACAGGGATCTAGTGAAGGAGGCCGCTGACGACCCGCTATGCGCGCGTTTGGGGTGGCAGCAGAGTGAGATCCGCTCCGCGTGGAGCTGGGCGCCAGGTTCGAGTCATCTGAACAATTCGGAGTTCTCTCTGACCTGGCGATTGGCCCGAAATGCACTTCCACTCAACAACATACAATGCAGTTCTGGGTTTCTGGAGTCGCCTGATTGTCCCCGTTGTGGGACAACGGCTGTGGAAACTACGGATCACGCTTTCTTTGATTGCCGCGAACTCCGCCAGTACTGGTCGTATGTCAGTGGGGTGACGGCTCGCATCGATCCTGAGCATCCTCGCCCAATTACTGTATCCAATGTTGTGGACAACGTGAGGCCGCCGTGGGACCGGGAAAGACAAATGGTCTACGTTACGATTCTGGCCGTGGCGAGAATGGTGATTTGGACGTCGCGTCTGCAAGGTTGCCGGGGGGTGTTGTCTTTTTCTGATCAAGATCTGATCGCGTTCTTTAAACACCAACTACGGGTGAAGATCAGATGTGATAGAAGAAGGCTGCATCGCGCGGCATTTGACAGAAGATGGATACATGTGGCAAGTCTGTGTGTACGAAGAGGAGCCAAATTTGAATACGTGTTCCCCGCCTAGGTGTGGAACGCGCAGTTCTGTAAAGTTAAATTAAACAAGTAGTCTCTCAGCTAGCTGAGTGTGTGTTCCATCCCTCCCCGATTAGGAAGCCTCCAAGATCCCCATCCCCTCTTACCTGCAATTTTTGTTTTCACCCCTTCCTCTAAATTTTACCCATCTTGGAGAAAAAGAAATACAAACTAACCTCCATCCCTTACCCACAAAATTTTCTTTTCTCCATTCACCCCCATCTAGAGGGCATCCCCACCTAGAGACTGACCCGCAGAAGCGAGGTTCCTTTTACAAACCTAGTGGAACGGGCAGTCTATCAACTAGACGGGGTTGGGAGGGTCCTACTAATCACCTTTTGTTTTTTTCTTCCCCCTCCCTCGACACAAATGAATTATTGCTACCATTTTATTGTTATCTTTTTTGTTTTTACACGTCAATAAAAAATGTTTTAAAAAATTGGGAGTTACTAGGACGTCCCCCAATATGAAAGGGTGAATGCGGTATTATGGTGAAAGAAGATACTAGCTGGGAGAAACTTTTGACTTTGTTTAGTTCTGGAGTGACAAGGATGACCAACGACCCCCAAAATCCCCCCTTTTGAGTTGGCCATGTGCCTAAGTTTTTTGTTCATCGTTGATTTTTTTTCTGTATTTTTTAACATGAATAAAAGATTTAATATCTCGAAGTGTAGTATCTGTTCCGGCAGATACTACACTTAAGATAATTTGTACCAGTCAATGGAGGGGAAACCCTCTATACTGGGACAATTATTATTTTTGGTAACCAGAGTGACCCCTTTTAGGGGAGCTGGTTTTTACCTCACATTAAAAACGGCCTTGTGCCTAATTTGCTCAGTGGGGGAGCAAATAAACACCATCTGTTCCGGCAGATACTGCACTTAAGATAATTTGTACCAGTCAATGGAGGGGAAACCCTCTATACTGGGACAATTATTATTTTTGGTAACCAGAGTGACCCCTTTTAGGGGAGCTGGTTTTTACCTCATATTAAAAACGGCCTTGTGCCTAATTTGCTCAGTGGGGGAGCAAATAAATACCATCTGTTCCGGCAGATACTACACTTAAGATAATTTGTACCAGTCAATGGAGGGGAAACCCTCTATACTGGGACAATTATTATTTTTGGTAACCAGAGTGCCCCCTTTTTGCCTGCTTTTAGGGGAGCTGGTTTTTACCTCACATTAAAAACGGCCTTGTGCCTAATTTGCTCAGTGGGGGAGCAAATAAATACCATCTGTTCCGGCAGATACTACACTTAAGATAATTTGTACCAGTCAATGGAGGGGAAACCCTCTATACTGGGACAATTATTATTTTTGGTAACCAGAGTGCCCCCCTTTTTGCCTACTTTTAGGGGAGCTGGTTTTTACCTCACATTAAAAACGGCCTTGTGCCTAATTTGCTCAGTGGGGGAGCGAATAAATAACATCTGTTCTGACAGATACTGCAAGCAAAGACCAGATGTGGGGGAAACCCCACATACCTGATCTTTAACCAGCTCCCATTTCCCACCTCTCGGAAGCTGGTCCCCTTTTTCCCTTCCCCCTCCCTTCACTCCTCACATTAAAAATTGGCCTTGTGCTTAATTTGCTCGGTGGGGGAGCAAATAAATACCATCTGTTCCGGCAGATACTGCAAGCTATGACTAGCTATGACTAGCAAAGACCAGATGTGGGGGCAACCCCACATGTCTGACCTTTAACCAGCTCCCATTTCCCACCTCTCGGGAGCTGGTCCCCTTTTTCCCTTCCCCCTCCCTTCACTCCTCACATTAAAAATCGGCCTTGTGCCTAATTTGCTCGGTGGGGGAGCAAATAAATACCATCTGTTCCGGCAGATACTGCAAGCTATGACTAGCTATGACTAGCAAAGACCAGATGTGGGGGCAACCCCACATGTCTGACCTTTAACCAGCTCCCATTTCCCACCTCTCGGGAGCTGGTCCCCTTTTCCCCTTCCCCCTCCCTTCACTCCTCACATTAAAAATCGGCCTTGTGCCTAATTTGCTCGGTGGGGGAGCAAATAAATACCATCTGTTCGGGCAGATACTGCAAGCTATGACTAGCAATGACTAGCAAAGACCAGATGTGGGGGACACCCCACATGCCTGACCTTTAACCAGCTCCCATTTCCCACCTCTCGGGAGCTGGTCCCCTTTTTCCCTTCCCCCCTCCCTTCACTCCTCACATTAAAAATTGGCCTTGTGCCTAATTTGCTCGGTGGGGGAGCAAATAAATACCATCTGTTCCAGCAGATACTGCAAGCTATGACTAGCTATGACTAGCAAAGACCAGATGTGGGGGCAACCCCACATGCCTGACCTTTAACCAGCTCCCATTTCCCACCTCTCGGGAGCTGGTCCCCTTTTCCCCTTCCCCCTCCCTTCACTCCTCACATTAAAAATCGGCCTTGTGCCTAATTTGCTCGGTGGGGGAGCAAATGAATACCATCTGTTCGGGCAGATGCTGCAAGCTATGACTAGCTATGACCAGATGTGGGGGCAACCCCACATGCCCGACCATTAACCAGCTCCCATTTCCCACCTCTCGGGAGCTGGTCCCCTTTTTCCCTTCCCCCTCCCTTCACTCCTCACATTAAAAATCGGCCTTGTGCCTAATTTGCTCGGTGGGGGAGCAAATAAATACCATCTGTTCGGGCAGATACTGCAAGCAAATACCATATGTGGAGGGCAACCTCACATATAAGACCTTGGTCAATGTAGGGGCAACCCTTCATACCAATTGTCACTATCCAGCTCCCCTACTCTCCGGGAAGTTGGTCCCGATTTCCCCTTCACTCCTCACATTAAAAATCGGCCTTGTGCCTAATTTGCTCGGTGGGGGTATAGGTCATTGGTCAATATAGGGTCATTTCAGCACATTTTTCGGTCATTTTAGTTTATCTTTAAGAGTTTCATGTCAATCCTACATTCACGCATTCATTCATTACACGAAAGCACGCGACTAATGGCTATCAGCCTTGTTACATATACATTCGTCACATTACGAACCTTATGTTCTACATTTATTCTTAGTCATTCCTACATATTTCCATTTATTTCTGCCTATATTTACTTACTTAGACCGTATTTTCTTTTCTTATGAATTCGCCGATTACACCGACCAGAGAGAGAGAGAGAGAGAGAGAGAGAGAGAGAGAGAGAGAGAGAGAGAGAGAGAGAGAGAGATTTACAGTTTGAGATACAGAGAATTCCACTCACCCCCCCGTCTTTGTTTTCTTTATTTATTTACTTAGATCGTATTTTCTTTTCTTACGAACTTGTGGATTACACCAACCAGAAAGCGATAGAGAGAGAGAGAGAGGGGGATACAGGGGGAGGGAGAAAGGAGGATACAGGGGGAGGAAAGGAGAGAGAACGACAGTTAGAGATAGAAATAAAAAAGGGAGAGATATAGAAAATTCCACTCACTCCTATCTTCGTTGTCTTTATGTACTTAGATCATATTTTCTTTTCTTACCAGCTTGATAGAGGGGGATAGAGGAGAAGGGAGATAGACAGATAGAGAGACAGTTAGAGATAGAGAGAGATCAGCTATGTTACAATTTTATTTATGTCACTCATTCAATCACGCTTATACGGTAAATTTTAAGATAATGACAGTGACAAGTTACCATGGCCGATTCGATAACGCATTTGCTTTTGAATTCGCCCCATTTTCTAATTAGTGCTCGCGCCTAGGAACTGCCAGTAATGTTTTGTTTTTGTTTTTTTTTTTTAACATGGTTTTTCTTTTTCGTATAACTAACCGGTCGCCATTAACACATCTTCGACGACTACTTTCCACAAAACCGCATAGTACAAGTACATTTTATGAGGAGGGTACAGCCACTGTAGTTTAAAATACGCTCTAAGCATCCCCAGCTTAATTTATAAATGTTTTTTCGCTTAGTTAAAGTGTAGAAGAGTTAACAGCCGAAATTTGTAAAAAACAATAAACAACGCACAAAATAATAATAATAAAAAAATCATACAGTACATTTAACGTGCTTAAACAACATTTTTTTTTTCATAATTTCAAATTATGTTGCTCAAAGTGGTCTTTACAAAATGATTAAAAAATAAACATCTGGACGCTTAATTTAATTTGGCTTAATTTCTTAACTTGAAAACAAAGGACTTATTCTACGACTAACCCTAAGTTCGAGTTGCACTCCAAAATTTAGAGTTAGTGATAGTCAGACATTTTATATACAATTTTTCAATATTAAAGTCCGCAATCGCTAAGCGACAAGCAGCCAGTTAATTGTTGTAAAGACAACTATTAATAAAAGAAATGAAATAAAAAAAACTTAAAAACAGTTACAGCCCCTATAAAAGATACTTGAATTTTACTGCATTTGGTGTCAGGTATTTGTTGATTTTTATTATTGTGTAAGTTATCTCAACTGTTAACTATTCTACACTTTAACAAATGACTGTGTTAAGCATTTTTTTTTTTTGATATGGGAGATAAAGTCTGTATGTTTTACTTCTTAATGAGATTTCATGTGGTTTTACTACATTACGAGTCAGAGTTAGAGTTAGATATATATTAAAGATTAAAATTTAGAATATCCTAGAAATGAGGGATCATTTTATTAAATTTATATGAAAAAATGATCCCCCACTTTATATTCTAAAATATTTTATTCGAAATATTCACACGTAATTGCCTAAAAAGCAAAATCTCATTGGAGGGGGGGGGGGGTGAGGATTGCTAAGAGTCCTCTCCTGCTTTTAAATATAGTTATAATTTATTTTTTAAATTAACAAATTTAATGTTTTCCCTTCTCAAAGGTTTTCATCTTGTGCTATTTTCCTCTATATACATTTCTGCTATTTTTACCTCCCCTCCCCGATCTCCTCTTATGAATAGTTTTAAAAAATCTGGTGCCCATCTTTTGCGGATTTTTGTAAAATATTTATTTTGCAAATATTAATTCATCCTATATTTATGGAGAATTTATTCAGCAATATTCAATATTTAAGTACGCCATTATTGTGATGTTTAATTTTTAATATATTTCAATTTAATTTTTATTATAACCACTGTTTTATCGTATGATTTATTTTTCGCAAAACAAAATATATCCTTTCCGAAAATCAGTTAAAACTAGCTGATAAAATATGAAAGCCTTCTGGGGAGCTAATCGCTTCAATATAATTCCAGAAATGTATAGAGAGGAAACACGGAACATTTTTTACATTGAATATTATAATATATCCATATTATTTTTATGTAGGATAAGAAGTTAAAATATGGTGTCTTTCTTTATTGGAGATTTTTTTTTTTTGCTTTTGTATTTTTGAAAATTTCAGACGACAAAAATTAAAAATCTAGCGATTATCTGGAGATTTCCTTTTCCTGATCTAGCGGTTTTTAAAATCTCAGTTGGCAACACTGGCTAGGGGTTGCTCAGTATCCTTACTACACCACCTCTCTCCACCCGTTCTTGTCATTCCGATAGCTGTTATTACTATGAGGAATTGGGGGGGGTCTATTCTGAAAGTCGTTTGTAACATGAGGAGGTTGAGGGTTGGGCAGCAACAACAACAACAACAACAACCTTACTTTAATTTTTTTGAGAGGGGGTACACTTCCACCGAGGAATGCTGGTTAGCGGGTACTGCTAGTTTAAATATATTTCGGAGGCGCACTACATCCTCAGTATTTTGTTTCTTTCTTTGTTTCTTCTCCTTTCTTGCCATGTTGTAAAGTACGAGACAGAAAAAAAAAAAAAGAAACAAGCAAAACGGAACCCGGGCAACGCCGGGTATCCCTGCTAGTATATTGATGGTTTCCAAAGTTTAAAAATAAAATAATGACTTTGGCGCCATAAGTTAGAATTGAAGGCAGAATATTTAGCGCCTTAGTCGATACACTTTGAGCTATCAACCGATGAATGAGAAAGATTAAAAATTATGTGACTTCAAACTATGAGTATAGGTGAGTGTAGCTTTGCATATGCACAGAGCTAATAGGTGTAGTCAACTTACTCCTGTCAAGGTCAACTGCGCGTTCTTTTTCAATTTTGACCCTTGGCAACTATTTTTACCCGTTAAAAATGAAATTAAAAGTGTTTCATGTGTCTAAATATCCTATAGATCAAGTTTCAAGTCTGTTGGCCAAAACTTCAAAAATGTTTGGTAGAGACGTTCCACACAGACAGACAAGGTCACTAGGTCACTTATATATATATATATATATATATATATGTATCCGCCATATGCTAGAACGTTTTCATTCTAAATTCTATGCAATTATGCAAAATGTAAAAATATGCATAAATAGAATTGAGCATAATAGTTAAATTAAAGCAATAATCCAATAAGCAACAAAAAAAAAAGAGTAATTAATTAAAGAACCTTTGTTTTTAAAAGGAATATGCAAATTAATTAGCTTTCATGAAGTCGCTCACATATCCATGACTTAGTATATTAAGAACGTTTAAAGAATTTTAAATTAAAAAATAGGCTTATAATATCAATGTCAGTGCGAGAAAAAAACTTTATATGTGTATAGATTATGATTATCTTGTTTTTATTTAAGAGAACATTTCATAATGTAAAAAAAAAATAGAAAAGAAAACTGCATAGTTCAAAATATTCAAATATATCCGCTTGGATTCGAATATGGCGATAGTATCCACAAGTCCCCCTTATATCCCCCCTTTTATTCATTTAGGTTTTGAAAGCAATTAATATGTAATGATGCTATTTGTTATTGACTTTGTCGCCATAGAATCGAGATTAACTCTCACTGTGGAAACAAATAATCTATTCATCTTCAAAGAAAACAACTACAATAATATTTGCTCATTTCTATGCCGTGCAAATCCTACCAGCAATATTCGTTATGAAACTTAATTACAGTGTAAGATCACATTTTCATTAACTATTCAATAAATCTACAGATATAGTACAGCTGATCCCATTTGGCATGACAACAGATGTGTCCCTAGATTAGTATTACTCTTATTACCTATCACTCTTTATTTAAAATATCAGACTCTCGCCTAGACATAAAGAAAACTTGATATAAGTAATATACGACTAATGTTCCTAAATATTTCAATTTATATCTGATGTCATTGAATTTTAAAATTTGTCCGATGCGACTAAAATTTAAAATTTATGTCCGATGTGACTAAAATTTAAAATTTATGTCTGATGTGACTAAAATTTAAAATTTATGTCTGATGTGACTAAAATTTAAAATTTATGTCTGATGTGACTAAAATTTAAAATTTATGTCTGATGTGACTAAAATTTAACATTTATGTCTAATGTGACTAAAATTTAACATTTATGTCTAATGTGACTAAAATTTAAAATATGTCTGATGTGACTAAAATTTAAAATTTATGTCTGATGTGACTAAAATTTATGTCTAATGTGACTAAAATTTAAAATATGTCTGATGTGACTAAAATTTAAAATTTATGTCTGATGTGACTAAAATTTAAAATTTATGTCTGATGTGACTAAAATTTAAAATTTATGTCTGATGTGACTAAAATGTAACATTTATGTCTAATGTAACTAAAATTTAAAATATGTCTGATGTGACTAAAATTTAAAATTTATGTCTGATGTGACTTAAATTTAAAATTTATGGCTGATGTGACTAAAATGTAACATATATGTCTAATGTGACTAAAATTTAAAATATGTCTGATGTGACTTAAATTTAAAATTTATGTCTGATGTGACTAAAATGTAACATTTATGTCTAATGTGACTAAAATTTAAAATTTATGTCTAATGTGACTAAAATTTAAAATTTATGTCTGATGTGACTAAAATTTAAAATTTATGTCTGATGTGACTAAAATTTATGTCTAATGTGACTAAAATTTAAAATATGTCTGATGTGACTAAAATTTAAAATTTATGTCTGATGTGACTAAAATTTAAAATTTATGTCTGATGTGACTAAAATTTAAAATTTATGTCTGATGTGACTAAAATGTAACATTTATGTCTAATGTAACTAAAATTTAAAATATGTCTGATGTGACTAAAATTTAAAATTTATGTCTGATGTGACTTAAATTTAAAATTTAAGGCTGATGTGACTAAAATGTAACATTTATGTCTAATGTGACTAAAATTAAAAATATGTCTGATGTGACTAAAATTTAAAATTTATGTCTGATGTGACTAAAATTTAAAATTTATGTCTGATGTGACTAAAATTTAAAATTTATGTCTGATGTGACTAAAATTTAAAATTTATGTCTGATGTGACTAAAATTTAAAATTTATGTATAATGAGACTAAAATTTAAAATTTATGTCCAATGTGACTAAAATTTAAAATTTATGTCTGATGTGACTAAAATTTAAAATTTATGTCTGATGTGACTAAAATTTAAAATTTATGTCTGATGTGACTAAAATTTAAAATTTATGTCTGATGTGACTAAAATTTAAAATTTATGTCTGATGTGACTAAAATGTAACATTTATATCAAATGTGACTAAAATTTAAAATTTATGTCTGATGTGACTAAAATTTAAAATATGTCTGATGTGACTAAAATTTAAAATTTATGTCTGATGTGACTAAAATTTAAAATTTATGTCTGATGTGACTAAAATTTAAAATTTATGTCTGATGTGACTAAAATTTAAAATTTATGTCTGATGTGACTAAAATGTAAAATTTATGTCTGATGTGACTAAAATGTAACATTTATGTCTGATGTGACTAAAATGTAAAATTTATGTCTGATGTGACTAAAATGTAACATTTATGTCTGATGTGACTAAAATTTAAAATTTATGTCTGATGTGACTAAAATGTAACATTTATGTCTGATGTGACTAAAATTTAAAATTTATGTCTGATGTGACTAAAATTTAAAATTTATGTCTGATGTGACTAAAATGTAACATTTATGTCTGATGTGACTAAAATGTAAAATTTATGTCTGATGTGACTAAAATGTAACATTTATGTCTGATGTGACTAAAATTTAAAATTTATGTCTGATGTGACTAAAATGTAACATTTATGTCTGATGTGACTAAAATTTAAAATTTATGTCTGATGTGACTAAAATTTAAAATTTATGTCTGATGTGACTAAAATGTAACATTTATGTCTGATGTGACTAAAATGTAAAATTTATGTCTGATGTGACTAAAATGTAACATTTATGTCTGATGTGACTAAAATTTAAAATTTATGTCTGATGTGACTAAAATGTAACATTTATGTCTGATGTGACTAAAATTTAAAATTTATGTCTGATGTGACTAAAATTTAAAATTTATGTCTGATGTGACTAAAATTTAAAATTTATGTCTGATGTGACTAAAATGTAACATTTATGTCTGATGTGACTAAAATTTAAAATTTATGTCTGATGTGACTAAAATTTAAAATTTATGTCTGATGTGACTAAAATGTAACATTTATGTCTGATGTGACTAAAATTTAAAATTTATGTCTGATGTGACTAAAATTTAAAATTTATGTCTGATGTGACTAAAATGTAAAATTTATGTCTGATGTGACTAAAATTTAAAATTTATGTCTGATGTGACTAAAATGTAACATTTATGTCTGATGTGACTAAAATTTAAAATTTATGTCTGATTTGACTAAAATGTAACATTTATGTCTGATGTGACTAAAATTTAAAATTTATGTCTGATGTGACTAAAATGTAACATTTATGTCTGATGTGACTAAAATTTAAAATTTATGTCTGATGTGACTTAAATTTAAAATTTATGTCTAATGTGACTAAAATTTAAAATTTATGTCTGATGTGACTAAAATTTATGTCTGATGTGACTAAAATGTAACATTTATGTCTGATGTGACTAAAATTTAAAATTTATGTCTAATGTGACTAAAATTTAAAATATGTCTGATGTGACTAAAATTTAAAATTTATGTCTAATGTGACTAAAATTTAAAATATGTCTGATGTCACTAAAAATTTAAAATTTAAGTCTTATTTAATTAAATATAAAAATTTATCTTGGATACCACAAAATTTTAAAATTTATGTTTGATGTCATAAATCTTAAAATGTATCTGATATTACTACATTTTTTAATTTATGTCTGATATCATTAAAATTAAAAAAATTATGTCTGATATCACTAAATTTTAAAATGTATATTTGCTAGTCAAGCTAGTTAAAAACGCTGTACCATGTTGATTTACTTTTCTAGATAGCTGGTGAGGAGGGAGTTCAGGTTCATACCATTCCTACAGACAGTATTTGTACACAAATCTCTGTTGGTGTTATTCTATAAGATTAAAGAGTATCCATTAGGCGTATAATGCACCCTCCCCCATGTATCTGTACATACATGCATTTATGGTAAGAATAGAATGAGATTTGCATTAAAAGTAAATCCTTTTGCTCGTTAGTCAAATTCTAAAACTGTTTAAGAATTCAGGCAAGAAATTTCAAGATCCATAATATATCATCCGGCGGATAAACACGAAAAAGATTCTCAAAGAAAGTCTCCGCCATTGATAGGCGATTTAATAATGTCAAATAGAAATCTTTAAGCAATACACACACACACACATATATATACATATATATATATATATATATGTATATATATGTATATTATATGGTCAAATTAGTATTGGTGAATATTTCCCCGGAAAGATTCTTTGATTGCGTCTGCAAACCAGCCATTTTGTGCATTTGCATAATGGACAGGAATATTGGTGCCAAATTCAAGAGAGGCAGGCCGAAAAATACAAAGCAGTTTCTTCACGGACAACTAAGCAAAAATTCATCCGCTAACAGTATTACTGACATATTGAATAAAAATATTTATTCTGTGTCTCGTTCAAGCAATTTGGTTTCATAATCGATGGCCTATCCGCTTGCTCTTTATAATATAGAGTAAAGAACGAGGTTATGCTTGTGGGAATTCAACCATTTTCGGTCAATATTGTATTGGAATAAAATAATATTCCATGCCAGAAATTAGTGTCAGACACAAGGCGGGAACTAAAAACGGTTAAATTCTTTTTCTGATTCACAGATCCCCCCCTCTCTCTCTCTCTCTCTCTCTACATACATATGCTTATGGTTTGAAAGCATTTATTAATGGAAGTCAAGCATTTTATTCATGAAAAGTTCTAATTGTTTGTAATTGGGAACATTTCTCCATATCTTTTGAACACTAGCACAGTCTAATAAAACTAAACTAGCATTGACAATTATATATACTTGTGAAATTATTTTCTATATTTTATTCTGCTGATCAAGTATTTCCTATTTGTGTTATAAGTTTTCCTCCTTTTTACTTCATAACCCTTTTTTGCAGTGGCAAGCGAGTTCGTAGTATCACACACATGTGAGAGAAAGAGAGAGAGAGAGAGCGAAAGATATATATATATATATATATATATATATATATATATATATATATAAATCGCTTTTCTTATTATATCTAGTTACACTAGTGTCACTGCTTCACCTCAACTGGCCACCGATATATCTGCTTGCTTAGGTCGTCAGCCAAAAACGAACAGAACAAAAAACGCCTGGAAGTCATGTGGTTATGTAAACTATCGCTTTGGGATCACCTTTGTCCTTTATGATGTCAATCAACCCTGCCATCCAAACACGCTATAATAATAATGTATATATCGTAATCTTAATTATGTTAAATTCTAATTACCACAAAGCTCAGATACATATTTGTGCTATATTACCGCTTACTGGTGGGTGTATAAACCCTTTATATACTCGTGTTTCTGCTGTGAAGCCAAGTCCTTAAACGCCTGTTGATAAAACATTCGGATGCTGACGTTAGTTCTTAAGGTTTATTAATTAACTTGGAGCATAATTAAACCTAAAATGGAAGTGATACAAAGACTTTAATATACACACTGCTTCGTCAGAGAAAGAGAAAGAAAAAAAGAAAAGGAGAGAGAGAGGGGGGAGAGATGGAGAGAGAGATGAAGATAGAGAAATGGAGAGAAAAGGGGAGAAAGAGAGAGAGAGCGGTAAACATACAGATAGACAGATGGATTACTGGTCTCATTACAACCACAACCACTCTCACTGAGACTTCTCCATTGAACAGTCAAAAAAAGTCAGAAAAAGAAAAGAAAAAAAACGTCTAGAAGTCACATGGTCTCGACTTCCACTTTGAGCTCGTCTCTGACCATTAAGATGTGAATCAAACCCTTTCATCTAACGACGGCCTTTGCTATGATTCTGCTATGATAATGATTCTGCTACTGAAAAAAATGCATATTTTTTAAATAGTCCAATTTTTGATGAGAGATCTTATTTAGTTGTCATCCTATGAAGACAAAGTTAGACATAAGGTCGGTTTTTAATGTGGGGAAAATCCAACTCTCCAAAAAGGAGTACTCTGAAACAAAAATAACAATTTCCTCATTCTATAAAGACTTCTCCTTCACTGACCGAGGACAAAAATTTTCAGCATAGTATCAGAACAGATACTACACTTTCGTGCATTTTGATATTAAGCTTTCATTTTAATCTTTTCTTACTACATAATCAATTACTGGTGTCAAATGGTGTCTATGTTGTTGTATACTAATCAGCCATGGCTTCTTAATGCCTAAAAGCCACTCGAGGATAAAGCTTACTGAGTTTATCAGATGGACAAGGAGATAACACTATGAAAATTGGTAACAATGGTTGAGACTGGGCAGAATTTGATTATTTAAGAGGACGGCTCCATAAGAAATTTGTGAGCATTAGACTATGTTTCCGGACAGTTTTTGGAAAACGATTTTGTTCATGGAAGTTTTTAGTTTTAGGTACACAGAGAAACAAAAGAAAAATATTTCCAGTAGTTGTAGCTCGACGATTTTTCTTTGTAGATGTTTTATAAGAGAGAACCATATACCGAAGCTCAATCGATCAGCTAACATAAAAATGATGATAGAGTAGAAAAAGACTTGCAATCTATTTTCTATTTGAGTAGAAAAAGACTAACATGGCAAGTGCTCGATTGAGATCCAATCTATGGTCCCCCTGCCAAATTTTCACAAGAAACACCCGTCTAGCAGAAAACACTATCAACAATTTCCCCCAGTTTTATCTGTACCTAAACCTAAACGTAGATTCCATGAACAAAGCTTCTTTCTTAGAACTGCACGCCTATGGAATTGTCTTCCGTTTTCCTGCTTTCCGGCTGACTACAATATGGTTGTCTTCAAGTCTAATGTAAACAAGTTTTTGATGAGCCGTTCCATATAACTTTACAAATTTACCAAATTTCCATTACTAACAATTACTATATTGTCCAATTTCTACTGTACACTCTTTAAACCTTATCCTTGAGTGCCCTCTTGGCCTTGACAAGTGGTGATGCCTATGTAAAAAAAAAAAATAAATAAATAAATAGCAGTCTAATTTCTGTTAGAAAGAAACTGTAAGGAAGAAAAGAGAACTTCCGCAGTAGATTTCGAAGTCATTTTATTATTTTACTGTGTATAAACTAAATTCGCATAAAACCTGTTTGGAGGTTTTTGTTGACTTTTCTTGGTTTCTTGAAGTTTGAGCATTAAAAAGTGATGATAAAACCAAATATAAAAGGTTTTAAATATTTTAAAAAATAAATGAAAAGTTTATTAATCATAGACATTTTAATTTTAGAAACAAATGATATGAAATAGCAAAATAATATATGCAGAAGGCCGTAAACAACATTTTGAAAATCGCAAAGTTATCACTAGGGCTATGACAACAGAATATTCCTATCATTGTTTTGACTCTCAAATGCAAACCCGGACAGTTCAACACAGCTTGACACAGTTAATTAAGCGAGAACCACATCACTCTATATAAAAGCATATAAGATATCAACGGATACACACTCGAGAGTCAAAACAATGGAAAGAATATGCTGTTGTCCTAACCCTACTTATCACTACGAAAATATTGCATTTTAACACTTTGCGAGACTATAAAACCATGGTCTACATAACTGATAGCAGCATATTTCTTTTAAGCTTTCAATTAAAATGAACTTTTAGTCAAAGTCAAGAATTCGTCCATTTTGTTGTTTAATTTCTCCGTTTCAAGAAATTGGATTTATCGTGTTTTGCATTCACTCTCTTCATATTCACTAAAGTCAACAGCAGATTACAAGTGTAAATGTGTATGATTTGTTCAAGCCAAGCAAAGCATATTGCCACTTGGACTTAATGGGCGATTGTGTCAGGCTATTCCTACAGGTGTACTGTGTAAGAAGTTGAGCAGTGAGATATCTTTTCACATAACATTTAAATTTCTGCACATTAGTCCAGTCAGGAAATCAGGAAAAAAATGGAGGAAATTCTAAAGTGTAGCAGTTCAAAGGTAGAAATTATTAGAGTAGAAAGCTTTCTAGTATTTAGGGACCACTACAGTGAAGAGGTGGAATTTTGCTGCTTGTTTGATTAATTGGAGTTGTTTATGTTGAGGGGGGGTACAATTATTATAATCCGTCAGAGCACATTCCATTAAAGCACTTGTATAACAAATACAGGAATGCAGCATTTGGGCGATGGGACAGAGGTTGGAGCTTGGTAGATAGTATGGGACATGAAGTATCTGTTTTGGACCATGTCCAAGAGATAGAGAGGCTAGTGTGATAAATGCACTGGATCAGATGTAGCAATAAGACTCCATGCATGGGCGAACGGTGGCTTCGTAGAGATACAGGATACTGTCAAGTGTCTGTAATTTTCTAATACATTAAAAGGGAGCTCACCTCCTTTGCAGCAGGCTCGCTAATATCTTCAATGTATTTGTTCCAGTTCATGTTGCCTATGAATGTTAAGCCGAGAAGTTGAAATGATGTCTCCTTTTACATACCATAAACTGGTAACATTTTCTTTCCTCGCACGCATAACCTTTGACATCTAAAACTTTGACATTTGGTTTATGATTAGTTTTTAATTTCCGGAGATTTCTAAAATTAAATTAAGTAGCGTAGGAGGTTCATACCTTTCCCAATGGTATAACTGTACAAGTGAATGCCATACATCCAGTGGAATTCAAAATCATTTTGCCTAATTCCATAGTCGATATCAATTAAACAATTATTTCCACTCGCTTTTATCCTCTCTAAAACAAGGCATAGTACCAGTGATGTATAAGGGGCTACTGTAGATAGGAGCCAAATTTAAAGGGACATTCGAAGTGGATAGTTGTGGAGCAAGATATTTGTTCACGTTATATTAAAATATCTGCAAGATGGACAGTGAGGGAAACAGGGAGTAAGGAGGTAATTCCACTTTGAGGAAAGAAGCTATTAGTATATAAAGTTTTCCGTCATTTGGGAAGCTTTACAGTGAAGGAGTGAGATTTTGTTGCTACGCAGGTTGGTCAGGGATGTTTATATTGAGGAGGTGCAAGGACACTTAGTTCGATGGAGCACATCCTGTAGAAGTACTTGCTAAAACACAAGCACAGGAATGCAATATTTTGCTGATGGAACAGAAACCAGAGACTCGTCATAGATAGTACAGGACCTATTAGGTAAAAGGTGCTGTTTTTCATCCTGTTCAAGAGGGAGAGGTTAGTGGTTGGGGCACCAGCCCAGATGTGGCAACGATGCTTCTCCATGTATTAATGCACTATTTAAACAGGACACAGTAAATACGTCATTGAAAAACTTCCAGGCTTTTCAACTCAGTTGGCCACAATGCTCACTCTCATAAAAGAACCGTGATACATTGATAGTTTGTTCTTCACAATAGATCTGTTTATGAGTTGATTATGGTTTTAATGTTGGCTGACAGTCAGGAACAACTTCTCTCTGTGGTTTTCCGCAAAGCTGTTTACAAATGCACTGTTCAGCAAACCCCAAATAAATTTAACCGGCCAACAAATATTACTATAATAGAATCAAGTGGTGTTGGGAGAGGAGCAGAGAAAGGGTTTTTCCTCATAGCTAGCCAATACTTCATGACTTTTCGCTGTGCTTATAAGTTTATTTGGCTTGCCTCTCTCATAATTTCCACGCAAAGTATATTTTCATAATGTCAAACAATAAAAATCCAAACACAATGTCCGCAGTTCACTATTTTGCCTGCCCCACTTCACAATAACCTGCCGTAAAAGGTGTTGGATCCAAACAGGGTTTGCAGATTGGCACATATAAATCAGTTTATACCTATCTTTAAACCGTTTCGTAAAAGTGTTCAGATATTGAAGTTGGAATATTTTCTTTCAAAATGGAATTATCTGCATGCAGGCCAGTGGTGACGCCTTTGACCTGAGAAAACTAGATTTCTGACAGAAAAATTTTATTACTACAATTCAACGGCGCCATTACAAAAGTGCATTTCTCAATGTATTCATAGGTTTTGGGTGCAGGATGGGTCTTGCGATATTTCCTCAGCTGTTTCGCGAAAATTGTTCCAATATAGTCACACAGAAGAAGGGAAATAAAGACCAGCAATTTAAGTTCTAAAACAGTTTATGTACCAATTTATTTGACATATTTGAATGGAATCTCCACAAAACCAGTAACCTTTTACATAATTCTTCATAAAATATGCTGCATAAATGCTTTGGTGACATACGTATTTCTTCAAGTAACACTGGACAATCTGTATTCAGATATATGGTACAAATGACAAACTCATGCTAAGTTATCAACCATTTATTTACAATAATAATAATAATAATAATAATAATAATAATAATAATACAAACACAGGTAGCTGTACTTGAAAACGGAAATCAAAAAACCCTATAGGCCACGGAGGTATAAACAGATAAGCCCATCCAAGTTCGGATGTCATAATGGTTAACAGAAGGTAAAATCCAGTTAAACTGTAGATTTTACCGTCCTAACAGTCAACAGGGTGAATATCAAGGAGATGGATAAGCAAAGCAAATACACGGAACTGTCCAGAGAGTTGCAAGGGATATGGAACATAAAGTTGCACCAATAATTGTTGGAGCACTAGAAACAATTCTGAAAAATTTTGAAAAAAATAAATGGAAGAAATTGAATCAGAAGTAAAGCTGAGAAGATACATAACAAAAATAAAAACGGTTTAAAGCTTAAGGAAAATCCACTAATCAGCCATATAGAAATTCCACTAATCGGCCATATAGAAATTCCACTAATCGGCCATATAGAAATTCCACTAATCGGCTATATAGAAATATGCCAACAGAATAAACACAAAAAGATAGAGAAACTTCACTGGAAAAAAGAAAACTGAAGCAATAAAATGTAAATTAACAAGCCCTCTAAAAAAAAAAAAAAAAAGTAGTTTCGGTATCGGCTGACACCATACCAAATAGTCGAGGAGGATGGACAGACTGAGGAGAGAGCACTAATCAGGTCTCTGCTGGAGGAGTTTGAAGAGGACTGGGACCTTGGTGAGGCTTATTCCCACCCAAATTCCAATGAGCGAAGACGAATGGTCATTGCCAGCGAGAAATAAATGGCAACCAGTTGTTGTGATGATGCAAACTCATTTGCATAGGCTACCACAGAGTTGGAAAGTACTGGAAATCTTGGATGTCCTGTGTGAGAATTCCTAAGGAGTGAATAATAATAATAATAATAAAAGAACGCATTTCATGTTCGTATCGCCTTTAAAACACATTAAAAATGTGAGACCGTTCGTTTGATGTCGATTAATAATTAGTCTGATGTCACTAAGGTAAAACAATTCCGACTTTACTCATTTTCAAATGAATTGTTCCAAAATCAAATTCTATCTTCCTGTTAACTATAACAGCAGAATTTTAAATACATAGATTTCAAAATTAAAAAAAAGTGACATTCCTTTTATTGATCTGAAGAATGTTTAGCTTGATCTTATAGTGAGCAGACAAAGAGTAGTTATTGTTTTAAAAAGAATTAAATTGGTACAATTTTAAATAAATAAATGAAAACTCGACTTTATAGTCCGTTAAAAAGAGGTAAACGTTATAGTCCATTGACTTATAATGAATGTCATTTTCTTGAGTAAATATGGTATCCTGGTGATTGCATTGAATACTAATCTCTATTAATTCCTTACTGTTCATCAAACAGATACTATAATATTTATCTATCATAAAGGTAGATACAAAATTTCAGCCAAATCGATCTAGTTGTTTCCGAGAAAAAGTGGAGCTTAGATATTTATCCCTATTAAACCCTATTAATCCTTAATAATTTCTAACTGTGCATTAAACGGATACCATAATACTTTGTTTGCTGCACCTCATCATAACAAAAATCGATATCAAATTTCAGCCAGATCGCCCAGTAGTTTCCAAGAAAAGATGGAATGGACAGGTAGGCAGACAAACTGACGGACAGAATTAGAGAAATATCATACAGAAATAAAGAAGAAACATATTAGCTTAATTTATTTAAGGAATATTTAGGTGACAATTACAATTATTTAGAAAGAGTCATTGTTTTAAGTATTATCCCTGACAAATACTTATTTAAAAAGGGATATTATTAATAACAGTGAATTATATAAGTTGATGAAGAAAGCACTGTGAAATTTCCACGGAATTCTATTAGTGTAACATGTAATGCCGTAGTAATGTAGTAGATGGTTTATTTATTGATATGATTCTAATAAGCGTGTTTGCTTCTGGCGAGTTGACATATGTGTGTATGAGGCCTACAAACTCATACATTCTGCCCATATCTCCCGCATGGTAGTATATAAAAATTGAGATCTTATTGTTGTTGTTTTTTTTTATTTTTAGGAAAAGTTTCATGCTTCAAGTTCTTTATATCTCCAAATATTTATTCCTGATGTTTGGTTTAGTTGCTTTGTTTCACGATATTTCACCCCTTTTCAAGTTATTTAATACCGAATCCAATCATTATGAAAAAGGTTTTATGCTTCAATGTTCTTGTTATTTTCAAATTCATGTTTTTTGGGGTTCTGAAGAATAAAATTGTTTTTGCGTTTAATTTTGCAGAACATATACACTTGTGCCCGATATTATTCATACCCCCCCTTGAAAATTGAGTTTATTAGGTGTAACTTTGTAAGAATTTATTGTTTACGTCCATATTGATACATATTCTTAATAAACCTCTTCTGATCATTTTCGTCATTTTAGAATCTCGGGATACTTGTAATAAAAGAAATATACAGCTATTTATAAAATCTGCAATGTTCAAAAATAATCATACCCCCTTATTTTTTCAGTATTAATCGAGTTTCTGACTGTTTGTTTCTTGTTTGATTCTTATTTTGAATGCTTTTATACAACCTTTGATTAATTTCCTTTCGTTTTTTTGCATTTTTCAGAAATTAAAATGATATCAACTGAAAACCAATAAAAGAATAAAAATTATTAGAATTGGGAAGAAAAAAGAGCTTAGTAATGATCTTAGGACTAAAATTGTGAATTCACATAAGGACGGTTTAGGTTACAAGTCAATTTCCAAGAAATTTGAGGTCCCTACAGCAACAGTACAGAGCATCATCAAAAAATTCCAGAGCCACCACACAACAAACAACTTGATTTGTAGAGGAAGGAAAAGGAAACTGTCTGCTAGAGCTACCAGGAACATTGTAAGAAGTGTTAATGCAAATCCAACCACCACTACTAAGGACATTTTAGAAAATCTGGAGTCTTCTGGCATAAAAATATCAAGGCAAACATTGCAAAGGACTCTGCATGAAAATGGTCTGAAAGGAAGAAGACCACGAAGGACTCCACTGCACACCGGAAACACCTTGCAGCACGTCTAAAGTTTGCTAGGGCCCATGTGAATTCTCCAGAGTCCGTTTTCTCAAGTATTTTGTGGACTGACGAAACAAAAATTGAATTGTTTGGCCATATGGATGCTTCTTACGTTTGGAGGAAGAAAGGAGAAGCTTACAACCCAAAGAACACCATACCCACGGTGAAACATGGTGGTGGTAGCCTAATGTTTTGGGGCTCCTTTTCGGCTAGTGGTCCAGGTAGTTTGATCAAGATAGATGGAACCATGTAGAAGGAGCAATATTTGGAGATACTCCAGAAAAACATTAGACAGGATGCGGCGAAGCTCCATTTAGGACCAAACTGGGTCCTTCAACAGGATTATGATCCAAAAAATACTGCCAAAATAGTCAAGAAATGGTTTGAGGATAATCAAATTAATGTTTTGGAATGGCCTAGCCAGTTTCCCGACCTGAACCCTATCGAAAACCTCTGGCACATATTGAAAACTGAGGTTAAAAAGCGGAAACCCAGAAATTTGAGGGATTTGGAGTACTACTGCATTGAAGAATGGTCAGAAATCAGTGTTGATGCTTGTAAAAACCTTGTTGATAAATATCCTAAACGGTTACAGGCAGTTATTAAGAATAAAGGGCATGCTATTGACTATTAGTAAGAGAGGTATGAATAATTTTGAACTAGTGCCATTATTGTTTTTCTTTGTATAATGTTTCAAACTTGCATAATTTATTTATTTGTTGAGTTTAAATTAAATGCTTATGCTTGATTTATTGTTTGAAATCCCTTTAAGATTGTCTACCTTCTGGTTTGAGCAATATTCTGATAGACATCTCAAAGATCCGAGGGGTATGAATAATATCGGGCACAAGTGTATATATATATAATGCACATTACATATATATATATATATATATATATATATATATATATATATATATATATATATATATAATGCAGATTACATATATATATATAATGCAGATTACATATATATATATATAATGCAGATTACACATATATATATAATGCAGATTACACATATATATATATAATGCAGATTACATATATATATATATAATGCAGATTACATATATATATATATATATAATGCAGATTACATATATATATATAATGCAGATTACATATATATATATATAATGCAGATTACATATATATATATATAATGCAGATTACATATATATATATATAAAATGCAGATTACATACATATATATATATATAAAATGCAGATTACATATATATATATATATATAAAATGCAGATTACATATATATATATATATATATAATGCAGATTACATATATATATATAATGCAGATTACATATATATATGTTTATATAATGCAGATTACATATATATATAATGCAGATTACATATATATATAATGCAGATTACATATATATAATGCAGATTATATATATATATAATGCAGATTATATATATATAATGCAGATTATATATATATAATGCAGATTATATATATATATATATATAATGAAGATTATATATATAATGCAGATTATATATATATATATATAATGCAGATTATATATATAATGCAGATTATATATATAATGCAGATTATATATATAATGCAGATTATATATATAATGCAGATTATATATATATAATGTATATTATATATATAATGCAGATTTTATATATATAATGCAGATTATATATATAAACAATGCAGATTATATATATATATAATGCATATTATATATATATAATGCAGATTATATATATATAATGCAGATTATATATATATAATACAGATTATATATATATAATGCAGATTATATATATATAATGCAGATTATATATATATAATGCAGATTATATATATATATATAATGCAGATTATATATATATAATGCAGATTATATATATATAATGCAGATTATATATATATAATGCAGATTATATATATAATACAGATTATATATATATAATACAGATTATATATATATAATGCAGATTATATATATATAATGCAGATTATATATATATAATGCAGATTATATATAATGCAGATTATATATATATATATCATGCAGATTATATATATAATGCAGATTATATATATAATGCAGATTATATATATATATATATGTACATATATATAATGCAGATTATATATATATATAATGCAGATTATATATATATATACATAATGCAGATTATATATATACATATATATAATGCAGATTATATACATATATATATAATGCAGATTATATATATATATATAAAATGCAGATTATATATATATAATGCAGATTATATATATAAAGCAGATTATATATATAAAGCAGATTATATATATAAAGCAGATTATATATATATAAAGAAGATTATATATATAATGCAGATTATATATATATAATGCAGATTATATATATATATAATGCAGATTATATATATATAATGCATATTATATATATATAATGCATATTATATATATATAATGCAGATTATATATATATAATGCAGATTATATATATATATAATGCAGATTATATATATATATAATGCAGATTATATATATATATAATGCAGAAATAATTATATATATAATGCAGATTATATATATATATATATTTAATGCAGATTATATATATATATAATGCAGATTATATATATATATAATGCAGATTATATATATATATAATGCAGATTATATATATATATATATATATAATGCAGATTATATATATATATATATAATGCAGATTATATATATATAGATATATATAATGCAGATTATATATATATATATATATATAATGCAGATTATATATATATATAATGCAGATTATATATATATAATGCAGATTATATATATATAATGCAGATTATATATATATAATGCAGATTATATATATATAATGCAGATTATATATATATATATATAATGCAGATTATATATATATATATAATGCAGATTATATATATAATGCACATTATATATATAATGCACATTATATATATATATATAATGCACATTATATATATATAATGCAGATTATATATATATATATAATGCACTATATATATATATATATAATGCACATTATATATATATATATAATGCACATTATATATATATAATGCAGATTATATAATTATATATAATGCAGATTATATAGATATATATATAATGCAGATTATATAGAGAGAGATATATATAATGCAGATTATATATATATAATGCAGATTATATGTATATATATAATGCAGATTATATATATATAATGCAGATTATATAGAGATATATATATATATAATGCAGATTATATATATATATATAAATAATGCAGATTATATATATATTTAAATAATGCAGATTATATATATATATATATATATAAATAATGCAGATTATATATATAATGCAGATTATATATATATATATAATGCAGATTATATATATATAATGCAGATTATATATATATATAATGCAGATTATATATATATATATATAATGCAGATTATATATATATATAATGCAGATTATATATATATATAATGCAGATTATATATACATATAATGCAGATTATATATATATATAATGCAGATTATATATATATATATAATGCAGATTATATATATATATATATATATATATATATATATATATATATATATAAAATGCAGATTATATATATATATATAATATAAAGCTGAACGTCTGTGTTTTTGTGTGTGTCTGCTCACGAATAGGCTCCTATATGGGGCATATTTAAAAAAAACTGATTACATATGATAGAAGGTGTATCTAGGATCAAGAATGGGTATGTTTGATCTGGCAGAACGGTGGTTCATCAAAATTGTGGGGTCTACGTTCGCGCCTGGCCCCTAAAGTATGGAAATAAAAAATGAAAAATAAAACGCTTACAAGGGTTTTTTTTATATAGATGTACATAAGAATACTTTGATAAGTATGTTTTCACTTAAATAGGGATAGTATAATAAAATTGTGTTGTCTACGGTCACGCCTGGCCTCCATAGAATGGAAATAGGCACATACTTTAATAACGACTTTTCATATCTATCTGCGTAAGTATACTTTATTAATTATGTTTCAGTTTGAAGAAATATGTTATAATAAAATTATGGGGTGTGTGTTCGCGCCTGAACTCCATAGAATGGAAATATGTCACAAAGTTTAACAAGTTTTTTTTAATACAAATCCACAGAATATTGTGATAAGTGTTTCAGTGTGAACATGTATGGTATAATAAATTATGGGATTTATCTATTTTATTTTTACTTTCATCATATTTTGTTTTTGGTTTTGATACCCCAAAATTATAAGCTATCACTTTACAACCCTTCCCTTTCATAACCTATCATACTTTCATAAATCAGAGTCCATTTTCTGTAGGCTGTTTTTGAACCCAGTCAACGACGAGTACTTTTGCTAGTATATATGATATATACAATGCAGATTATATATAATGAAGACTATATATACATAATTCAGACTATGTATATATAATGAAAGCATATATATATATATATATATATATATATATATATATATATATATATATATATAGTAATTTATGAAATATATATGGCGATTAAGCTACACTGAATATTCGGCGTTTAATCCATTATAGGATTCGTCAGGCTTATGCGCATAAGCCTGAAGTATCCTATAGTGGATGAAACGACGAACATTCAGTGTAGCTTAATCGCCATATATATTTCATGAATTACTAACTAGCTCTACCTACATATTGAGCACTTTTAAAGTAAATACTAAAAGTTTACGCATAAATCTATACTTTCGTATATGAATTTTATGTGAGTAAATGAAGTAGTTATATATATATATATATACTTATTTGTATATGTATTATATATAATGCAGACTATATATAATGAAAGCTGTATCTATCTATCTATATATATGTATATATATAATGCAGACTATATATATATGTCTCTATATATATAATGCAAACTATATATATCAATGATGCAGACTATATATGTATTTATATATATATAATGCATACTATATATATACAATGCATACTATATATATATAATGCATACTGTATATATATATAATGCATACGGTATATATATAATGAATACTAATTATATATATAATGCATACTATATATATATATAATGCACACTATATATATATATAATGCATACTATATATATAATGCATATTATATATATATAAAATGCATACTATATATATAGAATGCATACTATATATATATATATATATATATATAATGCATACTATATATATATATATAATGCATACTACATATATATATAATGCCTACTATATATATAATGCATACTTTATATATATATATAATGCATACTATATATATAATGCATACCATATATATATATATAATGCATACTATATATATAATGCATACTATATATATAATGCATACTATATATATATAATGCATACTATATATATAATGCATACTATATATATATAATACATACCATACATATATAATGCATACTATATATATAATGCATACTATATATATATATATAATGCATACTATATATATATATATATATATAATGCATACTATATATATATATATATAATGCATACTATATATATATAATGCATACCATATATATAATGCATACTATATATATAATGCATACTATATATATATAATGCATCCTATATATATAATGCAGACTATATATATATATAATGCAGACTATACATATATAATGCAGACTATACATATATAATGCAGACTATACATATATAATGCAGACTATATATATAATGCAGACTATATATATAATGCAGACTATATATATATATATATAATGCAGACTATATATATATAATGCAGACTATATATATATATAATGCAGACTATATATATGTATATATATATATAATGCAGACTATATATATATAATGAAGACTATATATATATATAATGAAGACTATATATATATAAGGATATATAATGCAGGTTCTATACATTTATATAATGCAGACTATATATATATATATAATGCAGTCTATATATATAATGCAGGCTATATATATAATGCAGGCTATATATATAATGAAGGCTATATATATATATAATGCAGACTATATATATATACATATTGCATACTCTATATATATAATGCATACTATATACATATATATATATATAAAATGCAGACTATATATATATAATGCATACTATATATATATATATATCTAATGCAGACTATAAATATACATATATAATGCAGACTATAAATATACATATATAATGCAGACTATATATGCATATATAATGCAGACTATATATGCATATATAATGCAGACTATATATATACATATATAATGCAGACTATATATATACATATATAATGCAGACTATATATATACATATATAATGCTGACTATATATATACATATATAATGCTGACTATATATATACATATATAATGCTGACTATATATATACATATATAATGCTGACTATATATATACATATATAATGCAGACTATATATATACATATATAATGCAGACTATATATATACATATATAATGCAGACTATATATATATACATATATAATGCAGACTATATATATATATACATATAATGCCGACTACATATATATACATATATAATACAGACTATATATATATAATAATACAGACTATATATATATAATACAGACTATATATATATATATAATATAGACTATATATATATATATAATACAGACTATATAAATATAATACAGGCTATATATATATATATAATACGGACTATATATATATTATACGGACTATATATATATAATACAGACTATATATATATATATATATATATATATAGTGCAGACTATATATATATATATATATATATATATATATATATATAGTGCAGACTATATATATATAGTGCATTATATATATAATGCAGACTATATATATATAATGCAGACTATATATATATATATATATAGTGCATTATATATATATATATAATGCAGACCATATATATATATATAGTGCATTATATATATATAATGCAGTCCATATATATATATAGTGCATTATATATATATATAGGGCATTATATATATAATGCAGACCATATATATATATAGTGCATTATATATGTATAATGCAGACCATATATATACATAGTGCATTATATATGTATAATGCAGACCATATATATATAGGGCATTATATATATATATAATGCAGACCATATATATATATATATATATATATATATATACTGCAGACTATGTATATATATATAGTCCAGACTATATATACATACATATATATATATATATAATGCATTCTATATATATATATATATATATATATATATAATGCAGTCTACATATATATATCTAATGCAGTCTACATATATATATAATGCAATCTATATATATATATAATGCATTCTATATATATATATAATGCAGTCTACATATATATATATATATATAATGCAGTCTATATATATATATATATATATAATGCAGACTATATATATATATATATATATATATAATGCAGACTATATATATATAATGCAGTCTATATATATATATAATGCAGTCTATATATATATATATATATATATGTATATATATATATAATGCAGACTATATATATATAATGCAGTCTCTCTCTCTCTCTCTCTATATATATATATATATATATATAATGCAGACTACATATATATATAATGCAGTCTATATATATATATATATATATAATGCAGGCTATATATATATATATAATGCAGGCTATATATATATATATAATGCAGACTGTATATATATATATAATGCAGACTGTATATATATAATGCAGGCTATATATATATATATATATAATGCAGACTATATATATATATATATAATGCAGACTATATATATATATAATGCAGACTATATATATATATATATAATGCAGACTATATATATATATATATAATGCAGACTATATATATATATATATAATGCAGACTATATATATATATAATGCATACTATATATATACAATGCATACTATATATATATAATGCATACTGTATATATATATAATGCATACGGTATATATATAATGAATACTAATTATATATATAATGCATACTATATATATATATAATGCACACTATATATATATATATAATGCATACTATATATATAATGCATATTATATATATATAAAATGCATACTATATATATAGAATGCATACTATATATATATATATATATATATATATATATATAATGCATACTATATATATATATAATGCATACTACATATATATATAATGCCTACTATATATATAATGCATACTTTATATATATATATAATGCATACTATATATATAATGCATACCATATATATATATATAATGCATACTATATATATAATGCATACTATATATATAATGCATACTATATATATATAATGCATACTATATATATAATGCATACTATATATATATAATACATACCATACATATATAATGCATACTATATATATAATGCATACTATATATATATATATAATGCATACTATATATATATATATATATATAATGCATACTATATATATATATATATATAATGCATACTATATATATATAATGCATACCATATATATAATGCATACTATATATATAATGCATACTATATATATATAATGCATCCTATATATATATAATGCATCCTATATATATAATGCAGACTATATATATATATAATGCAGACTATACATATATAATGCAGACTATACATATATAATGCAGACTATACATATATAATGCAGACTATATATATAATGCAGACTATATATATAATGCAGACTATATATATATATATATAATGCAGACTATATATATATAATGCAGACTATATATATATATAATGCAGACTATATATATGTATATATATATAATGCAGACTATATATATATAATGAAGACTATATATATATATAATGAAGACTATATATATATAAGGATATATAATGCAGGTTCTATACATTTATATAATGCAGACTATATATATATATATAATGCAGTCTATATATATAATGCAGGCTATATATATAATGCAGGCTATATATATAATGAAGGCTATATATATATATAATGCAGACTATATATATATACATATTGCATACTCTATATATATAATGCATACTATATACATATATATATATATAAAATGCAGACTATATATATATAATGCATACTATATATATATATATATCTAATGCAGACTATAAATATACATATATAATGCAGACTATAAATATACATATATAATGCAGACTATATATGCATATATAATGCAGACTATATATATACATATATAATGCAGACTATATATATACATATATAATGCAGACTATATATATACATATATAATGCTGACTATATATATACATATATAATGCTGACTATATATATACATATATAATGCTGACTATATATATACATATATAATGCTGACTATATATATACATATATAATGCAGACTATATATATACATATATAATGCAGACTATATATATACATATATAATGCAGACTATATATATATACATATATAATACAGACTATATATATATATACATATAATGCCGACTATATATATATACATATATAATACAGACTATATATATATAATAATACAGACTATATATATATAATACAGACTATATATATATATATAATATAGACTATATATATATATATAATACAGACTATATAAATATAATACAGGCTATATATATATATATATAATACGGACTATATATATATTATACGGACTATATATATATATAATACAGACTATATATATATATATATATATATATATAGTGCAGACTATATATATATATATATATATATATAGTGCAGACTATATATATATAGTGCATTATATATATAATGCAGACTATATATATATAATGCAGACTATATATATATATATATAGTGCATTATATATATATAATGCAGACCATATATATATATATAGTGCATTATATATATATAATGCAGACCATATATATATATAGTGCATTATATATATATAGGGCATTATATATATAATGCAGACCATATATATATATAGTGCATTATATATGTATAATGCAGACCATATATATACATAGTGCATTATATATGTATAATGCAGACCATATATATATAGGGCATTATATATATATATAATGCAGACCATATATATATATATATATATATATATATATATACTGCAGACTATGTATATATATATATAGTCCAGACTATATATACATACATATATATATATATATAATGCATTCTATATATATATATATATATATATATATATATATATAATGCAGTCTACATATATATATATCTAATGCAGTCTACATATATATATAATGCAATCTATATATATATATATATATAATGCATTCTATATATATATATAATGCAGTCTACATATATATATATATAATGCAGTCTATATATATATATATATATATATAATGCAGACTATATATATATATATATATATATATATATATATATATATATAATGCAGACTATATATATATAATGCAGTCTATATATATATATAATGCAGTCTATATATATATATATATATATGTATATATATATATAATGCAGACTATATATATATAATGCAGTCTCTCTCTCTCTCTCTCTATATATATATATATATATATATATAATGCAGACTACATATATATATAATGCAGTCTATATATATATATATATATATAATGCAGGCTATATATATATATATATAATGCAGGCTATATATATATATATAATGCAGACTGTATATATATAATGCAGGCTATATATATATATATATATAATGCAGACTATATATATATATATATAATGCAGACTATATATATATATATAATGCAGACTATATATATATATATATAATGCAGACTATATATATATATATATAATGCAGACTATATATATATATATATAATGCAGACTATATATATATATAATGCAGACTATATATATATAATGCAGACTATATATATATAATGCAGACTATATATATATATATATATATATATATATATATATATATATATATATATAGTCTGCATTATATATGACTGAGGGAGAGAATGAGTAGAGCCTCAGTAAAATATATTTAAAGGTGTTGTGCTCGGAGTGTTGCAGTTATGATCAACTTGATTAGTGCAATTACGTAGAACTATATAAATAGAAAGTGTAAGAGATTAATAATTCTGAAATTATCAATCATTTTTCATAGAAGGAAACATAAAATCAAATTGATATGTACGATCGTTTCGGAAACAATATCCTTTTTATTTATTCGTTTTTATGTTTTATTTGTAAATGTCGAATGAAAAAAAGGATATCGTTTCCGAAACGATGCGTATATATAGAGTTTTATTTTGTTATGTTTCCTCCTATGAAAACTGATTGATAATTTCAGAATTATTAGCCCCTCACCCTTTATATATATATATATATATATATATATATATATATATGATGTGTGTGTGTGTGTGTGTTTCTGTATACACTTATATACAAATGCATGCATATAACTCAACCGACTTCATTGGATTGTCATCTTGTACTAAAGAGAATTTGTGAAGAATGATGAATTGTCTTGGAGCACCTACTATTCCTGATGGTCACCAAGACCGAATGTGATTCTACATTTTGATTGTCAAATCAAAATACTGATAGCAGAAAGATGGTTCCTGCCAGCAATTAAGAAGAGACATTATTTTGATTTATTCCTATGGATTTTATAACTTTTATGCGATTCTTTCTTTAAGTGTTTTCAGCGTGAGAAACATCCGGCTAATGGATCTAATCCAGTCGTACAAGATTAAATTGATGATATAAACTGTAAAATTGTTTCAAGCTGTGAAACAGATTTTCGTTTCCAAGGGAAGGGGAAGGGACGCATATGATCGGAATTGGAGATGAATCATGCATCCTTATGAAAAGAAATTTTGTTGTAAGCTGCAGTCCTTTTTAAACAATTTCAGTTCACAATTGGTAAGCACTAAAGATCAGTTAAATCGATAGGTAAAACCCCAATTTTGGAGCTTTTTGGAGTCTGACGTCAACTCGCAGTTGCCATTACTATCAAGTCCATCCCGGCCGGAAGTAGTAGTACTTGACAAGGAACTGTCTACCATTTACAACAATGTTGTGGAGTCGGAATTTATAAGTACGGCTAGGACAACAGCATATTCTTTTCGACTCTCGAGTGTGTATACGTTGATATCTTATATGCCTTTATATAGAGTAATGTGGTTTTCGGTTGATTAACTCTGTCTAACTGTGTCGGATATATACTCGAGAGTCAAAACAATAAAAAGAATATGCTGTTGTCACAGCCCTAGTTATAAGGTCCAACTTCAACTCCTAGGAGTATAAATGTGTAACTCCTATTTTTAGAATTCAAAAATATCTAACTGACTTCGATTCCTTATTTTAAATTCTTCCAATATTCAGAAGTCTGTTGTTTCTTCAAAGATCAAAAAATCCAACTTGGACTCCTAGTATTCTTATGACTCTGAAATTAAAAACTTCCAACTCTCTGTGACTTGAACATTGCAATACCAGTTTGTAAACTAATAATTTAAAAACTATACACTTTCAAAATAAATAATTTTATAAATATTTGAGGTTATGAAGAACTTAATGGACAGTAACGGTTTACCAAAATGACATAATTTGGCATCCAAAAGGTTGATGTGCAATGAAAAACATTAACACAATTTCATAAAACAATTCAAATTATTAATCTAAATAGAAATCTACACCATGAATAAATATTTCAAGATATTAAAACATAGAAGCATAAAACGTTTACCAAAATTACTAATTTAGCATTAAATAATCAAAAAAGTTGATATGTTATAAAAAGGACGACCAACTAACTAATCTTACCAATAAATACGTTTATTCTTTGTCTTAACGTTACATCGCTTAAATTCAGTTTATGTAAGACTAGCAAACTCGAAGAGGGCTCAAAATGCTAAAACAAACAGACATATTTGTGGATTCTTCAGATTACTGTTCTTATCTTGGGTGTTATTTTCACAACGTTTCAGTGGATGTAATCTCCGACCTTCTTCGGATGTATCTTGCCGAACTGAGGAAACTTTCTCTCGAACTCGGATATCTGCAATTCTGGTTTTGCAATTCATCATGAAGTGACTGACAGTCAAACAGCATTTGCAAATTGTACAAATTTAGTTTGAAAATCATTTTGAAACAATTAATGAACAAATAATTTCCCTAAATAGACCTGTAAACTGCCCACTTCACTCCTGCGATTTGACCCTTTTAGATTATTTTATTTGCGGATATGTAAAGTCCCATATCTATGTTGGTAAACCAGATACAATAGATTACTTAGAAGACAATGGTCAATGTGTTATTGCCGAAATACAAACAAATTTGATGCGTAGAGTTTGTGAAAATTTGACCTTTAGATTATACACAATATATGCGCAAGCTGTGAGGGATTGGGTGGGAGGGCATATGACCGAAATTGTATTTAAATTATACGAGGGGCGTGCAATAAGTAATGCCCTAACCCACTTCCAATTGTCTGATCTAGCTGAAATTTTGCATGTCCAATCACTTATATCTCTATGGGTTATATGGCAAATTACAGCTCTGAACTAATTGTGGTTTCTGTTTTACAGGTGTTTGAACTGAGTCAGGTGTTAAATGGAGCCTGGTGAATGTTGAGCAGTGATCCGATTTTGTATTTGAAAGGACGCACACCACAGGAGACTTTTGATGAAATGAAAGAAACTTATAGCGATAATGCCCCATCATATGACCTTGTAAAACGCTGGCATCGTGAATTCAAACATGGCCGAAAGTCTGTGGAAACAGCTCCTAGACCTGGTCACCCCCCTTCTGCCATTGATGAGGCATCTCTCCGTCAAGTTGAGGCTGCCATTTTGGAAGATCGGCGCATTACTATTCACCAAATACCCCAAGATGTCAAGATTAGTACAGGGTCTGTGGAAACTATCATTCATGACCATTTGTATATGCATAAGGTGTCTGTTAGATAGATTCCCAGGTTGCTTACACCATTCCAGAAGCGAGAACGCGTTGAGTGCTCAAGGATGCATTTGGAGATGTGCCAAGAAGATGAGTCAAAGTTTATCAAAAGACTGATTACACAGGATTACACAGGATGAAACTGGGTCCATCACTATGATCCATAGACCAAATGCAGTTGAAGCACTTGGACTCACCACCTCCAAAGAAGGCAAGGGTGAAGCCCTCCGCTAGCAAGGTCATACTCACAGTCTTCTGGGACCAGGACGGAGTAGTGATGACAGCTTTCCTGGCAAAGGGTACCACAATTACAGGAGCCTATTATGCTTCACTTTTGAGGAAATTAAGGGAAGCTATCAAAATCAAAAGGCAGGGCAAGATCAGCAAAGGTACCCTCCTCCTGCAGGACAACGCTCCGGTCCACAACTCACATATCGCCAGATCAGAAGCACGGGCATGTGGTTATGAAATCCTCCCCTATCCTCCCTACTCACCTGACCTTGCACCCTCTGACTTTCACCTCTTCCCAGCCATGAAGTTGTTTTTGAAAGGAAAGCGTTTCCCAGATGATTTCTGAAGTCATGTCGTGGTTGCAGGACCAACCTGGGGTGTTCTACAAAAGCGGTCTCCAGAGCTGCATCAAACGATGGGAGAAATGCATAACTCTGGGTGGTTCCTATGTAGAGAAAGACTAATAACTGTGCCAAGTTTCGTTGCTCTACTGCTATGGGAAGTGGGTCAGGGGCATTACTTATTGTACGCCCCTCATAAATGCTAAAAATTAATTCTTGGAATAACTCATATTTATATAATAAAATATTTTTCTGTGATTTTTTAATTTAAAGTTCACCGCTTCTAAAACAAACACTATGAGAGAGGGAGGGAGGGGGAGAGGGAGGGAGGGAGAGAGAGAGAGCACGCGTACCAGAGAGAGAAATAGAGAGATAGAGGGAGAGTGGGGGAATTTTTGTGTCAACAATATTACCGAGAGTAAATAGTGAACTTTGGGTTTAATTTCGGCAATCTCGTAATTCTTGTTTTCAATCTATTTTGCACCCCCCTCACATATATATATATATATATATATATATATATATATATATATATATATATATATATATATACTAGCAGGTCGCCCGGCATTGACAGGTCATAAAATAAGTTTAAATATATTTTAATTCATGTAAATTACATATTTAGTATTATAGAGCCCTCTATCGATTATTATATTGTATCTTATATATAGCCATGATATCAGAAGTAAAAAAAAATGACTCGAATGTCATCGGCTTGAATTGAAACTAAAACATACAACTCTCCAGCCTCATTGTTTAGCCTCTGAGCAACGTCCATACGCAATAAATAGTTAAAAATCGACTACTCCTGCTTAGGCCAGCTGTTTTAATTCTGACCCCTTAGCAGAAATTCTTGCCGACTAAAAAGCTAATTGAAAGTGTGCTGTAGGTCCAAATACACTATACATCAAATTTCAACTCTGTAGACCAAATTTTCAGAAAGGAGTTTGGTAGAGCCTTTCACACTTACACCGACAAGGTCCCTTATATATATATATATATATATATTTCCGTGTGCTGGAACATTTTCATCTTAAGTTCTACGTAATTATGCAGAATGTAGAAACTATTCATAAATAAAATTCAATATAATAGTGAAATGAAACCAATCATCTAATGAGAAATCCTAAAAAAATGAATAAGTAATTAATTAACTCTAGTTTTTAAAAAAAATTATGTGTTGACAGTTAAGTGTTCTCTTTCTATTTACACGGTTTCAACGCCTGGGCAAGCTGATTTGAGTAATTTTGTCATGTTTAAACTGTCAATTACCGAATATATAAAAGTCATTAAATCTTAAACATTTGTTTTGTTTTTGTTTGAAAACGACCCCAACTTGCAATGAAAAATACAAATAAAATTCGTAAAATGCCGATGCAAAAAAAAAGCAAAAGGGATTTACAGTTTTCTTTTTATTTGCGAAGAAAATTGTTTTCTGGCTTTGTTTTTATTTCTCTATGCATGCGCATCATAAATCGGAAGCAGAAACATGGTTTCAACGCCCAATCAGAACGATTTGAGTTTTATAATATAATAGATATATACAAAGCTATGCATAGATAGATATGTTAAAGGTAGGAAGATTTAAATTTATAGATACAGAATTAACAGCTGTTTATTCTCCACTCTTCAGACTTAGATTTCTGCATGCTCTATAGCCAATAATGTTAAACACTCTCCAATTTAAGAGTGCATGTTTAAAACACTTCTAAAAATGTTTTTTTTTTTATTTGATGTTATTTTCCCTCCTAAGCTTAACATTAAAAAAAAAAGAACATAAAATAGAGCGAGATTTTCTCCTGTATCTTTAACCGGATTACTTATCTAAACAAATACTAGATAAAAGAATCTGTTTTTGTTTTAGCATTATTTCATCCCAAACAATGCACAGTGCTACTTTGACTTAACGGTTACTATTTGGGACCGAATTTATAGAGATACTATGTAGGGAGTTGAGTAGGAAGATGTCTGTTCACATTACACTTGAACTTCTGCATGTCAGTACAGTCAGGGAAGCAGGGATCGAAGAGAGAATTCCAAAGTCTAGCAGTTCGAGAGAAGAAACTATTTGAATAGAAGTTTTTCTGGCATCTAAAAATCTCTACATTGTAGGGATGAGACCTGTCAGGTTAGTCGGGTGGATTTACATTGAAGGGGTACAAGTGCTTTGAGTTCGTCGGAGCACATCCTATATAAATACTTGTAAAACAAGCAGAGAGATGCAATATTTCGGTGATGGGACAGAGGTTAAAGTTTGGTTTCTAGTGCAGAACCTATTAGGTTGGTTACTTTTTTTTTAACCATGTCTAAGAGAGAGAGAGAGAGAGAGAGAGAGAGAGAGAGAGAGTAGTGGCTGATTTATCAGCCTAGGTGTGAACCCTAGAACAATATTCCATCTATGGGCAATAGTGGCTTTGTAGTTCGGGTTTTAAAAACAAATCAATTTTTATTTTCCATTGATTTTTATATTAAATCCGATTAACAATTTCTAATGCGATAAAAGGAGTTGGAGGAGATAACCCTTTATTCAAGTCACAACTCCTAACTTAAAATAAAATAAAATAAAATAAATAAATAAATGAAATTAAAGACTCCCGGAAAAAAGGCCGTGTGTAGACATCTAGTATTTTATTTTTAAACCAATGCTTTGTTTTTCTGCCCCCATCCAAGGAGCACACTGTTTCGCATATCAAGGGAAAAGAAAGAAATCGAAAAATAAGAAGCTGTCATGACCTAACCTGGGAACTAAAGAAGCTGTGAAACATGCAGTTTACAACAAGGTCCATTATAATTGACAGACTTGGAACGGTGCCAGAGAACACTACAGTTGAGATTCCAGAAATTCTACGTACACATTGATACTCTCGAGACAATAGAACTGGTGGGATGTGGGTGGAGGCCACAGAAGATGCTGGACACTTGAAGTGACTTGTTTTCACTTAGTCAACAGAAACAAGTGGCAGGCATTTAATGCAAACATGCAAACATGGATGTATATATAAAAAAAAAACAGTTGACAAAACTCAGCCCAAATTCTCCAAAAAATATTCCACCAGACTAGCTTATCTGATATGTTAATGCCGAGAATCGAACATTTTACAGTTCTGAATTTTTTAGATGAGAATTGAGTATTTGTATTTTAATTCTTTAGACTATTGTTTTCATCTTGACTATTATTTGCACAACGTTTCAGTCGATGTAACCTCTGACCTTCTTCAGGGATATCTTGTCGAACTTGGGAATCTTTCTGTGAAACTCAAGAATCTTTCTGTTGAACTTGAGAATCTTTCCATCGGAATTTGGAATCTGCACAGAACTTCAAACGAAACACTTTATCTTGATCTACGGAGGTAACATGTCGTTGTTCTGTCAGACTGGGTAGAAGTTCTAAGTAATTCATAATTGTATTTTGGATCGCCTCTGGAAGAGTAACTTTTACGAATGAATTTTACCAAGTATTCTATTTACTGTTTCATTGGTCCTTACAAGGATCCATGATGCAGTGGATAGAGTACTTGGTAAAATTCAGTAGTGGTTGATGGAACGAGAGCATGCTACCCCCATGGATTAAATAAAGGGTTTTGTACGGAATTCCGTGCAGATTCCTGAATTCAACAGAAAGATTCACGTGTTTGATAAAATACATCTGAAAAAGATAAGAGGTTACATCAGCCGAAACGTTGAGAATAACACTCAAAATGAGAACAGTAGTTTGAAGAATCCAAAGAACACGAATTGGATATTTTTTGTCTATAGGAATCATTAATAACTAATAATAAAGTATGTTGCAGTAAAATTTGATACTGTAGTCAGAAAAATATGACATGAGTTACTGCAGAGATTTGTCAGCAGGTGCTGAGAAGCTAATGAAGCCCTGGATGGTCGAGATCACCACAGGACGTACCTAAGTCATTCAAGAGGAATCTGCTCCTGCACACAAGGGAAAACATTGTAGGAGTATCTGTTTATCAATGTTCCTCACCACTGGTTGCCAGATTTGTGGCTGCACTCCTCACCTGACGGCAACCGCCTTTACCATCTCTTTTAGGATCTGATTGAAGCCAAGGTTGACAAGCATGGATAAAATATGGTTAACTCTCTGAAGGCTATCATTGTGGAGCTGCTCACTGCTACAGACAAATACATGATCACCAAAGCTTATGACTTATTTCATGCCGGCCTCTTGAGATGATCCTCTTTGTTGGCGTGGGTTACATTAAAAATAATCTAGTATGCAACTGTAACGGTTGTTAAATAAACTGTCGGATTTTTAGCATATACAACTTTTATTGCCTATTTCATTTTCTTTTTTTGTCAAGTGTTGGATTTCGCTGCAGAACCCCTAAAAACCTGATTAGAAGACTGTAATGTAAAACATCAACCTAACGAGTGATGTGTATTTATTTGTAAATATATATCCATCCCATTACACAAAAAGTTAACAAATACATCATCATCAGCAGCAGCAGCACCAATTTACAGTCCGTTTTACACGCTGTCATGCTTTAAATGGATTTAAGAAATTGACTTCTATTTTTAACCATGTCTTTATTTATCTCTTCCTCTCTCAGGTCAATCTTATCACTTCCTTCCATGTTTTCATTGACCTTCCACTGTGCATTGGGCCAGCTATCTTAATTGTTCTACATCTACTGACCCAACAACTGTCACCCATTCTTTAAATATGACCATACCATCGACGTCTCCTGTTCAACTTTCGACAGAAAAGTAAGGGAGAAACCGTGTTAGAGAGTTACTTACGCCTGAAAGTATCCTGTACCTCTACAAGGCCACCATTCGCCCATGTATGGAGTATTGTTGTCACATTTGGGCTGTTGCCTCTGCTACTAGTTTCTCACTCCTGGACAGGGTTCAGAAAAGAGTCGCCAACCAGATAGGTCCTGAACTATCATCTAACCTTCAACCTCTCTCCGACCGACGAAATGTTGCATCCCCCTGACTATTTTACAAGTAAAAAGTAAAATGGTTGATGCTTTACCACTTTTTTTCCAGTAATTCTTTTCAGTTTTTTTTTTTTTACTTTGAACTTATCTTGCATTTGATAACACATTTACTTGCGATATAATTGTTTCTTTATCACTTTTTTTTTTTCGGTTAATGCTTGAAAATTCTTTGCACTGCTTTTTCATTTTTACTTTTTTTTAGTTTATTTCTGTTCGACTTTTAAGATTAATAAAAGTAATCAATAAAAACAATAATAAAAGAAATATTGTTTTCTTTCTAAAAAAAAAAATGTGGGATTTTTTTTTTTTTTTTTAAATATTTTTTAGGTTATTTCTTTCCAAATTTTAAAAATGAGATAGTGAAAGACCGCACAGATCAGAAAAGAGGAAACTGTGTCATTTGATGTGACATGATCAGCTAATACCATGTGACCTACCTTTTACAAGATCAGAAAAAAGCAAGGAAGTTGAATTTCCTTTTTTACATTCGCACTATAAAAAATCATTAAAAAAACTTACACTGGGAAGCAAATAGCAAGTTAGACAACCTACGCCGTTTGAAATTAATTCAAAAATAAAACCCCATTCACCTAAATAAAAAGTCAACATTAGATATTTTTTTGTTTAGATCATCAGAAATAATAATAATAATAATAATAATAATAATAATAATAATAATAATAATAACAACAACAACAACAATTTATCTATAAAAAAATTAAATGACTAACGTAATTTTGTTATGGTGATGTCAAAATAGACTACTTGTAATTGGGTTTGAATCCGTCGATTGCCAATAATGATCCTTTCCTACATTGAAAATGGTGTAAACACACACACACACACACACACACACACACACACACATGGACAAAAAATGGTAGAAAAAATAGCATTTTTTTAAACGAATAAAAATCTATTAAAATCCATTATTCTTGAGCAACTTCTTTTCCCAGAAAGATAAAAGCCGGAATTTTATCATATGAAAAGCAGAATAATATAAAACTTTTTCTACTATTTTTAATAGAATTTTAAATTTTACCCCCAAAAAACACTATTCATAGCCATTTTTGCCTCGATGGATAACACATGCTTACATAACCCCCGAAGTTAAGCAACGATAAGGCTGGTCAGCACAAGATGGGTGACTATTTTGGGAATGCTAGGCACCATATATGTTGGAGACAACTCCTGTATCTAGTATCATGCTTGGTCGTCTTGACCTTGCCTTACCACCACGACCAAGTGTTTCTGGACGATAGAGTGTGGTAGATGCAAAAGTGCCCCACACTTTAAATTAAGTCAAGTGCAAGTCACAGCAAAAATGAAAAGGGAGAACAACTGTTTGTAGGCTTTTATGGTTTTCCGTAAGTGAGGCAATATCACATAACAATAAATTGCCGAAACACATTATCGTATTTTTAGCAAAAATGCGCAGTTATTTATCGATTTTTCTTTTTTCGGTATCGATTCCTCAAACCATTTCCTATATAATGGTATATTAGCATTATTATGCTGACTAAAAGAAAATAATTCATTTATTTTTCAAAGATTTAAAAGTTATGTTCTCATAAAAATAATGAATATATATATATATATATATATATATATATATATATATATATATATATATATATATATATATGCTAATCTGAAAGAATAATGATTAATATATTCAACGAATTTCACACTATAAAACACACTAGATGAAAAATTAAACTCATTGAAAATTCTGATTTTCAACCTTAAAATCTGATACGTGCACGGTTGTCTTTTTTTTATCTACAATCCTAACCCTCTCCTCAATATATTATATTTTGTTCAGTTTCGACTGATTATTTTAAGCATATTTGTAACCACAAATAAAGAAAGGCGTTGTAGGCATATATATATATATATATATATATATATATATATATATATATATATATATATCATGAAGAAAGTACATCGTTATAAAGTCCATTCTTCACATAATAATCTGTGAAAATTTCGTATTGATTGGATAATTGATTTGTGGTAAATTAAAAAAAAAGACTCCGTCAAAAAAACAAAAAACAAATTTACTCCCTCCTTTTGTTTTGGCCGTGCCTCATATATATATATATATATATATATATATATATATACACACACACACACACACTAAATGGATCGTAACAGTGAGGAGATGATGAAAGAAAAATAAACTGAAGAAATGGTAACAGTTATATGAAAAATTGAATATTAAATAACTGAGGAGATATTAAAAATTAAAAACACTGAAGAGATAGTAAAAGTATAAAAATTGAAGAAGTGGTAAAAATAAAAAGATGTTATAGAGATAAAAGTGTTTAAGAAATTATGAAGAGATGGTAAAAGTATAAAAACTGAAGAGATGGTAACTGTAAGAAACAGCTGAAGAGATGGTAAAAATGAAAAAAAAAAAAATGAAGAAATATTCACATTATAAAGAAAAGCTAAATCGATATGGAAAAGAAAAGCTGAATTAAAAGAGAGCATAAAACTGAAAAGAAAATGTAAGAATTTGGATGAAGAAAGACAAATCTATCAACAATGGCGTAGATAGCTATACTTTACTTGTTGGCTGCCGTTATTTCATCCTGCTCTAAAAATATGATAAGGAGTTTGCTCCTTCCACTGGAAGCTGACATTGTTCATCAGATAAGAATAATATATTCTTCTTGATTAAATTCATTATGCTAAATAACGGGCTGTTTAATCTGTCATGGTGCCCATCTTACATTTGGTAATTGACTTTTAGTGCCATATATATTCAGTAAGATACGGATGAAGAATGAAGATTCGTTCGCTTCGAGACGATATACCAAAATATATCTGACAATTTGATTTATCTACTCCCCGTTTTGTACGGATATACGCCACTGCATACTTTTTATGGACACATTTTTCACCGACAGACTTATGCATATGCGTATAGAGACAAATATAGCCATTCCGTTTTAGAGCGGTTTCGCTTATGAGAGGCAGATAGCTCAACATCAGGGATAGAGCACTTGTAAAATGGAAAGAGAGAAGCGAATTGCTAGCTTATAGAGACAATACTCCCAATTCTTTAGTAGAGCAACGAATATAAAAAGAACAAACATCCGCGTCGGTTGATGTACCCTCCGACCTTCTTTAGTTGTATCTTCTCCGAACTCGAGAATATTTCTGTCGAACTCATGCATCTACACGGAATATCGAACTGACCCGTGAAAATATTTGGTAAAATTCAGTTATAAGTTACACTCTTCTGGAGATTGAAGGTTCAATCCTCAGTGCGGGTGACACTAAGAATAGAACTGAAAATTATTTGAGACTTGTGCTTGACCATGGCTAAAAGAACAAAGGCATGCTACCTTTGTAGATTAAATAAAGAATTCCATTTGAAATTCCGCGCAAATTCCCGAGTTTGAGAGAATGATTCACAAATTCGACTAAATACACCTGAAGAAGATCGAAGATGACATCGACCGAAATGTTGTGATAATGATACTCTAGATGAAGGCAGTAATCCAAATAATATCATAGAAATAGATTTGTGTTCCTTCTTCCATTATTCATCAGTATACTCTTATGTGACAGGATGGATATATAGTTATAAATGAATACACATTGCTCTTTATATAAAGTGGAAAACATACAGCACATATTTTTTTTTGTTGCTTCTATTCACCTCAAACAAGGCACATTGCCACTAAAATTTATAGGGGCACCTGAAGTGGGGAGTTGTGCAGAAAAATGTTCACATTACATTTGGATTTCTGCACGTTGGTGCAGTCAAGGGAAACGAAGATCACGGAAGGGCAAAAAGAAAGAAAACGTCTCATTATAGAAATAGATTTGCATTCTCTTTTTCATTATTCGTCTGCAGACTCTTATGTGACAGGACGGATATATAGTTACAAATAAATACATACTGCCATTTTTATATTTTTAAAATAATGTTATTTTGCAGACGAAAGATAACAATCAAATAAGTTGAATTAACTTTTCTTTACTGAATTTTTGAGATAAGGATTGATAATTTAGTGTTGTTTAACTTTTGTGATCTAACGAGAACGAGTATATCAATGTTATTATGCTGTGTACGCATATCAAACTATATATATATATATATATATATATATATATATATATATATATATATATATATATATATATAGTTTGATATGCGTATACAGCATAATAACATTTACATACTCGTTCTCGTTAGATCACAAAAGTTAAACAACACTAAATCTAGTCAGTACCAGATGGGTGACCATTTAGAAATACTAGGCGCTGTATGTATTTAAGTATGTGGGAATGTATAATAACTCTAGGAAACTGAATGACATTGCCTTGCACAGTTTTAGGTCACCGGTGGGAAAGATGTTCCACCTGTTTGCCTTCCTCTGATATTTCAGGGGGTTACCATACAGGGATTGGGGTTGGGGACTAGATGACGTTCTAGCCATGATGAAGACAACCAATCGAAGAGAAAGAAACTGATGAAAGAAGCAAAAACAGGATAGAACGAGTCTTTTAGGCTTGTAAGGCAATCTTTTATTAATGTTGTCACAAACAGATCACCCACTTCCAGTTTATTTTAAGCAAGTGCGGAAGTAGTAAGGCTTAGAAAACAGATCTGCTATAATCAGAGATAACAAAACATAATATGTATATATATATATACAAATTGGTAAAAGGGCAAATTATTCTCGACTCACATTTAGATAAAAATGCACTTTCGTAAATAATTGAATTCATTCAGAACGTATCGCAAAAAAAGAAAAATAAAAATAATAAAAATAACATCTACATAAATAGCGATATATCCAAGCAGTCGTGTGAGATGGACGAGCGATAAGAGTTCAGACTCCTTAACTACGGCGGTTCCGATTTCGAATCTCGCTGGATTCAACCACTTTGATGAGTTGTAGACGACCAAACACGTGTCAGTGGATAATTATATTAAAACAAAACCTATATATATATATATATATATATATATATATATATATATATATATATATATATATATATATATAAGGGGTTAATGTAGTTTGCTTTATGTATTATCTAGTACGTATATAAGAGTAATTTATAGAATGCAATGCAAAGGCGAAACGAACTGACAGAAATTATAGCAACTTAAGGTATATAATGGTGGAATACGCTATGCAGATTCACATTTTATAAATACCAAACACAGGTTGTCCCAAAATGATCTGACACATTTGTTGTTCAAAAAAAAAAAAAAAAAAATTAAATAAAGAAAACATTAAAAAAATTTTTTTAAATGTACGTAGAATGCCATTTTGTTTCACACAGTTTTAAATATTAAATCGGCCAAATGTTTCCCATCGTTGCTAACACACGATTGTAAACGTTCACGAAAGTCTTAAATAACTCGATTGTTCATTTCGGGTGGAATAGCAGCAATTTCAGAACGAATAGCTCATTTGAATTTTTTAAGACATGGAGGGCGATGGCTAAATACTTCTGACTTCAAATATCCCTACGAGAAAAAAAAATCGCAGGGGTTTAGATCAGGCAATCCAACCAATATCATCACATTCAACAGTCCAATCCATGAGGGTGTTCTAAAAATTAAAGAATGCATAAATACCGATATAAATGAATTTTGACCTAATTGAAATAAAACGATATTCTACGTACATTTAAAAAAAACTAATAATACTTTCTTTATTTAATTGTTATTTAATTTGTTTGACCTAACCCTAACCCTAACCTCATTTTGGGATACCCCGTATATTTATTGCTCTTGTGTACTTTTAACAACGCATTGTGTTCTAAAAACACACATCTGAAAAGAGACTTTTTTTCCGAAATATCGTACTATACAGAACGTCCATCTGACGCAAGTAAGAACACAATGCGAGTATAAAATATAAAAAAAATACTTTTTATCTAAATAATCCTCACAATCTAGACCAACTAAAGGAGAACATTATCAACGCTATCAAGAAAATCACTAGAGAATATCTACAGGCAGTATGTGCAAACGTTATTAAACGTACCCAGAAATGCATAGGTGTTACCGGGGAGCACTTCCAGCATCTTCTATAACACTACAGGTAATTTCAACAATAAAAAAAATGTTCCTCCTTTCGATTACATTTTTCTGGGCTACTTTTAAGTGGCCCACTCTGTATAATAAAATGTTAAGTAATGTGAGCGCACGTGAGAGTTAATAATATATATATATGTGTGTGTGTGTGTGTGTGTGTGTGGTAAACTCTGAAACTACTGAACTTTCATTATGAAATAAGGGATACATATGCTAGGCAACACGGCAAGTAACATGGGCACATTTTTTTTTGTTTGTTTGTAAATGTTACCCTTTAGTGCATCTGCCCCTGAAATTGTATCCTCTCCACAGAAAAAGAAAACAACGAACAATTAGTTTATAATTCCAATCGATTCTAACAGGAATCAATTTTCAAAAGCAAAAAAATAAAGCTCAATATTCAGAATATTTATATAGAGCTTGGCATAAATAAAGTATTACATTCAAAAGTATAGCGTTCCTTGATTTGATAACAGTTGCAGAACAAACCTTTTTATGCAAGGTTCTAAATGTGTAAAAAAAAAAAAAAATTTCTTGTGAGGTCTACGTTAGAACTTGGCATCTTTAATAATTAAATAAAATGTTTTACTTTATTTTAATTTTATCTTTAATTAATATTCATAGAAAATAAAAAAAATAGGTGCAACCCGTTTCCCAAAGAAGAGGCATCGCAAACCTGATTCTACTCTGTTATTATTTTCATAGCACGTGCTCATCTCAAGTTCAGTCTATGGTTCTCCCTTGCCAAACTTTCACAAAAACCACTCGTCTGGCTACAACGCCTAATAACAATTATTAAAGAGTGCTCGATGAATGGACAGAGCATGTTTATGATGTTTATTTATACAAACATTATTAGCTACACATCTGCATACATGTTTCTGTAGCAATCTTTATTTAGGGGTCCTACATCATCAGGCTAGATAGAAAATAATGTTCTGCTGACTCAACAAAAGATGTTCTTTAATCGAGTCATAGAATGATATTTTCTTTCTAGCCAGATGATGTAGGACGTCTAAAAAGGAGATCACTACAGAAACACGTATGCACATATGTACCTAATAATGTTTGTATAAATAAAAATATTATTATATATATATATATATATATATATATATATATATATATATATATATATATATATATGTGTGTGTGTGTGTGTGTGTGTGTGTCACTGGTGATATATACCTAAGTGATGGGATGATTTCAATATTTTTCCAGATTCCGATACAATTACAGATTCCAATTTGTTTAAAATATTTTAATATTTAGTTATAATTTTTTTTTTTGCGGTGGCAGTCGGATTACCATAAATACTCATGTAATATATGCATATATTGTTCGGAAACGTAAAAATAGTTTTGTGGGTGGGAAAGAACTATGGATTTTATTTTTTTTTAATTTATTTTTTTTATTACATTTTCACCCCAACACAAGGCACACTGCCACTTTGATGTAAGGGCTACTATACGGAACACAGGCTACAGGGGTACTAGGTGGGGAGTCGGGCAGCAAGATGTCGGTCCACGTTATACTTGAACTTCTGCATGTTAGTACAGTTGGGGAAGCAGGAACTAGGACAGGAATTCCAAAGTCTAGCGAGTCTGGCGAAGAAACTACTCGAGTAAAAGGCTCTCTTACATCTAGGGATCTCTACTGTGAAAAGGTGGGACTTAGCTGCTTGTCGGGTTTGTCGGGGGTATTTATGTAGAGGGGGTACAAGTGCTTGGAGATTGTGCAACTCTTGCCACAAAAATTCCATTCGCAGGCCCCCTAACAGTGAGTTTCCATAGGCTGTCATGACCTGAGGAAGCTAACATATATATATATATATATATATATATATATATATATATATATATATATATATATATATATATAGCAAATTATAGTGTATATCACTGCGTTTCGATCATAGCTTGAGGTAGTTGCTTGTCTAGCCGCACTGATGAGCTGTGAAACAGCACTGTATGTGGATGACTATAATACTCCCTATCTGGGTTGAGCATATTAGAAAGTGATATACAAATTATCATTAGTGTATGAAGCTATGCTCTTTGTGTAAACAAATTGAGCTTAGGTATTTGGACAATGCCAAAACATTCTTAATTAACTGCTCACATAGCAGCAGCCAAATAGCGCAACGGTTAGAAGCTCCGACTGTTGTATGGGCGATATATTATGTTAACTATCTTATAATTTATTCCTTTAATTCAGTTGACTTTTACAATTCTTGACAGTATCTGTTTCATCACGCCAGATTGATATAATAATTAAGTGTTTGATTTTGCACTACGAAACAGATACTGTCAAGAATTGTAAAAGTCAACTGAATTAAAGGAATAAATTATAAGATGGTCAACATCATGAATTTTGGAATAGAGTTTTTTGTCATTTATTCTATATATGTGTGTGTGTGTGTGTGTGTGTGTGTGTGTGTGTACAATTTCTAAAATTTAAGTTTGAAATTAGATTAATTGTTAAAATAAGATATGCCAAATAATATTCAATCTATAAACACAGCTTATGCACAACGAGATATACATCTGCAGAATAACTATTCATATTGATATTATATAAGAAAAATAAATAATTGACGAAATTCGAAGTGTGATGAGTTAAATGGAATCGGTTTGCCACAAGACATGAAAATCAAATTGTAGATTCAATTATATTTCCTCCTCCTCCTCCTCACCATCATCGCAGTTGAATCCTATGATTCATTATTTCTATAAACTCATTTACAATTTCGACATCCAATGGCAGATCTGCTTATTATGATGCGGTAATGTGTTTTCATTGAATTATCCGCGCATAAATAAACGCTGGTTTTTAATAATTAAATAGTTAAAGATTCGAATCAATGTGCGAACCTGATGAAAGAAATGAAAAATGCATGCGATTTAAGATTTCCAAATTCGACAAATCTTATCAGATTCTGCTTTCAACTGGAGAAATTGTTCATAGGAAAACTCCACGGTTCTGCAATGGATACCACTACCAATTTCAAAATTAAGCTGTCATTTCCAGTTAATTTTAAAGTTTATGAGTACTTTAAAAAAAAATCAGATATTTTTCTTTTTTTTTTTTTAAACTAATGTTTACTAATAAAAAAGTGAAATGGTGGATCATAGTCGAGGGCGAACCAAAGGATCCTTCTTCATCGCCCACTACACCAAGGGGTAGAAGAGGGTGCCACTGTTTACCCATTATTATCCAACTTACGATTGATCCTCACCTTTTAATATCGAATGTTAAGCAAAGAGGAACTAAGTATCATTTTGTGGTTAGTTAGAGTTTTTGCTAGTGGATTGAAAGAGCAGTGTTCAAACTTTAGTTGAACTAAGCTGAAGTTCAACTAAAGTTTGAACACTGCTCTTTCAATCCACTAGCAAAAACTCTAACTAACCATTTTGCCAAATGGACTTACTTTATGATAACTGAGTAGTTTTGTTTTTATTATTTGCAAATATTAGAATTCAGGCATTGAGGATAAAAATCCAATAATTTTATGAATAATGTGATTTTTTAGATAATTCCTAACTATTCATATAAAATCATACTCAGAATATATATATATATATATATATATATATATATATATATGTGTGTGTGTGTGTGTATGTGTGTGTGGGAGGCTTGGAAGATTTTCAATCTTTAAAACTGTATAAAAAAAAACAGCAAAATTTTTAGTCTAAAGACCTTTGTCGCAAAATTTCTTTGTAGAGCAATAAAACTCTTTAAATCACTGCGATAGTCTTAATATAATTGTAAGGGTTATCAATTGTTAATCATAAAAAAATATTTCAGAGTTTTAAAACGAAAGAGTATTTTATCTTATGACCCCTCCCCCAGCAGTGTTGATCAAACACTATCTCCCTTAATACACACAAGAATAAAAACATCCCAAATATCGGATTTAATATATATATATATATATATATATATATATATATATATATATATATATATATATATATATATGTGTGTGTGTGTGTGTATGTCATTCGTTAATATTTTCCAGAGGTAAAATAACCAATGAAGTTTTAACGAGGTTAATACAAGAGTGCTCAATACCAAGGTAGGGTAAGATATAGTGTTTTATTTGTTTTGCGTAAGCATAAATATGTCGCTACACAATAATGAGCATGTTTAGGTCGGCCAGTTACAAATAACTAGAGACCTCTTCAGGTGATATTGCTTATACCAAATTTTAGTCCAGAGTATACATTTGTATAAGCAATATCGCCTGAAGAGGTCTCTAGTTACCTGTAACTGGCTGACCGAAATATACTTATCAATGTATAGCGACATATTAATGCTTATGTAAAACAAATAAAAAGTATATATATATATGTGTGTGTGTGTGTGTGTGTGTGTGTGGGAGGTATCGGAATCATAGCTTAATTTCTGATTCCAAACAGATTCTTTTTTTTACAATAAAAAAAATGAAACAAGCACAAATTGTTTTTTATTAAAAGTTGTTCATTTAAAACATAAAGCGGAGAGGGTCCACAGAATGGATTATAAATATCATTTACAAATTTAAAATGGATTCATAATGTTTAATTTATTTTATTTATTGGTCATTTATGGAGAGATAACTTGCTTATTCCCTTTGCAAACCTTTCACATTTATTCGCTAAATGTCTAGATGCCCCCATTCTAGGAAGTTCACTTGATTATTAAAAGATTACATGATGTACAGGGGTTTTTAAATTTCGTTGGCGCTAGCTATATATTGACCGTGTCTGTCATATTCTGAAATAAAGTTTTATGGCGCTTTTTTGGATACAAGTGAAAAGAATTTAGGAAAACTCGTCCCCGGAAAACTCGACCCCTTTTGCTAGGTAGGAAAACTGGTCCCTTATTGAATAAATATCGATTAAAAACACATTTTATGACCGTTCTTGAAGAAGATATTGCCTTTAAAAGAGAATACACATCCCATAATATTAAAAAATATATTTTTACTTGTTTACTGTTGTTTTTAAAAAAATTAAATTAATTTTACTAAGTTTTTGTTTTCTACCTAGCTTTGAAAGTTTTTGGTCTTTCAACTTATTTTAAAGAGTTTATTTAGTTTTAAAGAAAAGTAATGTCGAGTGTTATTTATAAACAAAAAATGTCCGACATAAGAGGGTCACGTCTTAGGAGGATAACTGCTCAAAAATAAAATATTAAAGAAAATATTAAGGTAGATATAGTTTTAAAATAAGCCCCCCTCCCCTCCAAAAGAAAATAAATTTGTATATTTTTAGGTAATAATGCACCTCCCATAATATTTAAAAAAAATATTTTTACATATTTATTGTTTTAAAAAAATTAAATTGATTTTTTAAGTTTTCGTGAGCATTCAACATTACTTAATAAATAATTTAAAAAAAAAATCCGAAAATGAAAGAAAATACTGAGGTAGATATAGTTTTAAAACGAGCCTCCTCCACCTCCAAAAGAAAATAAATTTGCGTATTTTTAAGTACTGAACAAGAACAAGTGCCCTTTTAAACGATACCCTCCCCTCCCCCTCCCCATGTTAAGAATGGTTTTCGAAATAATAACGTTATTATTTCAGTGCGGTACCAAAATTACATAAGACCGTGTTTTCTTTTTTGTTGTTTTGTAATAACACAAGAATTATTTAAACTGAATTAATTCTTGTAAATAAAATAATTGCTTTCTTTGATAATACGTGTTTTCTTTCTGTATTTTTGTTTCGTAATGACACAAAAAGTGTTAAACTAGAGTATTTTTTTACATAAATATTTGGTTTCGTTCTTCGTATCTTATCTCCGTGATCAAGTTTATTTTTTTAAAACAAGAGTTACAAATATTTTTTTAAAATATGATGGGGAGTGCATACTCTCTTTTAAAAACAATATCTCCTTCAAGAACGGTAATAAAACGTGTTTTCAATCGATATTTATTCAATAAGGGACCAGTTTCCCTACCTAGTAAAAAGGGGGGTACGAGTTTTCCGGGTACGGGTTTTCCGGAGACGAGTTTTCCGGGCACCAAGTGAAAAATATAGATGAAAATTCTGACGAGTTTATCAAAATCTTGAATAATAAATAAAGAGACTCGTCCAAGGAAAACTCATCCATTTTTGCTATGTAGGAAAACTGGTCCATTATTGAATAAATATCGATAAAAAACACATTTTATGATCGTTTTTGAAGGAGATATTGTTTTTAAAAACGACTATACCCCATGATATTTTTTTAATATAATTTTAATTTTTTACTGTTGATTTCCTTACCTCAACTCCTTCACTGATGTGTGTAGGGATGATATTGGCAGGGCAGGGATATACAAGAGGGCAACGTAAGTAATAAGTCGTACATGTTGTAACTACATCAATATTCTAGCAAAATTAAAAGCATTTTTATAACTGAATAATGCCTATTAAACCTAAAACCTTTTTAATATAGATACCTCAAATCCACATTCCCCTACTGTTTGAACCTATACACACTAGTATGTTACAGATTTAGGGCGGCCATCACAGGCATGCGTTTCTTTCTAGTCTTCTATTACCTCTATCTCGAACTTTAACCCCCCTCACAATCCTTTCCCATTCATTCTTATGTCTAAACACAGACTTATCAGCATCTTTATTGGGTCTTATTTATATACAACGAAATATTATTATTCACAACATTTTACAGAACCTCTTGATATTAACTCCCTGTGACGAGAAAGGCCTGATATTTCAAATTGCAAACTTTGCTTTCGTATAAGCTGTATCGAATGAAGAAGTCTTTAGTTACTGATAACTAGCTAATTGAAACATGATCATGACTGTGTAGCAACATATTACTGCTTATGTAAAAACTTATATATATATATATCAATATATATATATATATATGTACTTCTATAAAAAATATCTTTTGTATTGATATTCATATTAAAAACTCGTTTTCTATTATACATACAACTTTGTTATATATGGTTTGTGGAATTGCATT
>NC_136488.1:70542471-70574971 GCF_053919585.1 Euprymna scolopes | reverse complement strand
TGACATATGGCCGAGTGGTCCTAGACGTTGTATCAAAGTTTACAGTTACCCAAAGGTGCTGAGTTCAATCCTGAACGAAGGCAGTGAAAAAGTAACATTGAAAAACAGAGAATCAGTGCTCAATATATAGGTAAAGCTAGGTAGTAAGTTATAAAAAAAAATATGGCAATTAAGCTACACAGAATATTCTGCATTTCATTTTCGTTAAAATTCGTCAGGCTTAATGGCAATTAAGCTACATAATATTGAGCACTGTTGAAATAAATACTGAAAATTTACGCATAAAATTATATCTTCATATATTTATGTGATTAAATGTAATCATATATATATATATATATATATTAATTATAATAAAATAATAATTATTTATTTATACCAACAGACACTTGTGTTTCATCCTTACGCAATCCTTAGTGTAGGGGAACAATTCCTGCTACTAATGAGATTCAAACTCAGGCATGAAGCCGCTTTTGCTTCATTTGCCAAGCCTCTACCTCAGGGAATATATATATATATATATATATATATATCTCTTACAAGGGTGTCACCACTATCAAGGCCTGAAAACCACTCGAGGATTAGTGTTAATGAATGTTAAGTGGTAATGTAGTCGTCGTTATTTGTGTAAATTGGTTAGAACTTGCTTACATTGTACCATATTGTAGTCCACTGGGAAGCATACCAGCTGAACAGAATTCCACAGGCAGGCAGTTTAAGGAAAAAAGCTTTGCTCATGGCATCTGCGTTTAAATTTAGGCACAGCGAGGAAAATCGTATATAGTGGTTGTAACTGGTCAGTGTTTTTTTTGTGAAAATTTGGCAAGAGGGGGGCATAGATTGGAGCTCAGTCGAGCATTTTCATAGAAAATAAACTTAGAGAAGAACCTCTTCTGTGGAAAAGAGGTTGTAGGGAAGAGAAAAGGGTATCACTTACTAGATTTCAAAGCCGGTTTTGAACTGTATCAAGAAATTATTATTTCTTTATGTATCTACATAAAATTTCATGTAGCTATTTTCAGTATTTACTTCGACAGTGTTCAATCCCTAAGTAAAGTTAGGTAGTAAGTTTTGGAAATATATATGGAAATGATGTTACGCATTTTTTACCATTTCATCCTACACGTAATTCTGTAGAACTTAAGTTTAAAACATATTGGATCTTACGACTGTGCCTCTATTTTTCTTCATTGGACACCATATCCTTTTTTTATTTTTGGTTTCTTTTGGGCTTTCCATACAAGTTTTTTTAGTTTTCCAATCTCTGCGCTGAATAGCAAAATTTATAACTGCCTATAAACATTAGTTTGCTCGAATTATTTCCTCTGTTGAGATGAGCCATTTATTGAAAATCCATGGATTAAGGAAAAACGTAAAAATTTTTGTATTCCTTGTTGCATAATAAATTTGTTGATAATTTTCTTAATTTACTGAATTTAATTCAAAATGTTTGTATTTCTTTTCCTGACTAGCTGATGATTTGTTTGGATTTTAAAAAGCTTTTTAAAAAGACGATTGACTGCAATGAAACTGTGGTACGTCTCTGAAATATGTAACAGTTTTTATAGAAATAATTTGTATTTTAGCTCTCATATGTGTATATTATAGATTTCTTTCACATGCATCACGACGATTTACATTATATATATATATATATATATATATATATATATATATATATATATATTATATATATGGATTGAGGTAGTTGTCTGTCTAGCCGCACTAATGAGCTGTGATACAGCGAAACAGTATTGTATGTGGATGACATATATATATAGTTGAATTTTACCTCTCTTTGAGGATTTTCCTCCAGTTGAAACAATTTGTAAACTCATTCTGGACTCACAGTAATAAATTTCCTATATATATATATATATATATATATATATATATATATTTGAGACAAAAATTTAATCTCGATTTTCTTTTAAATAAAGAAAGATGAAATAAAATTACAATATTGGAAAAAAATTATTAAGATAAAAGTGCAGTTTAGGAATCCGGTGACTTTTCTATGTTTATTTTAATACTCATCAAGTGCCTACAGGGTTTTATTACAATATGTGCAGGGAGTGTTCCAAAAGTAATGTTTCCTAGTTTTTATTCTATCCGAATGAAAGACGAGATTGCATATGGCATTGTTATGATGATTAAACTCATGCTTCCATGACCTGAATCTCTCTGCTGCATTGACGGTGTGAGATTCTAAGAAAACAACTCCTGTCATGGACATGCGTCAGAAGCAGAGATTCCTCATGTTCCTGGCAAAAGTGCATTGAGAATCGTGGTGATTATGTGGAAAAATAAATTCTGGAACACAAAAGGTTGCTCGTTTTAATGGTATCACTTTCGTCTTCGTAGCTCTTTAACTTTTTGAGTTAGAAAAAATATAGGAGACTTTACTTTTGGAATAAGCCTTACATGAAAAAGTACGCTCCAGACGCCTACTCACAGCCATCGTTCATTGCTAGCAAAATTGCATTTGGAATGGTGGTGACTATGTAGAAAAAAATTATCTTAACAGAGGGGAGGGGTGATCTGTATTGAATCAATTATTATACTACAGAAATGCTTAGGAATAGGTGTATTAGAAGAATACCCGTCCCAGTACAGGTAAACTTTAGTTTCCGGACAAGTCAATTTTGCACTACTTTTATGATATGAAATTAAAAAATCAAGATATAATTATATGACACTTTATATCCAGAAGTTTTTTTTGTTTCTTTTACTCTTTTTCATCCCAAAAAGGGCATAATATCGCTTGGAACGTAAGGGGATACTATTTGGGATTCTGTTTGACAGGGGACTGTGAGTAGTCGAGCAACGAGATGTTTGTCCACATTACATTAAAACTTTTGCATGTAAGTACAGTCAGGGAAGCAGTGGCAGGGAAAGAATTAAAAAGTCTAGCAGTTCAAAAGAAAAATAACTATTAGAGTAGAAGGCTATTCCGGCATCTAGAGACCTAAACAGTGAAGGGGTGGGATTTTGCTGCTTGTTGAGCTAATTGCAAGTATGTACATCGAGGGGACAAAAATGCTACGAGTTCGTCAGAGCACATTCAGTAAAAGTTCTTGTAAAACAGGTGCAGCGATGGGAAAAAGGTTGCGAAGTGCAGGGCTTATTAGCCTTATTCTAACTTTGATTAAAATCCATTACACGATTTTTATTCGTGAAGATGTCTAAAGTTTAAACTTAAGGAGTCTTAAGAAGAAATCTAAATTCAGGGAATCTTGCTTAATTGGTGTCTAATGATCAAAGCCAATGAAAATATATGTTTGAATAATAAAATGGGAGGTTGTGCCTATATTATTATGCCCCATAAAAACTTTCAAAGAAACTGAAATTGGAGAATATGTATTAATTGTTGTCTAATACCTATTGTTAAAATTTTACAAAAGTCGGAGAGATCTGAATTTCCTAAAAGAGCTTTACATCGTTTTTTTTTTACACCTTGCTTATTTTTTTATTTTTAGGTGATTATTTGAAAATATTTTTAAGTAATTGCCTGGACTAGAATTGGTAATTTTAAAAAATAAATAGTAGCTAAGTATGTTATTATAATGTCAATAACTTCACTTCCTAACCGTTAAAACAGGTAAAAGTTATAGACCGTTAACTTAGAATGAGTGCTATATGCCAAATTGATGATTCAATATTGTTAAATTTGTGTTTATTCTTGCATTAAATACTAATCCTTATTGAACCTTGTTTGTCGCTTGCTATGTATAGAATGGATACAATAATATTTAGTTCGATACACCTTATCATAATAAAGATTCATGCAAAATATCATCTAGATCGACAAAGTAGTTTCCGATAAAACTTCTAGAATAAATGTTGTATTTTGGTGACTAATCCTTATTAATACCTAACTGCATTAAACATATACCATAATACTTAGTTCGCTGCACCTTATAACAAATGCCAATACAATATTTCAGCCATATCAGCTTAGTAGTTTCCGAGAAAAAGTGGAATAGACAGACACACTAAGAAAAATGTAATAGAGACAACATAATGCAACATTAACAAATAAAACATGACTAGTTAGAAAGAAAAGTTGTGTTGGTAACTTAAATGCTATGTGGGTCTGACTTTGGAAATATGACAAATGACTTATATGAAATAAAGAAATGATTTGCTGCAATTTTAAATGATTTGCTGCGATTTTAAATGATTTGCTGCGATTTTAAATGATACCTCTTCTTTTATCGTACATTGAACTCATTAATAGGGAAAAAATACAATAAACTAATGAGGTACACTCGGGCTTGAACAGGGGATCATTCAGTCTGTAGTCGAATGCTCTTCCACTAAGCTATATCTCCAGATGTTTTGTTAAGTAGAAATGATTAGCTGAAATTTTATTATCTCCTTTGACCCGTGTAACGTAAAATATTCCCTTGCAAAAATTCTTTTCTTATCTATAAGAGAGAAAAGCTATTTTTAAGATCTGATTTTTCGATTTTCAATGAATTTCTGTACAAATCATATCTAAGCACACTGCCAGATATATAAATTATCTTTGTGTGAAATTTGAAAAAAATAGGCTCAACCATTTTACAACCTATGGGGAAGTAACACACACACACACTTTTATATAATAGTAGATGTATCGCCAGACAGCAATTAGTTATAAAAGACATGGCACATAGCGAAAAAAATTGTTAATTTGTAGATTAACACCATAAGTTGGATCATCACTCCCTTAAAAAAACTGAGAATTTACTTATTTTGGTGATTACATGAAAGCACTCTGGAAAACTTGTTGCAAAAGAAGAAAAAAATGAACCTAAGTTCGTATGACAAGATTGTAAATTCATGCGTAATCGCTCAGAAAAGTACCTCCTAAATAATATACAAACTTTTTCTCCAATCTAAAACAAAAATAGTTAACTTTCATAAAACGCTAGAATGACCCAGAAATGGGGCATCATTTTACACTATAAATTTATATGCAAATCTGATTCCCATTCTAAAATAATTTTGGTTGTGTTTTCTTCCCACGAGGTTTTAAAGATATTCACATGTAATCACCTATTAAAGTAAAATTTCACTTTTTAAGGCAGATAGGGTAACTGAGCGTGTTAAGCTATTTTTAACATTTTTATTTATCTCTTAAAAATAAAGTATTTAATTTGCTAATTTTAAGGGATTTATATAATTTTCACATGATAAAAACAACTAAACAAATCAATTGCTTAAAATTAAAATATTAGGGCATTTAATTAATACTTTTTTTACTAGTAACTAAGTCCGACTTATGTAGAAAAACCACACGTAATTGCATAAAAAGTGGACCAACCCTCAAACAAAACAGCGCATAAAATTAACCCCCAATAGTAAAAAAATAAATAAATAAATAAATAAAAATGAAAAATAAATAATTTTTTTAAAAAATGGCTAACTGCCATAAAAAATAAGAATGGCCTGGTATTGGAGGATCATTTTGCATTAAATTCATATGTGAAAGTAATCCCCCACTCTAACTTCTAAAATAATTTTATTGTTGTGTGTGTGTGTGTGTGTGCGTTTTGACAGGTTTTCAAAGTATTCATATATAATCTCTTAAAAACTGTAGAATGTAATTTTCTTCTGGAATTGGAGGGAGTAAACTGAGTGTTAATCTTGACTGATGTCCAAAGTTTGAATATTTTTATTTGTTTTAAAAATTAATTATTCTATCAGAAAATTTTAAGTTATTTATTTAGTTTCCATGCAATTTTCCTAAACAAATTAATTGCTTAACAGAAAGAGAAAAAGATTTACAAAAATTGGATAAATTTTCGAAGTAACCCTAAGTGTTTTGCCTGGTTCATGCCTTTCTTTAAGATTTATTAAATTATAATAAAACTGTTTTTTGTATAAAAATAATGTTTGAAGTTTATTGTTTCTGTCAGGAAATATTTGTTTGTACAGTAATATTTTAAAAATGTAATCTTTATCCTAAGTAAGTAAAAAAGTAAAAGTCAAGAAACACAAATATATTTCCATAAAACATGTTTAAACTAAAACTGTTTATATATTTATTTTCAAATATGATTTTTTAATTTGTTGCATCAACAAGTTTTAAAACACAATATTCATTAATTAATCAGGTTTTCTTATTTATGTAAAACTAGAGACCTCCTCAGGCGATACAGCTTATACAAAAGCAAAGTTGCTGCATCACCTAACTAGCTTACCGAAACATGCTCATGACTGTGTAGCAACATATTACTGCTTATGTAAAAACAAATAAAGAATGTATATATATATATATATGAAAAAGTTAAAAAAGAGAATAAAATCAATTCTTTAAGAAGAAACTTATCAGGATAATGCAAAGCTCAATACATTGTTTTTGGAGCTTATATAGAGGTTAATAAAGAGAGAAAATGAAGGTATAAAACTATATAGTGGTATATATAGATGTATTCATTTATTTAATAAGGGTATAAATCAATTAGAGGTGTTACGGTGGGGAGAAGCATTAGGCTCTGAATTACCATGGTATAAAACCTTTGTATTTCGAAGCCTAATGTTTCTCATCAAAAGAGTAAAGAAGATGCCAGGTAACATAACGGGAATGCGACGTCTAGCGATAGTTACATCGGGAGCGAAATAAATTATTGAGGCTGTTTGGAGGAGCTATATTGATCTCTGTGATATATTTATTTCGCTCCCAATGTAATTATTGATAGACATCACATCTCTAATATGTTACCTAGCATCTTCTCTACTGTTGTGATGAGAAGCATTAGGCTTTGGAATGTCATAGTATAAAGAGCTCTCACCTACACGACACTCCTAATTGATATATACCCTTATTAAATAAATGAAGTCTGTATATTACTACATAGTTTTTGTACCTTCATTTTTCTCTTTATTGGTCTCTCTCTCTCTCTCTCTCTCTCTCTCTCTCTCTCTCTCTAATCTTTGTAATCGGTTTTCGGACAGAAATTTGGCTGTCAAGGGGTCAAAGTTCAACGATTAAACCTTTGAGAACTCTACCAAACTCCTCCGCCAATTTCGGTTCTAAACACTTAAAATTTTAAATGTAGATTACTTGGACATGGATCAAACTTTATAATTTGATTTGAGCCAAAAAAATAAATGTTAAGGAGTCAAAATTGGGGTCAAAGTTAAAAAAAATTGACCTCTGCAGTCTCTACCAAATTACTCAGACAATTTCTGGTCTAAACATTTGAAATTTTACATAAAGGGTATTCAGAGATAGGGCAAGCTTTTTAATTGGTTTGGGTCGAAAATTTGAGCTGCCAAGGGGTCAAAGTTCAAAAGATTTGATCTTTGTTGTGTCTAGCAAACTACTCAACCAATTTTGGGTCTAAACATTTGAAATTCATACATAACCGGTATTCAGATATGTGGCAAGCATTTTAATCAGTTTTGTGGCGAAAATTTGGCTGCTAACAGGTCAAAGTTGAAAGAGTTCACCTTTGCAGATTCTACCAAATTCCTCCGCCAATTTTGGGTCTAAAGACTTGGCATTTTAGATGTAGGTAACTTTGACATGAGTAAAACTAAATAAAATAATAAATGTTAAGGGGGTCAAAATTGGTGTCAAAGTTAAAAAAAATTGACCTCTGCGGTCTCTATGAAATTACTCATATTTTGGTCTAAACATTTGAAATCTTACATAAAGCGTATTCACACGTAGGGTAAGTTATAAACAGTACATAGGGCCCGAGCAAAGCCAGGCTGAACTGCTAGTGTATATGTATATATAGGCAGCATTTTTTTTTCTCTCTATGGCATGTTTCATTAAATAAAATAGACTTTTTTTTGTCTATTAATTCTATTTTCAATTCTTTCCAACTTCTGAATGACAGCATTCACTTATGGCGGGAACTAGCTGATGTAATCACCATATTTATCATAAGCCCGAGTACTTTCCAATCCTTCCAGATTCATCGTCAGGGATAAAGTAATTTAACTAGTTTTGCACAATTTATAAAGTTTTTTATTTCTCTTCATTGTTTTTTTTCCCATTCGTAAAAATTGGTTAATTATTAATCTTTTTTTTATTTTTGTTTAATGAAAGATTTATATATATATATATATATATATATATATATATATATATATATATATATATATATATATAGTAAACTGTTTAGAAAAACATAATAATCGCATGCACATGTCTCAGTTTCTGTCGGTTTTTTTGTTTGTTTGTTTTACTTTATTTTTATAATATGTAAGATGTACCCGGCGTTGCCCGGTATTAAACGTAAACTTGAGTTCCTTAAAAATAAAGTAAAAATAAAAAAAAAAAAACGGAAAGAAACTAAGACATGTGCATGTGATTATTATGGTTCTTCTTTTCCAAACAGTTCACTTCTTCTAAATAAAAAAAATAAACAAAAAAAAACTTGAGCTGATATTGAAACCAAAACTTAAAGACTATGACATTTTTTAAAACGAATTGAGCATTGATACTGGGCAACGCCGGGTACATCTGCTAGTTTATCAATAAAGCTGAATCAATAAACGTTTGTTTCCCTAAAGCTCTTCTTTTTTTATTACTTTTTCACCCCAAACAAGGCAAATTGCCACTTTGGTGTAGGGGGCTACTATCAGGGGCAGCAACTACTGGGGCGCTATGTTGGGATTTGGGCAGAAAGATGTCGGTTCAAGTTGCACTTCAACTTCTGCATGTCAGTACAGTTGGGGAAGCAGAAACTTGGAATGGAATTCCAGAGTCTAGCGGTTCTGTGGAAGAAACTACTGGAGTAGAAAGATCTTTTACATCTAGGGATCTCTACTGTGTGGGGGTGGGATTTAGCTGCCTGTCGGGTTTGTCGAGGGTGTCTACGTCGTGGGGGCACAAGTGTCTGCAGTTCGTCAGAGCATTCACCATTAAAGTACTTGTAGAACAGGCAGAGGGATGCAACGTTTCGTCGATGGGACAGAGGCTGAAGCTTAGATGCCAGTTCAGGGCCTATCAGATTGCCGACTCTTTTTTGAACCTTGTCTAGGAGCGAGAGACTAGTAGCAGATGCACCAGCCCAAATGTGACAACAATACTCCATACATGGGCGAATGGTGGCCTTGTAGAGGTACAGGATACTTTCAGGTGTCAGTAGTTTTCTAGCACGGTAGAGAGAGCCTACCTTATCCTGTATATTTTAGTCACGCAAAATACATATTATACTATTCCCTAGTTTTGGGATAGAGTTATATTTTAAAAGAAAATTCATTTTGATTGTCCTAATTAATTTTAAATTTTTTTCAAAGGACTCATCAAATGAGTCATCGCTTAATAACTTTATGATTATCACTTTTACTCTCTCTCTCTCTCTCTCTCTCTCTCTCTCTCTCTCTCTCTCTCTCTCTCTCTCTCTCTCTCTCTGTCTCTCTCGCTGTAACTAGTGCTATCAGATCCGGTTGTCTTAAGATACTGACTTTCTTGACTTCAAATATATCAAACACTGATGTTATTGTTTTTTTTTTACCTTTCTCTTTTAAAAAATCCAATCATGGTATGTGAAGCCAAAAACAAACAATCAAACCAAACACCATGAAAAAACATTTAAATCTATAAAAACATTAAACATACCAACCAGACCAAATAAGTCGGATAAATATTTAAAGATGTATAGAACTTGGAACATAAAAACTTTTACGAAAATGACCGGATTCAGCATTAAATAATCCGAAAAATTTTGATATGCCGTAAAACAAAACAATCAACTCAAACAATCAGATAAATATTTAAATATATGAAAACTTGGAGCATAAAAACTTCGCCGGATTCAGCATTAAATAACCCGAAAATATCGATATGCCGTAAAACGAAACAATTAGATCAAACACCATGATAAATATTTAAATATATAAAAACTTGGGCACTTTTGCATTACACGGACAGCGCTATTTTTTTAGGTGCGTTTCACTAACTGTTGCTAGGTGGCGCTTCAACCTGATTCAAAAGTGACAATAAACCGACCAAGTTTATCCATTTCATTTCATTCAAATGGTTATTTAATTTAAACAAAACTATAATATACATAACTTTGTTGACCCTTCAACATGCACCACAAAAAATTAATGCTATATTTTGTTATAGTGACAGTTTTAGTTTAATTCAAAAATGTTTTTTAAAAAATTCAATGTTGTTTTAATTCAAAAAATGTTTTATTTAAATTATACAATTGTTCGGAAAAAATTCAATTTTACTTTAATTCAAAAAATGTTTCAGTGGGGGGCGGGGTCCAATGTTGTTTTAATTCAAAAATTGTTTTATTAAAATTGCAGACTTTTCAATAAATGTTTTTACAATTATATATTGATACATTTTTATACGAAATTTGTGTATTCGGGGAAAAATCTTATTTCCTGTGTTATTTGACCAATAATAAATGGGAGTTATCGCCCCCTAACAATGGCACCGCCGGTGTAATGCAGAAGTGCCTAAATTTGGAGCATAAAAATCTTTTTACAAAATGACCGGATTCAACAATAACTCTGAAAAAAACAAACAAAAAAAACGAAGGGGCTGATATGCCGTAAAACGAAATAAATAAGCCAAACAAAACAAACTCTCCTTGTGTTTTGTTTGATTTATATGTCATCTGTCACTTGCCATGCGTCGAGCTGAAGAGGAAAATCTGTTGAGTAGCACTTGAAGTGTATCAAATGAACTCGGCATGTCACAATACAATGCTGTTCACTGTCTTAACAACCATAGCGAAAGACTGTGGAACTGGCGAATTCTGAAAATTTTTACACAACTTTTGAATCACACTTGTGCTATTAATATCAATTATCTCATTAAATGCTATGATATTTAGCAAGGTCGTTGACATCGTTTGTTGAATGTAAGGTCAAATGTCAGAGTCGATATAAAAGTAGAAATCACTCCAAGTAAAACTTTTCATGTTTCTTTGTCCATGTTCACAATTTTACTCAAACATCTCAAGAGAAATGAGAATTGGCAAAGCCCTTAGAAGCATCTTTAAGAAATTGGAAAAGTTTGAATAAACAGGTAAAGCGCTTTGGAACCACGTTTAAAGATAAAGATACTTAAACAAAGGTTCATTGAATTGTTTTTAAAAAACTTAACTTTTTTTTTCTTCTTAATTTCGGACAATAAAATATTAGAGAACGTGATTTTTTTTTGGAGGGGGTCGTATTTAGAAATGGGTAATTATACAGTTTAATCAAGATATTAAAAGATGAAAATATTGAAGAAAAAAAAATATATTGTACGTACCCGTTATGGAATGAAGTTCTCCGAAAGAAAATTTCACTTAATTTGATAGAGTATTTTTTTTTTGTTTTGTTTTTTACAGAGGGAAAACACATTTTTATTACAATGCGCTGAAGGTAGCCATGTTTCTATATTAAGAACATGCCACGGGGAGATAACAGTCTAAATCGCCGACACCCACCTCCCATGTTAAATAATAATTTTCTTAAAAATCGAAATACTGCTACCTTTTGATCGGTATCATAAGAAATTGTTTTTTCGCTGTAAAAAAAAAAAAAAAAAAAAAAAAAAAAAAATAATACTCGATCAAATTAAGAGAAAAAATTTTGTTCAGAAAACTTAATTTCATAACGGATACGTACAACAATTTAACTTATTTTTCGATATTTTCATTTTTTAATTACTTGATTAAACTGTACAAGTACCTAGAAATGTTCTTGTTTCGTATTGTTTTCGAGGTAGTAGAGTTAGATTTTATTACATGATGAAAGATAGATAACATCTCTTCTGTAATATGAACTTTTCATAGGTACGTGGTCGAGGCAGTGTAATGGGATTTAGTCGAGACAAGGATATTTCTAATTACAAAATAAAGAAAATATATATATGATAATTTTAATAAAAATATTTACATTTGAAACATGGTTTCAAAGGCATTTTATCTGTTTCTTCAAAATTAAATTGTATTTTCGGGGCTTATTAAGATAGAGTCGATAGATCGATTTTTTATATGTCGCAAAAACAATATTATTCACTCAATTTTCAGGTCGAAAATAGTAATACATCCAAAAATTACGAAAATGCATCGAGAACAACTGCTATTGTTTTTAGTAAAAAAAAAAGTCTATCACTATATGTTGCACACCATTGAACAACTAATCTTAAATATGCGTTTCGAGTTATGTCCCCTGTGTGAACTCTTCATCGTCTACTTTATAACGTCTAAGAAAAATGCAATTATACCCAATTTTCCGTACAAATTACTTTTAAGTATAAATAATTTTCTAGTTGATGAATTTTCGTAAGTTTTTGATATATTACTATTTTCGACATGATAATTAAGTAAGTAATATTATTTGTGCTTAGGACATCTTAAAAAAAATTTAATCTGTGGGACTATCTTGAAAAGCACCGTTGTTTTTTTTTTAATTTTATTAACCCTCAAACAAGGCATATTGCTACTGAGGTGTGAATAGGGGCCATATTTGTAAGGGCCATTCTAAGTGAGGAATTGCGCAGCAAGATGTTTATTTATATTACATTTAAGCTTTTGCATGGCTATACAGTTAGGAAACAGAGACCATGGAAGGAATTCCAAAGACAAACAGGTCGAGGAAAACGACTACAGTAGCGTCCAAAACTAAAGGCCAAAATTTTAAAACCTAATATTTGTTAGAAATAACAACTGTGAAAAGCTGAAATTTTGACAACTGGTAGTCGTTATCATTCATAATAGCAAACTAAAATTTGAATCATTTGCAAAGGATAGAAAAATAATTTTTTCTATTATTTATATATTTTTAAAATAGGAATGTCCAAAAGTAAGGGACAAAATTGAGAAAAACCATGTAAACAGCCAAAAAAAAAAAAATAAATAAATAAAAATAAAAATACATGTACAATTAATATTTAGTAATTGAGCCATTGCTCTCAATGAAAGCTGCACATTTTCGACTACAAGAACGAATCAGTTCTTGACAATCTTCGATACTAATTTAGACCATTCTTCTTGAAGCTCCACTCACAAATCCTCCGTGTTAGTGGGATTTCTTTCCATAACTTTCACTCCTAATGTCTTCCAAAGTCAGGATTTTGCGGTGGCCAATCCATAATTTCGAAATCTTCTCGCTAAGGTAACTCATTACTACATTTGCCTTGTGATATATGACATTATCTTGCATAAAGGTAGCAATATCGAAACCTGAATTCTGTATGATTGGTACAACATGATCTTGAACAATGTTTTTATAGATCTGCGCGTTTACACCAGTTTGTAACGGGACAAGAGGCGTTGTACCTTGGCTAGAAAACATTCCAAATACCATGATGCTTCCACCCCCAAACTTGACAGTTTTCTTAGTACACTTTGCACTTAATCTTTCACCAATACGTCTTTTTACATTGTTTTTTTTTCCATCATTTCCAAATAAATTAAACTTGCTTTCATCACTGAAAAATACTTTTGCCCAATTTTCATTTTATGTCCAAATTAAATACCTGTTTGCAAACTCTAATCTCTTCTTCTTATTCTTCGAACTAACAAGTGGTTTCTTCCCTGGGGTTCGATTAAACAGCCCTATTTCTTGCACTCGTCTAGAAAGAGTATCGTGACACATTAACACAATGAGGTACTATTCATAACCCTTTTAATTTCTGTACAAGACTTAAAACGGTCCTTTAATGACATACGCTGCATTATTCGATCTTCTCTTGTTGAAGTTTTGCGGGGTCTGCCGGTTTTAAAGGCACTATTTTGCCAGCATCATTGTTTAACAACCCTGCCTACAACACTCTTGAAACGTTTTACTTTCTTTGAAATCTCTCTAATGGTGTACTTTTCCTTGTGTAGCTTCACAATAGCTTGTCTCACAGAGTAATCAAGTTTTTGGCGTTTCGCCAATGGTGCCGGCTGATGCAACGTTTACAAATGACTAAGTAAAACTTATTCTTTAGAGGAAATAAAAAAATTTGAATATAGCATACTGTTTACATTGTTTTTCTCAAGTTTGTCCCTTACTTCTGGACGTTCCTATTTTGAAAATAAATAATTATTATAATTCTTTTCTATTCTTTGCAAATGATTCAAATTTTAGTATGTTATTATGGATGATAACGACTACAAGTTGTCAAAATTTCAGCTTTTCACAGTTGTTATTTCTTACAAATATTAGGTTTTAAAATGGTGTCCCTTAGTTTTGGACACTACTGTATAAAAATATGTTTTCCTGCATCTGAGGATGTCTATAGTGAAGAAGTGGAATCTTTGCCGCTAGTTGGGTTGGCCAGGAATATTTACTTGAAGTCTAAGCGACATCAAATCTTCTTAGATTTTCAGTACTTCCTTTTCTTTTAATCACCATTGTAATTCCTTTTTGTGTTCTTGCAGCAACCGTTTACCATTGATATTTTGCTGATAATGGTTTTCTCTAGAATTTCAGTGAAATACACCTCCTCCGTTTGAATCTGCAGTCAAAATCGGAATAAGTTGGGTTTTTTGGGGTTTTTTTTTTTTTACTGATGAGAACCAAAATTAATGACCACTCGAGAACAAACAGTTAATGAATTAGAATTTTTAAGCTAATACAACAAAGATTATATTTTTTAGATACATTTATTTATTTAAACGATTTTTAAATCAAATTAATTTCGACGGTATACGTCTTCATCAGGAATTAAATCAGTTTGTGATTTTTTTTAGATTTTATTTTCCTTCCTTGTGGCATGGTGTCATTGGAAAAGAAAAGTCGACATGCTCTTAAACAGTGATCTTTTTTTTAATTAGGAAGATTGTACGTGGCTTACATGAAATAAATTAGATTTTTTTTCCTCGATGTAAGCGTTGTATAAATTTGAATCAGTATTTCATATTATTCGGATTCATCGGATTATTATTCTCATCTCGAGTGTCATTTTCACAACGTTTCGGTCGATGTAATCTCCGATCTTCTTCAAGTGTTTCTTGTCAAATTCGGGGACGTTTCTGTCGAACTAGGGAATTTGGACAAAATACTGAACAGAACCTTCTATTTACTTCAGAGGGGTAGTATACTCTTATTCAGTCAGCCATTTACGAATTACTTAGGACCTTTATCCAGTCATAGCTGATGAAACAAGAGCATGGGTTCCGTTCAAAATTCCGTCCAAATTCCTGAGTTTGACAGAAACATTTCCGAGTTTAACAATATACATAGAAGGTTGGAGGTTACATCGACTGAAACGTTGTGAAAATGGCACTCACATGTTAAGAAGCCAATTAAATCCAGAATTTTTTAAAATAAACATTTATTTATTTAAAAATTATGAGGTTATCATTACCTTTACATAATAAATAATGTTATGACAGGATTGAGGATGATGGATGAAAAGGGTAAGGCTTGATTAATTAAGAGGAGAGTGTGACAAGTATTTGTTGACATTGGACTTGAAGTCTGTCTTGTAATCAGCTAGGAAGCATACCCACAGAATCGTGTTCCGTAGATGAAAAGTTCTTGGAAAGAAACTCTGCTAAATTCCAATTGGTTTAAGGTGCACAGCGAAAAAAAAAAGAAACGTCATTGTAATGGTTGTAGCTAGACAAGTTCATACCGTGAAAGTTTTACAGGGTGTAACCAAAGACTGGATATCCTTCCGCAGTCTTTCCATCTTCTCAGACGATCATTTTCTCTAATTCCAAGCAGTATTGATTCTTCTGTGCTTTTGTTAGGGGTTTGAAAACAATGAAACCGTTAAATTATAGTATTTTTCTTATATATTTAACCCAGGCAATCTCAGTTCCTCTGGTTGTTCGTAGTTTGTTCTATTTATGATTTAAATTACATTTATTTCAATACTATTATTGTTACTCAGGAGTTATCAGATTGCTCACTGGCAACAACCGGTAGTGTTCCCTGGAGTCTGGGTGACAACAAGTCTCCCCAGAATTCAGTACTCTCCATATCTTTCGATAACCTTTGCAAATGAATTTGCATCATCGCAACAGTCACTTATTGACTTCTCGTAAGCAATGAGGATTGGTCATCAGTGGAATTTGGGTGGCATAAACATCCTCAAGGTCCCAGTTCTCTTCGCACTCATCCAGTAGAAGTCTGGCCAGTGCTTTCCTTCCTAAGTCTTTTCATCCACCCTGGTCCTTTGACTATTTTGTGTGGCGCCTGTCGATGCTGCCTCTATAACTTTTTTTTTTATGGTGGGGTGGGGGGGGGGAGATAGTCAATTTACAGTTTCCTTAGTTGCATTTTTTTTGGTTTCACTTCTGTTACGGTTTTTATGTGTCCGGTTAGTGTTTATCACTGATGTGGATTAGTTTCCGCACCCAAGGGTTTTCCTTAAGATTTCAACTGTTTTTAGTATTATTGTCCGTTGCATAGTCTCAGTCTGATTTCTCTTATTACATCTTCGATTCCAATTTATCCTAGTATTTCCTTTTTTTTCAAATTCATTAAGAGACTGTACCTAATAGCCGTACAATTATTCTTATTCTGTTAATTGTTTTTATGTTCCATATTACTTTTAGTTTTCTGTCAAGTTCTGTTTATTTGTTTCGTTTTTCTGTTCTTTTGATCCTCACCCTTTGATTTGCTGGGACGACAAAATCTACCATTTTCCAATAGCAAGTATATCCTCCCTCTAGTCAGGTATTTTTTTTTGCTAACCTGGGAAGAAAGTATTATGACAAACGAACATATACAGCATCGCCACTCCCCTCAAGATGACTAAAAAGATGGTATCATGTAAAAACAAATATATACTACATTATCTCCCCCCCCTTCCTAAAAATAAAAGTACTGTTGGAGAGAATGGTCTCATAGCAACATATACTACACTATCATCTTAAAGGAGGAGATACTGCCGGGGAGTAGGGTCTCCCGACAACAGCGTAAAATTTACATTGCCTCACTCCTGAATTGTGCATTGAAAGATAGTACATTAGTCTGAAATAGTAAACTGAATGAAGCGGTTTAAAAATAGTACAATTGATAGAAGTCATAGTATTGTTCCAACTGTTATATTATGAAACTGCCAGGCATCGCCAAGTAACCTACACTATTAATATTATGATTGTTGTTATTCGAAGTCTAAATGTTGTGAATGCTAAAAATGCTATAGAAAGATAATGTTGATGAAAACGAGATATTTCCAGTGAAAAAGAAATGTCAGCTAAAATACGTACCAGGGATTTTAGCTTAAAAAACATAGAGATTTTACTATTTAGTTAACAGTGATAAAAAGGAAATTATTATGTGACAAAGATTTTGTGCTACGTAGCATTAAATAGTAGTCACATGGCCAGAGAGTTACACAAAGATAGTTTTATTTTTAATATATATACATAAGAAGTTAGTCTGAGAAGAGAGTAATTGAGTCGGAGGTTCGTCGAGTTGAAGAGCGAATGCATAACAAGATGGAGAGACCAAGAGAAACGTGCAGCTTCAAAGACGGAGCGGGGGGGGGGTCAGGAAATAAAGTTACATAAAATAATCAGTGTCGGTTGTTGTTCAGGAGGAAATCTTGCAGCTTACAGACCGTCAGTCAAGACTAACCCACGGAAAAAGGTATGTTCCTCCTTTTGGCCAGAATCCCCCCCACTCCAGAAAGATGTTTACCGTCCCTTTATGTTTTAACACCGTTAGGTGTATCGGAATTTTTGACACCCCTAACACGAAACTGCGAATAAAATATAAAACTCGTAATTTCTCTTTTAAAAGTGGATTGTTTGTGTTCTTTATGGATTATACTTCCAAAATAAACTATTAAAGTTGTATAAAAAGTAATAGAAATATTATTTTTTAATTTAAAAAAAAACAGTAATGAAATTAATTGAATTTTACGAGTTCATAATTTTTCAATTTTTAAACTTTAAAAATCTATCCAAATTTTTCTATTGTTTCTATTTTTACGATATTTTCAGGGTCAATGTGAAATTTTATGCTCTGTCCAATAAACTGAATATAATATTTTAGACAAACGTTTTTTTTTTTCAATTCACGCCCCCCCCCTCCATTTTGAAATGTCTACCAAAAAGTAAATAATTAATTTACTCAAAGTTTTATATATATCACAAATTGAAGATAAAAGATCAATAAATAATATATTCAAATTTAAAACAAAAAAAAAAACAGAAGTGTTTTAGAAATTTACCTGTAAAGTCCGAAGTTTAAAACCTTTTTTCTTTTTTTTCAAAAACCACGTTGTTTTTTTTCTGTTTTTTTTTTTAATGAAACCTTGGTCCTTGTTCCTTTAATTGAAAAAAAAAAACTTAGGGTTCGAATTACATTTTTCGAGTAGTTATAAGCTGTGAAAGACAGGGGTCGAATTATTCAATATTTTTCACGAACTTTCTGACACACCTACGTATACGCACAGACTCGTTTATATAGACGATCAGACGTCATCACGCGTACTGACAAGTATACAGTCAACACCCTAGAAAATATATTTTCGGTGATACATGAACATAGACGACACTTATGAACAGCGTAAATACACAAGTAAACACATTATATATACGCGTTATATATACATGGCTATATAACACGGCTTCAAGCAGAGAGATGCCAAATCTTGATTAATCATAACAGCAATCAACAGAAAAGATACGACATGAGTGAGATAAACGCATTATATATACGTGACTATATAACACGACTTCAATCAACAGAGAAGATACTACTCTATCCTTCAAAAGTAGGAATTAATTTCAAGGAGGATGATCCCATTACAACAGAACAGAAGTTTTACCAGTCTCCAAAAAGAGAAGGTAATGGTTGGGAGGATGATATCATGACAGGAGAACAGATACTACACTAAAAACTTCTTCGAATTGATCATTAAAAAATAGTCATAGTATAATGTGGGATCCAAATATAGGTGCTTGTGCAGCTTACAGACTGCTTTTTCTTTTTAGATATGATTTTCAAGTTAAATTTATTTTTTTATTATATCTTTTGTTTATTAAATTCTGAGGTGAATGTATAGAATCGTTAAAATGCCCCCTCCCCCGCCTTTTGATGTTAAGAATACCTTTCTAAATAATAACGTTATTACTTCAAGACGGTTCATAAACTACACAAGTATTAAAATATAAATCTAATAGTATAGTTTCGGTTTCAGACAGACGGATACCAAATCTCCAATAGTAATGAATATAGTATATAATGATTTCTGTTCGGAGTGATCCATTATTCAGGGACGTATTGATGAATGCTGTTAATATTGCTTGGTCTGTACAAGAAAGTGGTAGTTCGTATGGCATGGCATAATTAGGAACAAGGGTGAATTCATTAACCCTTTTGGGTTGCGCGGATTCTTCTTGTGGTTTAACATCTTCTGACAAAGACATATTAATCAGGGTTATGATCATTTGTAAATTATCAACTATTGAACAAGGATCTTAATGGGAATATGCTCCACAGTGGGGACAGCCCGGCTATTGGCAGAAGTAGGGATGTGGAAAAAGGACGCGGGCAGGTCAGATGAAGTTGCTCGATTGGTTAGTCGAACAGGTGGGAAGGTCTGGCAGGCAAGGAGGAAATTTCATTAAATTTCAATCGCAGTCTCTACATTAATCAAAGTTCTCAAAATCAAACAGGAGATTTTAATTGTCGATTTTTAATCAATAACTCTGAAAGCAATATTATATACACGAACCGTCTTCCAAAAGTAATTTCTCATATTTTTCTTCATTTCGTCCAAATGAATCCGAGGCGATAGAAAATTGCATTGTTATGATGACTGAACTTATGCATTTATGACCTGAAATTTTAATCTGTCTGTTGCAGCTGTTGACTGTGTGAGACTCTAAGAACGTAACTCCTTCCGTGGTCGTGGTTCAGAAGCATAGATGCGTCATCGAATTTCTGGCAAAATTGCATTGAGAATGGTGGTGACTATGTAGAAAAATAAATTCTGTAGCAAAAAGATCGCTCATTTTAATGGCACTATTTCCAAATAAGAATCATTACTTTGGGAACACCCTGCGTTATAACTGTGCCAAGTTTCGTTGCTCTACTCCTATGGGAAGTGGATTAGGGGTTTTATTATTTGAAAGTCTCTTGTACCTGAAATTCTGGTGAGGCTTTATTCAGATGAGTTAATCCAGTGATTCCTTGATGTGATTACATAATAGTGCTTAATATTATTTTGTACTAGCAAGGGGGGGGGCGCCCGACCTTGCCGGTCATAAAATACATTTAATATATTTTAATTCATGCAGATTTCGTAATTATTATTACAGAGCCAATTCTTAACTGAATATATATATATATATATATATATATATATATATAGTACTGGTTTCAAAGGTTTAAAAAAAATGATTTGGGTACTATCAACTAAAATCGAAACCAAAACATTTAGCACTCCAGCCACGTTCACTACCGTTTAAGCTAACCTGGCAGATAGATAACAAAAATAAAAAATTAAACCACTTTTAGCTATGATCAGTTTTACGCATGCGCAAACTTAATAGAAATGTCGGCAAGTAAAAATGAACATTTTGCATTTCAACTTGCCGACTTCTGTACGCATTATTTATCCATGCAAACAATAATTTTACTCATTATAAACCATCCTTTGTGTAGGATTACTATTTCCTGCTAATTTCAGTATTATGTGACTAGTAGTTTAAGAGTTTAGCGGTTAAATATTGACACACATACATGCATCTTATGTTTTATTTATTTACTATAATTTTTTTTTACTTATATAAATATTTTAACTACATATTTACACACATGTTTCAGCTGTAATCAAGTGAACTTAGGCTAAATTCTTAGTATAAAACTTGAGATAATAATGAAAAAAAAACTTCTTTTAATTGCCACTTATATTTACAACGGATATTTATTTGAAATAATTGTTGGTAAATTTGGTGTTAGGTGAATACATTTTTTTTTTTTTTCGAAATGGATTATGGATCATACATTCGCATCTTAGCAGTGTGAATACTTAATCATTCAAGTTTAATTTAAACTTAACTTTTCTACTTGACATTTTCCAAGCATTCTTCATCCCTCCCCAACCTCTAAATTGTTATTTAACATTTTAGAAGGGAGAAAGTATGGGTGCACAATGTTCTTTAATTAATATTCGCTTTTACAAATTCCCTTCTTATTCAAATGAGTCACCAATCATAAGATTGTATGCGATAAAGCATCCGACTTAACTAATTCGTTAATTATCAGCATAGACATACCCTTCAACAAATCCCAACAGAAAGTGAACAGCAGCCATGGTACACCTCTGAATGTACTGCCGCCATTTCACGAAAAAAAAAAAAAACATTACTTTAATTGCTTTAAACGTAATAGATGTTTTGAAACTAACGCCACCTGTATAACTGGCAGCAATCACTGCAAAAGGATTACAGAAAATGCAAAAATTATATGCTCACTGCTTAGTCCATCGTCAAAAGTAGAAGACAGAGGTTTGGTTCCTATGAGTTTTAGCGGATGACAAACGAGGTATTGTCCAACATCAACAGTCCTGACGTAATTTCATCAGCATCTGATAAAGCCAAACTATGCCAAGAACATTGCAGTAAACTCAACCCTATGCGATCAAGTTAATCTACCTTTCGAATTTCCTTCCAAGGCAAAAAATATTCAGAGCAACATCCACATACCTGTTTGTGATGTTGCCAAACTCATCAAGCACCTTGATGCTAGCAAAGCAACTAGTCGTGACAAAGCAACTAGTCGTGACAAAGCAACTAGTCGTGACAATGTTCCAGTTATAGTATTCAAAAAGTCAGCAACCGGAACTAGAACCCATTCTTGCAAAACTGTTCAATCGATGCCTTCTAACACCTAGGAAAACCTCATTAGTTTGCTCAATTATTTAAACATTCTGAAGATTGGTCTTCTGCATCTCAGTGCAGACTAATTAGTCATGAGTAAGTTGCTTGAATCCGTGTTAAATAGAGAAATTGTCAACTACCTAAGCAAAAGCAACTTACTCAGTGACAAGCAATATGGTTTCTAATCTTCAAGATCTACAGCTAATGTTCTGGATGTAATTTTACATAGCATCAGTGAATCTAACGATAGGGGTTTCCTCTCAAGAGCAATAGCTTCTGACATATTAAAGGCATTTGATAGAATTTTGCATAAAGGTTTATTACACAAGATTTTCAGCTCTGGAACATCTGGAAATGTGTTCTTAATCATTGAAACTTTTCTCTCCGATAGGTTTTTACAAGTAGTCATCAATGGGTAAAAGTGTGAAACTCAAAGAATCAATGCTGGCATGTCTCAGGGATCCATCCTGGACCCAACTTTCTTTTTTATCTTTATCAATGATCTCCCAAATCACATTCTAAGTTCATTCGTCAACATATATGTAGATGACAGTATGATTTATGGTAACATTTCAAAAGTTAACAACGATCAAGATTTCCCTAAGTCTCTGACCTTGAGCACACCTAAAGTGGAAGACTTACATCAAATCTATTGCCAAAATCGCCGGAAAAAATGGTTACTTCATTTTACCGCTCCAGAAGGTATCTCACACTCGACGCAGACCTCTACCATTATCAGAGCTAGATATGTCCCAAAATGTAGTACTGTTGCCACATCTGGGCAGGAGCTGCTCGAAGCACCCTGTTCTGCTTGACAAACCCGACTACGAAACCTAGTAGGTGATGCACTTTTCTCTTCCCGGCAACCTCTTTCACAGCTCTATCATTATTTTCATAGTAAATGCTCGTCTGAGCTCCAATCTACGGTCCGATTTTGCAAAACCTTCACAAAAACACTCGTCTAGTTATAACCATTAGCAACAATTTCTTTTACTCCCTATCTTTGTCTAAATCTAAATGCAGATTCCATGAACAAAGCTTCTTTTCTAGAACTGCCCGCCTGTGGAACTCTGTCCCTTTTGTCTACTTCCAAACAAACTACAATATGGGCATTTTCAAGTCCAATGTAAACAAGTTCTTGTTGAACCGTTACCTTAAATAATCAAATTTTACTCAATTTTCACCACTGTTGTCCCGGTGACCTCACTACACTCATTAACCCTTATACTCAAGTAGAGAAAAAAAAACTCATTCTTTGGATTTCAACTAGTGCAGACAATCTAACTAAAGGAAAGAAACTAGACTTTTTTTACACAGAGTTAATTCCCTTATGCAGGCTTATTTCACTATTTATGTGTGTGCACGTGTGAGAGAGGAGACAACGACAGAGAGAAAGATGGAAGTTTTAATATAAATATATGAAACTTTTGTTCCGGGCAACGCTGAGTAGCCTTGTTAAATATATATAACATAATACATACAGAGCATGTTTCAATAGCTATATATATATACAGTGGCACTAAAAAGAAAGTCCACACTTGTTATTTTTTCAAAAACTGCAAATTTAAGCTAAATTGAATGCAACTGTTTAAACAACCTATACCTCATTTGATTCAGCTTTTATTCCTTTATAATTTTACCTGTTCATAGTTGACTTTTAATTGAAGTATCCTAGTATTCACATCAATTTTAAAAATTAACTTAGAATAACCACATTTTTGGCAACAAAGCATCTCTAATCGTAATAGTTGTTGTTCCAGGTTATACAGCATAACATTTAGTCCATATGCCTCGACTTTCTCTTAATGATCGTCAGGAGCACATTAATCTCCACCTTTCTCGTTCATCCAATCGAGAAATCATCCTCAGGTTGAAGTGTGATGAGAATGACTGTGCAAAAATACCAAAACACCAGCAGTGCTCGTGATGCACCTTAATCTGATCGTCCTAGAGTTACTTCTTACAGGGAAGACAATGCTATCAAAATCTACAGCCTCAAAAACAGATTTGAAACGGCTCCCCAAATCAAACAACAGTGTAATCTTGTTAAAAAGTGCTCTCTTTCTCTCTCTCTCTCTCTCTCTCTCTCTGTCTGTCTCTCTCTGTCTGTCTCTCTCTAAAGTTAAGAACAGATTGAAGGAATTTAATTTTGAAGAGAAAGTCGACGCATATGGACTAAATGTTACATTGTATAACCTGGAACAACAACAATTACGATTAGCAGTTTTTGTTTTGTAGCACAAAATCAATTACTTAATTATTATATAGATTAGTGAATCTATTTTGCCCTTAACTCCCCAGAAGAAATAGCAACAATCAAGCCATCAAAAGGAAATAAAATGCGTTTTGACATGATTAGAATCCGATAATTGGAAGAGAAGCTGTAAATACCTTATAATATGTTTCCATTACGCCATTTTGAATTTAGAATTAAAGTCACTCAACCCATCTATTCGTACTAACACATTCTATTAATTTAAGAGTATTCTACCAGAAATGTCCTATTTAATAATTAACGTGTCCATATATATGAAAATAACATCAATAATTATAAGGTATTACACGCTTGAATATACGAAACTAAAAAAAAAATTGTTTACAATTTCCAGTTATATTAGAATATTTATTAATTTGAGTTTGAAATTATGCATAATTAAGCTCACTTGTTATAATCAATTATTTAATGAAATGAGAAAATACACAATAAATTACGTTTTTTTTTTTGTTTTTTTTTAAAATTCATATTCACCCCAAATATGGCAAATTGATACTGAGACATAAAGGGTTTCTATGAATTGGGGACAATACCTACAGGGACACTGTAACTAAGGGGTTGAGCAATGAGATATTTGTTCACATTGCATTTGAACTTCTGTAAATTAGTACAGTCGAGGGAGCAGGAAACAGCTAAGGAATTCAAAGTTAAGCAATTTGAGGGGCAAAACTATTAGAGTAGGAGGCTTTCTAGCATTGTGGGGGGGCTCTACAGAGAAGTCATAGGATTTTGCTGCTTGTCAGGTTAGTCAAGAGTATTTACGTTGAGGAGCCGTTAATGCTATGAGTTTGTTGGAGCACATTCCATTAAAATACTTGCAACATTGCGACGATGAGACAAGGATTGAGACTTGTTTGACAGTGTGCGACCTATTAGATAGGATACTCTTTTTTGGCCACTGTCTAAGCGCAAGAGACCAGTGGTTCATGCATCAACTCATTTGTGGTAACAATAATCCATACAGCGGCAAATAATGCCTTTGTAGAGATAAAGGATACTAGCAGGTGTGGGGCGTTTTCTAGCACGGTAGAGGGAGCCCATATTCTTTGCAGCAGCCTTAGCAAAGTCTTCTTCGCATAAAATAGCAAATGATACATAGACATTAAAATCGACGAACGCATCGCCTAACTGTGCTGACATCAACTACATCGACTTTGTAAACGTTTAACAGGCGCTGGTGAATGTTAATCCGTTCAATTTCTTCTGCATGGAGGAATTCAATGACACATCTCTGCTTCTGACGTATGGCCATGACAAGGGTTTCTTTCTTAGAGTCTCACACCGTCAATATCTGCAACAGAGAAGAAAGTTTTAGGCCATGAATGTCTAATTTCAGTCATTATAACAATGCAATTTAAAATACCCTGTCGTCCATTCGGGCGAAATAAAATTAAAAAAAAATAAGGAGGCATTAGTTTTGGAATACCGCTCGTATAAAATAAACGTATTTGTGATGAAAATGTGATTTTATTAAAAGTAAACAAAGTAAATGCATTTACTAGAGTTGAATAATGATTATGTAAGGGGAGACAACTTTGTATATGTAGCAAATACAAAAATGAAACGTAGAAAAAAAACGAAGTTTACTGACGAAGGCACCGGAAGAACCCATAAGAGTGCAACAACCAAAGCGTTGTGAAAATAACAACGCAAACTAAGATGAGGTTAAGAGTCCGAAACGCAATAAGAAATGTAACTAGCAACACTACATAATCTAAGAAATATCGGCAAAATGATTTTGCCCGACGGCCTATAAAGTTATGCACCATATAGTACGGACTTGCCGGATCTTGAAGTATATATGCAGACGTATGCGTTTATGCTGCTTAAAAACTGTTATGCAGCGATATTTATCCCCGAAGAAATAATTTCGATATATCCGACAATATTAACAAGGAAGCAGGTTGTTCTACTTTTAAACTCTGCTAAATACAAACTTGTCGCTGGGAGCAGAAGTAAAGTACTTCAGTGTAACCAAGCAGAATCGACCAACGTTCTATTCCTTGAGCCATACTAGCAAGCACTTTCACTTTCTCTTTCGCCGTCTTTGTGTAAACATAATTATTTCTTCAATTTGTGCAAGTTAGCATGGCTGAATAAACATTTCGCATTCACATCTTTTCCGGCTATTTTCGTGTTGTAATATGTTAGCGGTTTTCCGATGACGACATGCTTATGGATTTCGTAATTAAGCGAGAATTCTTTCGCTGGTACAAATAAATTTGGAAGCAGGAAACATCAGTTGACAAACTTCATACACTTTTCAGAAACAAAAATTCATTTTGAGGGAACAACGAAAACATGCATCACTCTTAAACAAATACATTTATACATGCATCGATATGGTTTACTTATAAAAAATACAAACATGTACAAAAGCAATACTGCCATGGCGATGTTTCGATCAGTAGTCATTAAAGTACGATCTCATCAAACAAAAGGAAAGAACTACCTGCCTCTCTCCCCCTCTCTCGCCATATGTATATATATATATATATATATATATATATATATATATATATATATATATATATATACACACACACAAACATATATATATATTACATACACACAAATCTAGCAGTAGATAAGAAAAGTTTACTAGACAAAAGCAAATGTAAACTTCAAATTTGATTTGCAGTTTTTATTTATACTTATGGTATTAAGCTCTACTTCTCACTGTTGTATAGAGTCTTTTTTTTTTTTTTTTGATAATATAAACATTAATTATTGGACTGAAACTTGCTTTTATATTTATCTAGCAAACTTCCCCTATTAATTACATTATTGTATATATATATATATATATATATATATATATATATATATATATATATATATATATATATATATATATATTACAAATGGAGATTTGATGGCTCCCTGTCTCTTTGAAGGCGAAACTTTATTTTACTTTCATTAATTGTACGATTGCACTATTTTTTATGCTGAATTAAAAACTTTCTAGATATTTTGCAGGAATGTACTAATATTATTCTTATAGAAATTACACCGAATTATAAAAAAAAGTACACAGTATTCTAATATATATATGAACGAGCAGGACCCTTGTCGCGGCATTGCCCAAGAAGAATATAAAAAAAAATAATTCAACAATATTGGATGTTCAAACGTCACATTGAGTAAAGCAATGATAATATTGATAAATCAGGAAAAAAAAAAGTTGTTTTTTTTTTTTTAATTTTTTGCGATAGCATGAACCACACAGCGTTGGAATCAGCGTAAATGAATTACTTTAAGCTTGTTTTATTCAGTGTGGAATTATTTAGGAAACTATTTTAAAGATAAGTATTAAATAAAATGTTAAATATACGAAAGTAAAAAGAAAAGTATGTAAACTGTAGTAAGGCAAGTGATGGTTCATTAAAATATGCTCGGCGTTCTGACAAACGAAAAGGCTACGTAAATTTACGATGGCAGAAATTGTAGTAATATAGCGTGTTTTATATTTAAATAAATATAAATGAATGTTTATTGATATGACATTCATATACCCCAATGCCTGAAAAAAAAAACGAACAAACTGCGTAAATATACGGATGGCAATAATTGTAATAATATTTTGTGCTATACATGTTTATTAATGTGCGTTTATTATCCTATGTGACAGTCATATACCCCATTGCCTAAAAAAAGCGAACAAACTGTAAATATACGGATGGCAATAATTGTAATAATATTTCGTGCTATCATGTTTTAATAGATATGGAAGGATGTGTATTAATGTATGTTTATTACGCTATGAGATGCCCCTAGTTCTCTTGATAATACAATGCTATGAAATGTGACAATGCTCTAAAATTATGCCACCTATGTAAAATTCTGTTCCGGTGTTAACTGGTTGCGAGGGAGGAGAGAAATGAAATAGAAGGGAAGTTATTGCTACTCTTTCTTTGGAAGTCAAATTTGGGAGAGGCGAAAATATCGAAATGAATGTAATTAAACCTAATATAGCCCACATTTGGATTTCTTACATCTAACGGGTGTTCCGAAATTCGCAATGGTCGGCTAATTAGTTTAAGAGTGGATTGTGTATATGCAAATATGCAAATATACAAAGATACGCACATATCTAACTTAGTGGGTATAAGACAAAGGGAAAAAGAAATTAAACATAGGAATAAATCACCAAAAAACGAGGGCATTAATGGTTTCGTTAGGATTAACAAGCGTCTTCAGAAAAAAAAGATTTAATTTAAACCATCACTTTTTTTTTAACATGTTCACTGATTTGACCGAAATCGGTAAAGCTTTCGTTTTTGATGATTTATTCCTATATTTAATTTGTTTTTCCTTTTTTTTTTTTTTTTAAATGTTCATGCATCCTTTCTCCCTGTCATTTTATTTTAGGATATATCGTGTATTTTATCTTGGTACCTAACTTTATAGTAATACTACACTACCCGTGACCCGTTGCGTCAGTATATGCTTTAGCTAGCAATGGTTGATTGTTTTTGTTTTACGGCATATCAACCCTTTTCAGGTTATTTAATGCCGAATCTAACGATTTTGAAGAAAAAGTTTTTAATAGAATATATTTGTTTTTTTTGTTTGTTTTTTTTTTCGAGTCGGTTTCTATTTAACCCATAGTTGGGATTCTAACAGGTACTACCACCCCGGGTCAGAGTGGACCTGGGAGCAATGGCAATAAAAAGGTAACTCCACACTCCCCAAAGCCCGCAAGCTGGGGCCTCACCATTGGATATGATTTAAGGTCATATCCAGGACCAGCTAGCTATGGAATAGGGAGTATATTAATTATGCCAAAATATGCGCGCTTGCGCGTACAACAATGGACACCACTTTTAACATAAGAAATTACATTGCTTAATATCCGGGAAAACTACTTATTTGCGGAAAATTTAAATGCGATATTCGTTTTCAGCAGACATAAGGCGTCATTTTAAAAGGAAAATGTTAAGGTGGAAACCAAGAAAAAATTATGGATTTTTAAAAATTTGTAACGCAAACTAATTTTTTTAAAATTATTTTCGGTTTTATTTATTTATATTGTTAGGAGTGTATAAAAATAAAATGTATAAATGTTTTTAAAAATAAATAAGACGATTCCATATATTGTCGATTTAAAGAAAAAGCTTTTATGGCTTTGTTTTTTTTATTTATTCACGCATGCGCAGAATTTTTTAAACCGGAAGTCGTAAACTGGAACTTGTAAAGCGGAAGCGAATGAACGGTTTCAACACCAAAGATTTCAGTTATATATATATATATATATATATATATATATATATATATATATATATATATATATATATAATTTAGTGTTATACTGGAAATAACAAGAATGTCTTTTGGTTCAGAATAAAGTGTTGTATCTGTTCTTATGGTACACTTGATCTTTTTTATCCACACTCAGTCTTTTTAGACTAAGTGTTTTTATTTATTTGATAATAATCTAGAATGTTCTTTGGGGCGGGTGAATTTTTCCCCACATTAAAAACCAACCTTGTGTCTTATTTTGCCCTCGTGGAGATGGAAATAAATCGGAACAAGAGGTCTTAATTATTTATGCAAGAAGATTTCTACTTTTATCAAAAGGACAATATACATTATATATATCATCTGTCAATATCCTCGGTTTCACAAAAACATTTGAAATTTAATCTGCAGAAATTCGTTATATTTGCTATCTTTAACCCTGTAGGTCGAATTTCCAGGGTTTGGTTGAAACTGAAGGTATCGATAGTTGATCAATAATATATATATATATATATATATATATATATATATATATACTGGCATAATGCAACATCTGCTTTTATTTTCATAGCATTAACTATATTTTGAATGTATTATACTACTCACTCTCTCTCCTTCGCCTTCTCCCCTCTGCACCTCTCGATCTCTAAAGAATCTTCGAAATCTCAGTTTATCAATTCTTCCCTCCGCTCCCACACTTCCGTTCCCAAACACCAATCTGTTTGCCCCTAAGTTAGTACCTTGCTGGTCTTGGCAGCGTCTCACTAAATCCATAAACTCTATCAACCTCTTCCTGCAAATGCAACTTCCTCTAATCACAGCTCTTGACAACGACCCTCACCCCCCTCCTCTCCCAACAACAGTTTTCCCCACCTTGGCCCCTACCATCCCACGCCCCAAATGCAGAAAAGGATAAAATGCCAACATAGTAGTTTTGGTATTCCTAGTTCTTGCATGCAACGCCGGTCAAGGAATAGGATTTGGTAAGGGTTGGTGGTGGTGGTGGTGGTGATGTCGAAGAACCCATGGCTTACTTGGAGTTTACTTCACTGCTGTAAGGACTCGAGAAGAAGTTGTGGGGGTTAGGAAGAGAGGGATGTGGCAGGAGTGTTGATGACACATACCAACGTCTTGGTCATGACTAAGAAACCAACAAACTGATTAGCTAGTAGATTTCGAGATAGTCAAGCTTTGCTATTTAGATGCAAGAGTATACTAGTCTATCATTTTTATTACAAAATGACGTCACTTCCTCTTTCATGTTTATTGAACAAAAAATAAATCATTTTATTCATATATTTATATATATATATATACACACATATATATATATACATATATATATACATATATTTAAAGATATATATACATATATATACATATATTTATATATATATATACATATATACATACATATATATACATATATATACATATATATACATATATTTATATACATATACATATATATATACATATATACATACATATATACATACATATATACATACATATATATAAATATATACATACATATATATACATATATACATACATATATATACATATATATACATATATTTATATATATATATTTACATATAAATATATACATATATATACATATATTTATATATATATTTATGTATATATATACATATATACATATATTTATATATATATTTATATATATATATATATACATATATACATATATTTATATATATATTTATATATATATATACATATATACATATATTTATATATATGTTTATATATATATATATATATATATGTTTATATATATATATATATATATATATATAGATATATATACATATATAGATATATATAGATATATATACATATATAGATATATATAGATATATATACATATATTTATATATATATATATATATATATAGATATATATAGATATATATACATATATTTATATATATATATAGATATATATACATATATTTATATATATATTTATATATATTTATATTTATATATATATATATACATATATATACATATATTTATATATATATACTTATATATACATATATTTATATATATACATATATATACATATATTTATATATATATATACATACATATATTTATATATATACATACATATATATACATATATTTATATATATATACATATATATACATATATTTATATATATATACTTATATATACATATATTTATATATATACATATATATACATATATTTATATATATATATACATACATATATTTATATATATACATACATATATATACATATATTTATATATATATACATACATATACATATATTTATATATATATACATATATTTATATATATATACATATATTTATATATATACATACATATATATACATATATTTATATATATATATACATATATATACATATATTTATATATATATACATATATATACATATATTTATATATATATATACACATATATATACATATATTTATATATATATATACACATATATATACATATATTTATATATATATATACATATATTTATATATATATACATATATATACATATATTTATATATATATACACATATATACATATATTTATATATATATACACATATATACATATATTTATATATATATACATATATTTATATATATACATATATATACATATATTTATATATATACATATATTTACATATATATATACATATATTTACATATATATATACATATATTTACATATAGATATACATATATTTATATATATACATATATATGCATACATATATTTATATATATACACATATATATACATAAATATACATATATATATACATATATATACATAAATATACATATATATATACATATATTTATATATATACATATATATACATACATATATTTATATATATACATATATATACATATTTATATATATACATATATATACATATATTTATACACATATATATACATATATTTATATACATATATATACATATATTTATATACATATATATACATATATTTATATATATACATATATATACATATAAATACATATATTTATATATATACATATATTTATATATATACATATATATATACATATATTTATATATAGATACATATATATACATATATTTATATATATATACATATATACATATATTTATATATATACATATATATACATATATATACATATATTTATATAT
>NC_136488.1:70537471-70539971 GCF_053919585.1 Euprymna scolopes | reverse complement strand
TATATATATATATACATATATTTAGATATATATATATATACATATATTTAGATATATATATACATATATTTAGATATATATATATACATATATTTAGATATATATATACATATATTTAGATATATATATACATATATTTAGATATATATATATACATATATTTAGATATATATATACATATATTTAGATATATATACATATATTTAGATATATATACATATATTTAGATATATATATACATATATTTAGATATATATATACATATATTTAGATATATATATATATATACATATATTTAGATATATATATATACATATATTTAGATATATATATACATATGTTTAGATATATATATATATACATATATTTAGATATATATATATAGATATATTTAGATATATATATACATATATATATATACGTATATGTACATATATCTATATATACATATATACATATATTTAGATATATATATACATATATTGACATATATCTATATATAAACATATATTTAGATATATATATACATATATACATATATCTATATATATACATATATACATCTATCTATATATACATACATCTATCTATATATACATACATATATCTATATATTCATACATATATCTATATATACATGCATATATTTATATACCCATACATATATCTATATACCCATACATATATCTATATACCCATACATATATCTAAATATACATATACATACATATAAATATACATATATCTAAATATACATATACATACATATATCTAAATATACATATACATACATATATCTATATATACATATTTATATCTATATATACATACACATACATATATACATATACATACATATACATGCATATATCTAAATATACATATATATACATATATCTATATATACATATACATGCATATATCTAAATATACATATATATACATATATCTATATATACATATACATGCATATATCTAAATATACATATATATACATATATCTATATATACATATACATGCATATATCTAAATATACATATATATACATATATCTATATATACATATACATGCATATATCTAAATATACATATATATACATATATCTATATATACATATACATACATATATCTATATATACATATACATACATATATATGATATATACATATACATACATATATCTATATATACATATACATACATATATCTATATATACATATACATACATATATCTATATATACATATACATACATATATCTATATATACATATACATACATATATCTATATATACATATACATACATATAACTATATATACATATACATACATATAACTATATATACATATACATACATATAACTATATAGACATATACATACATATAACTATATAGACATATACATACATATAACTATATAGACATATACATACATATGTCTATATATACATATACATACATATGTCTATATATACATATACATACATATGTCTATATATACATATACATACATATGTCTATATATACATATACATACATATGTCTATATATACATATACATACATATGTCTATATATACATATACATACATATTTCTATATATACATATACATACATATGTCTATATATACATATACATACATATGTCTATATATACATATACATACATATGTCTATATATACATATACATACATGTGTCTATATATACATATACATACATATGTCTATATATACATATACATACATATGTCTATATATACATATACATACATATGTCTAAATATACATATACATACATATATCTATATATACATATACATACATATATCTATATATACATATGCATATGTATGTATATGTATATATACATATATATACATATATGTCATCATGTTTTTAAAAAGGTTCAGTTAGGTGAGGGGGAGCTGAACAAGAGGTTATGCAGGGTAACAGACATGCAACACAAGTAGACCATTTGGTGACCTTTCTTCAACTAGGACTGTGGCCTCGGGAAAGCCCATCGGGGATGAGTGCAGGGTCCCTTTTCATGCACGACATGGCACTACAAACATCGCGATATTATACAACTGTTGATGGAGCAGCCGCTCTAAGCGCTACCAAAGAGTTAGGGAACCTGTGCTACCAGTCGGTAACAGTAGCCAGGAACTGTCAATCCGGTACCCTCAGCCCATCAGAAGAAGATCACCCCAATCTAATTGCACAGGCATGCGTGGTACTCAAGCACTCCCAAGTGCCCAGTTATGAGGGGTGGGATGTGTCGGGAGTGGGGGAATGACATTCAATGCCCTAGACAAGAAACAAGATCTACCACTAACTATTTTGTCGATTCACTTGTGATCATGTCTGTGCGCCTGACTAATAGGCAAAGAAGGATTATGGAAGCCGGCGATAGACAGAGCCTATCTACTCCTTAAGCAATTTAGGTTTGCAGACCGGTAATTTGTTTGAGTCACAAGCTCTAGGAAGGTTGTCG
>NC_136488.1:70519971-70532471 GCF_053919585.1 Euprymna scolopes | reverse complement strand
CACTTTTGTTGGTATATATGTCGGTACCTGTGTATTATATAGAGAAATAGCGCTAAATTTATAGTTTAGTAATATATGTATATATTTATATCTCTATTTTAAGTGAAAAAAAAACCTTAGTTAAATTTATTGATTACTCTGATATTGGAGTAATAGTTTTAAAAATCCGTATTAACAAAATAAACGAAAAACAATTATAGTTATAATGGTTGGAGCTAGAAAATTTAATGCAAACTTATAATAAATCTGCTTCAGAATTATACCTTGAAAAACCTAACATTATTTTGTGAATAGGTTACATTTATTTTGATATAGGTTGTTAGTACGCTTCTTTCTTTTTAGAATGGTTCAACCCTGTAAAGTTGACTTTAATATAAAGGGATGGTCTTTATTGAAAGTTTCGTGGATGGTTTTTGGCCTGATGAGGTGATTTTCCCTGCTAGGGAGTCATTGAAACACGTTTGCTAATTTGTAGCCAATAGCTCTCCAACAATCAATATATTGCTCTGTTTCATGCATTGAGCACTCTTTGGGATGACATATTGTGTTGTTGTAGTAGTTATTGAAAAATTCTATCAACAGTATAATAATATATATATATATATATGTATTTATATATATATATGTATTTATATATATTTATATATATATATATATATATATTTATATATTTATATATATATATGTATTTATATATTTATATATATATATGTATTTATATATATACATATATACATATATATATATACATATATATATATATATATATATATATATATATAGATGGCTAGATAAACAAAAAATACCTTGTTTAAATTGGGGGGGGGGCTAGATGGGGATGACGCACTCTTTATAGTTTATTCCAACGATCGTATTACGGAAATATTGAGGAAAAATATCACAAGTTTTTGTTAAAGAAATGGGATTAGACATTACAATCGATAGCAATTACAAAAAATAAACTTTTCAGGCATTAGTCTTTGTCTTTGTCATAACACGTATGAACCTTATCACAAACGTAACCAAACACTATTCTATATTGATCATCAATCGAATCCTCCTAAGTGTATAAAGGCGGCTGTTTTTCCTAACGATTCTAAAAGAGTATATGAGCTTTCTAAGAATGAGACTTTTTTGATAAGAACAAAGAGTATTTCAGTGAACCTCTTCTTCGATCGGGACACTATGGTAAAACAGAATATGAGAGGAGTGCAAACAGTAAGAGTAACAAACCTAACTACACAATATCGTACAACATGGCAATGAGAGCGAGAAAGAAACCGAAGATTAATAAAGGATACATTTATAAGGATAAAAGGAATGAAAACACAGAGTAATATTAGCAGTGAAACAGGTAATCATGAGAAGGTAATTGGAAAGATAACAGGATAAAAAAGTATTGAATATCAAGAAATAACAGCAAGGAAAACACATAAAAAAGCCACAAAATACTGAGCTTCAATCTACGGTGCAACACTGCAAAACATTCACAACACACACTTGCCTAGCTAGAGCCACTATCAACAATGTCCCCTACTTTCTATCTGTGCCTAATACTAACGAAAGAAGGAACAGGTCATCTTGACCTAAGTTAACACCTTATACAGCCTAACATCGCAAGTGCATTTGAGAAGTTTTATTACCACACAAACAAAAAGGCCCAGCATATAAAATTAACATCGTGTTCTTTGATATGACAGGGGCACGTCTGAAATGAATGTTTCTGTTTAAAGCACAATTGAACTATGATACTTGATTTTAAGACTGAAATTCAAGCCATCATTATCGTACAAGCAGAAAGATCAAGCCCATAAAATCAACAGTAGGTTCATTGATATGACGGGCGCGTTCGAAATAAATGTTTATTTAGAGCACAATGATACTTGACTTTTGCATTAATTCAAGTCGTTATATATATAAAAAAAAATATTGGAATCGTTGCATATATATATACTAGCAAAAGCATCCGTCGTTGACTGGGTTCAAAAACACCCTACACAAAATGAACTCTGATTTATGAAAGTATGATAGGTTATGAAATTTGCTAAAGTCAGTGAGACATGGAAAGTCAAAGTCAAAATAATAAATTTATCATAAGTCGGATATCTACACAGCTATGCGGATTACCCAATATATAACTTGGACCTTATTACCAAACGGATGTAAAGGACGTATTACATGGATTTTACCAAGCAAGTTGATTCTAAAAAAAGCATTCAAATCCTTTTTCTGCAAATCCTCCTGCTACAGGACTTCTGATAAATTTATTATTTTGACTTTAACTTTCCATGTCTCACTGACTTTAGCAAATAGGGTGCATACCTTTATAAATATTTGCTAATATTTTCTCTCCTCTGATGAGATGGTAGACATCGAAACTCTATAGGTTAAGGAGATTAATTTTCTAAAGCATTCTTTGTCTTGCTTAGAATAAAAATTCTTTGATATGAAACTCAACCACTTCATTTCATTTCAATGAGAGTTTTTTGAAATTCATTGAATTACAATTTAATATATACATATTGGAAGTTTTTCAACCTTAAAAACTATATTTAAATAAAACAATTTTAGAATTTAATTCTATTGATGCATTAATCATATATATGAGAGAGAGAGCGAGACAAAAATAAATACCTGTTGATATATATTATAGACTAGTGGGGGTGGGGCATCCGACATTACCGGATCATAAAATATGCTTAAATATATTTTGATTCATGCAGATTTCGAATTTATTATTACTGAAATAATTCTTTATTGAATATATCAAAAGTTAAAGAAAAAATGGCTTGGTTGCCATCAGCTAGAATCGAAACCAAAACATTTAGCACTCCAGCCGCATCTCCTACCAATGTAGCTATCGAGAGCAAGGCAAGAAAGATTTTACATTAAACGACTTGAAGAAATGAATTGAATTTGGGCATTCGCAGAAAGAAACAAAAATGTATCGTCATGTGATACATAAGTCTGTACGCGTTATTCACCCCCCCCCAAGACTTTACTCGTTATAAACCATTCTTGGTGTATGATTACTAGGGCTATGACAATGGCATGTTCTTTTCATTGTTTTTACTCTCGAGTATATATCCGACAAAGTTAGACAATTAATCAACCAAGAATCACATCACTCTACATAAAACATAAGATGTCAATGGATATATACCTGAGAATCAAAACAAGGAAAAAAATATGCTGTCATGGCCCCAATGATTACTATTTCCTGTTAATTTCAGTGTTATGTTACTAGTAGTTTAAGAGTTTATAGGTTAAATATTTACACACAACAGACGGACACACTCACCCACTCGCATACATGTACTGTTTTGTGTGGTTGAAATACACGTCTCACGATGAATTGATAATAATAATAATAATGAGACGCTCTAAGACCCTTCAGCTTAAGATACCAGATCCCCATAATACATCAAAGGAATTAAAAAAAAGTATTTGTGAAAATAGATTACACAACTGAAGTTATGGGTTCAGAAAAGTGTTAATTTTGTTAAGTTACTTTACCACTTCACATTTTCAGAAGATATTCATTTTATTGAAACGTCATCCAATTTGAATAAATCCTATCGCAGTTATTTCTATCATAAATGTAAAAAAAAAAAAAATGGCAAACACGATAAACCTTTGAAGCGATCTGGATTTGAACGGGAGGGAGGATTGTAGAGGTTGGGAACGAGACATATTTTCTAAATTTATACATTAAATGCGTGCTTACTAGTCATGGATCTATTTTGCAGGGCCAATTAACCCGGGTTCAATAGTTCAATCCTCGGTGTATGCATCTTGTGTTTGAGGCAATAAGCAAAGACAATTAAGTAAAAGTATTTCTAAAAATTACACAGGGAGGCTCGAATGTGTGTGTGTGTGGGGGGGGAGTCATGCCTTTTTTTTCCCCCTTCGTGCTCCTCTCCCTTCGATTCTTTAATTGGGAGTCCGCTTGTTTCTAATTTTGTTATTGGATCCTGTTAAGTCATCCATCGAGAAGGGATTTCTTATCTGGATAAATTTCTAGAACGGTTCCGCTAATATTATCTCGTGAATCGTAGGTCTGAGGTGAGAAATAATTCCACGTTCAAATATGCTTCAGGATCAGATAATCTTGTCAGGTATAGAATGCAAGCCAAAAATACCCCACTTCTCCCTTAAAAAAAGGGGGGGTTTTATTCAAACTGATGGCAGCCGGAGATTCATTTAAGCATAATTATTTCTATAGTATTTCTACTTTTATTACATCTGAAATCTCAAGGGCTCTTCATGCTAAATCTGGTGCAATTCTAGTCAATTGTTTGAAGCCTATATGTGTCTACTAGACGTATCTGTAACCCGTTGAGTCACAACCACTGCCTTTATTTATTCTACTTTGATTTCATTCGAGAATTCATTAACTCTGACATATTTTTCAAGACATTCTTTTTGCATAGTTAAAAAGAAGTTTCTTTATTTCTATATTATCACGAATTCTGTCATAACTATTATTTATTATGTACTCACATCAACAGCCGCTTACCATTGATTTCTCGTTGGCAGCAATCATTGATCTTCACTGGAATTGAGGTGGCAATAAGCCTCCTCAAAGTCACAGTTACAATTTATATATATATATATATATATATATATATATATATATATATATATATATATATATATACTAGCAGTTCCGCCCGGCTTTGCTTGGGCCCTATGTACTGTTCATAAGGTTATGTGCATATGTATCTATTAAAAAAATGGGAATATGTAAAGTAATGCCTTTCTGTATAATAGTCTGTCTTAACTACCATAGAGAAAAGACAGATAGATATTTTCACTTTTATAGATATATAGAAAGATAGATAGATTGGATGCAATATATAGTAATGATTTAAAAAATATTAAAAAAAAAAAAGACTCATGAGCCACCACCGAGAATCGAAACTAAAACGTTCAGCTCATGATTTATTTTGTCTCTGCCGTCAATAACTGGGTTATGAAAACATGTTTACTGCAAGGCTAAAAATTCAATTATCAACCAATAGCTACTACATTATGCATTCGTAATGTCGATGTTCGACCTTCACCTGGCAAATTTCATTTTTTTTTAAATTTTCACACTTTTGCATCGACTTTTCCGGGCTAAAACCAAAATATAAAGTTTTGCATGGATTCAGATACCTTATATATGGAGTTTCATGTCTGTAGACCAAAAACTCTAGGAGGAGTTTGGTAGGCAAAATTTGTTAAACAAAAATATATACGTATACATAAATATATATGGAAACAATTTAGTGTTTACTATAAACTTTTTATGCAAATATTATGCAAGTATAAATCAAGTAGAATATCGGCATGAATATAATTATACGTAATAGTTAACTAAAGATGATTATTCCATTAGAAAACCAAAGCAACTAAGAGAATTAATTAAAATAAATGTTTAAAAGAATATGCAAATTACCTAGATCTTTTGCTAGTGAATGCAATTCCACAACCCATATATAAGAAAGTTGTATTTTCTTTTTAAATAAATAGAAAAGAGGCTTGCCTTTTTTTCTGTTGTTCTTGGCCTTCGGGCTGGGATCAAAGTGTGGTATCTGTTCCGGCAGATGCTGCAAGCTATGACTAGCTATGACTAGCTATGACTAGCAAAGACCAGATGTGGGGGCAACCCCACATGCTTGACCTTTAACCAGCTCCCATTTCCCTCCTCTCGGGAGCTGGTCCCCCTTTTTCCCTTCCACCTCCCTTAACTCCTCACAATAAAAATCGGCCTTGTGCCTAATTTGCTCGGTGGGGGAGCAAATAAATACCATCTGTTCTGCAGATACTGCACTTAAGATGGTTTGTACCAATCAATGGAGGGGAGGCCTTCTATACTGGGACAATTATTATTTTTGGTAACCAGTGTGCCCCCTTTTTGCCTACTTTTGGGGGAGCTGGTTTTTGCCCCACATTAAAAACGGCCTTGTGCCTAATTTGCTTTGGTGGGGAAGCAAATAAATACATTAAATAAATAGAAAAGAGGGTTTTTAATGTGAATATCAATACATACAAAAGAAAAACGAATTTATAGGAGACCAATTAGTCTCCTATGCATCATAAGCAAGCTGCTGGAATCTGTACTAAACAAGGAAGTAGTCAACCATCTCAGCAAAATTAACCTTCTTAGTGACATGCAATATGGTTTCCGTTCTGCTAGATATACAGCAGACGTGCTCAGTTATATCTCATAGGATTGGCGAATCCTTCAATGGAGGCTTCCTCTCTAGGGCAATTGCTCTTGACATAAAGGCCTTTGATAAGGTATGGCATAAAGGCCTACTTCACAAGATCTCCAGTCATGGTATAGCTGGAAATGTCCTCTCAACTATTAAATCATTTCTCTCTAATAGGTTCTTAAGAGTAGTGGTTGATGGGCAGAAATCAGAGGCTCTCAGTATTAATGTTGGAGTCCCTCAGGGGTCCATCCTGGGGCCAACTCTCTTCCTGATCTACATCAATGATCTTCCAGACCACATCCTTAGATCATTCGTAGACATTTATGCTGATGACACTACCGTCTATGGAAGCACTTCAAAGACCGTAAACGACCAAGTTTTCTCTGACTCTCTTTCTCCTTTGATCTTGAGCAAGTGGTCCAATGGGGAAAGAAGTGGCTGGTTACTTTTAATGCCTCTACAACCAAGCTTCTATCTTTACATCATCAATGCTCTGCTTCCCAGCTGCCAACAATCTAAATGAATGGCTCTCGTCTTGGTGAGGCTTCATGTTTTGACAAGCTTCTAGGCTTGACCTTTACTTCCAATCTGAAATGAAACACGTATATCAAAGTAATTGTCAAAGTCACTCGAAAGATGATGGGATCCTTCTACCGCTCCAGTAGATACCTCACTCCTGATGCAATTCTCTACCTATATAAAAGCCAGGTTTGGCCAACGATGGAGTATTGTTGCCACATCTGGGCAGGAGCTGCTAGAATCTGCTTATCCTGTCTTGACAGAGTTCAAAATAGACTTTGTAGCTTAGTGAGGGATGCCCTTTTCTCTTCTCTGCAACCCCTTTCCCACAAAAGAGACGTAGCGAGCCTGTCCTTGCATTATCATTATTTTCATGGCAGGTGCTCATCTGAACTTCGATCTCTTGTCCCCCCTCGCCAGACTTTCACAAAAAGCACTCGTCTTGTCAGAACAACTATCAACAATTACCCACACTCTTTATCCGTGCCTACACCTAAACATAGATTCCATGAACAGGGCTTCTTTCTTAGAACTGCTCGCCTGTGGAACTCTATTCCGTTTGCCTGCTTTCCAGCTGACTACAATCTGATTTTATTCAAGTCCAATGTGGAAAAGTTCTTATTGAACCTTCCCCTTAAGTAATCACAGTTACAAAATTCCCACTAATGTTTACTACGCTAAAATCACAATGAATAATATATACCTATTAACCCTTATCCTCGAGTGGCCTCCGGGCCTTCATAAGCGCTGAACCCCATGTAAAAAAAAAAAAAATATATATATATATATATATATATATATATATATATATATTAGTGATGGGACAATTCTAATATTTTTCCCGATCCCATACAATTACAGATTCTGTTCCAAATTCCGAATTCCAATACAATTACCGATTCTCGTTCTTATTCTTTTTAAATTTCTAAATAAAGAGTTGTTTTCTGCGTATGGAGGTCGGATTACCAAAACAAAAAAAAATTAAAAAAAACAAAAAAGAAAAAAACAATGTGCATGTGTGCATATATTTTGATAAATGTAAAATGCACTTATTGGTGCGACCTGTAGATTTTTGTAGTTTAAAAATCAATATTCATCATTTCATGATTAATACGAGGGGTGGAATATTTCGTTTTAAACGAAAAAAATAAATAAATTAAATAAAATCAATAAAAAGAATCGTTTTAGGTATTGGAAAATAGGCACATCTTTTTCTGATTCTAATACCCCCCAAAAAGTTTGATTTTTTCTATTCCCGATTCCAGTTAATCGTCGCCACCCTAATATATAAAAAACACATTTGAGCAAAGACTAACAACACAGACAAGAACATTTTTGATAACAAAATAGGAAAGAAATAATTAATCTAGATTTTATATCCGGAACTTCGTTGTTTTAGAGAGGTGTTGTTGAATCAACATTGTTGGCGAGCAATGAGACAAAATACTGATTTGTTTTAAATCCCGAAATATTCTGAAAATTATATATATATATAATTTTCAGAATATTTCGGAATTTAAAACAAATCAGTATTTTGTCTCATTATATATAAGAAAAATTGAATTTAAATTATCAAAATTAAAATTTACAAAATTTTTTTTAAATTTTCCTTATTCCATGGAGTTTCATTGAATGGCTCATATCCTAAGAGGAAACACAGTTAGCATAATGAGATTCATAGGCAGTCTCTGAATTTTGCTGGTTAGCACACAAATTAAAAACTAATGAGCAAGATTTATACACACTCTATGAATATCATTTTTCTAACTATGTTTCCTATGAGGAGATGAGCTATTCATTGAAATTCCCTGACATAAGGAAAATTTTTTAAACTATTGTATTTTAATTGTATGTATGTTAATTGGCCAAAAATGTGGTGAGACGACAACAACTACGGATGGCAGTGATGGCTGAGAATGCAGTCAGGAGATTCGAAGTTCCTATCCGTCGCGGTTACCACCTGACGAAGACCAGAGGAATTAGTTGGCCGAAACGTTGTGAATAAACAATCCAGTAAAAGATGAAAAACAACAACTAATAAAGATGAGACTAGCAGTCCGAAATAAAAATAAATTAATATATTGTATTTCTTGTTGAAAAATAAATTTTTTGTAAACTTTAACTTACAGAATTTAAATTCACTTTTCCTTATATCAATGCTCTATCTCGAGGATTGTCATATACATACTAATACTGATAATTATATCGAGGCAACTCTAGAATAAGGATTAATGTGTATATTGTAGTCATCGAAACAGTTTTTTAATAATCGTTTATAGAAGTAATTTCGTATGATCAGATCATTTACGAGGACAGTTAGATAAGAACTTGTTTAGATTAAACTTGAAGATAATGATATTGTAGTCAGTTGGAAAGAAGACCAGTGAAACAGAATTCCACAGGCGGGCAGTTTTAGAGAAGAAGCTCTGTTCATGGAATCCATGTTTAGGTTTAGGCAACGATAGGGAGCGATAGAATTTATTGATAGTGATTTTAGCTGGATGAGTGTTTTTGTAAAGGATTGTTGAGGACAGACTATAGATAGGAGTTCAATTGAACACTTGCCATGAAAACAGCGATAGAGCAGAGACAGGCTTGCAACGTCTCTCCTGTGAGAAAGAGGCTGCAGAGAAGGAAAAGGGCATCGCTTACTAGGTTACGAAGTCTGTTTTGAACTCTGCGCAGGCAGGATAGGTTCTTCAAGCAGCTCCTGCCCAGATGTGGCAACAATATTCAATCCTAGGACGTACTTGGTTCTTATACAGGTAGAGAATTGCTTTAGCAGTGATATATTTACTGGAACAGTAGAATGTTCCAACCATTTTTCCAGTGACCTTTACTACGGATTTGATGTATCTGCTCCATTTCAAATCAGGAGTGAAGGGAGGACCAAGAAGTTTGTCTAAACATGAGGCGTCCTCAAGGTTATAAAATTAACCAGCCACCTTTTTCCCCATTGCACCACATGCTCAAGATCAGAGGAGAGAAAATCAGAGAAATCTTCAGTTTTTCATTTTAGAAGTGTTGCCATAGATGGTAGTGGCGTCAGCATAAATGTCTACGAATGATCTAAGAATGTGATTCTAGAAAGCTTTGATGAAGATCAAGAAGAGAGTTATGCCAGGATGGAACCCTGAGGGACGCTAGCATTAATACTGTGAGCTCTTGATTTCTGCCTATCAACCACTGCTCTTATAAACCTATCAGAGAGGAATGATTTAATAATTAAGACATTTCCAGCTATTCCGTAGATGGAGACCTTGTGTAGCAGGCCCTTATCGCACACACTATCAAAAGCCTTTGATATGTCAAGAGCAATAGCCCGAGAAACGAAGCCCACATCAAGAGATTCACTAATCCTGTGAGATATTGCTGTTAGCACATCAGCTGTAGATCTAGACGAGCAGAAACCATATTGCATGTCACTGAGGAGGTTGTTTCTGTTTAGGTGTTTGATCACTTCTCTGTTTAACACAGATTCCAGTAGTTTACTCATGACACACAGGAGACTGATTGGTCTGTACTGAGAGGGAGATGACGGATCGCCTGAATTTTTGAATACAGCGCAGATTGAAGAGGTTTTCCAGGGTTTTGGGAAGCATTTCTCTTTAAGACAATGTGTGCGTGTATATATACATATATATATATGTATAAAAATATAACACAGAAATTACATAATTGTCGATGCAATAATTTATTTCAACCTTATGGTATTTTCAAGCATCTTGACTAGACAATTACATTTTTGATGCTGAAATAAATAAAGAAAAAGAATCGGGCCCCGACCGATTCTTTTTCTTTATGTTATTGCACTGTTTACCACATTGAGCTCTCATACCCGGATTTCCTCCTGCAATTATTCCATTATAACACACTATATATATATATATATATATATATATATATATATATATATATATTAGTGATGGGACGATCGCAATATTTTTCTTGAATATGATACAATCATTAATTCCATACTAAATGTTAAATGTGTGTATATTTTCTCAAGCCTAAAAACATGATTGGGGGGGGGGTAATCTATAGATATTAGCTTTACTGGAAGTTTAAAATCAATATTTTTTTTTTATTAATACCAACAGTGGAAGATTTGGTTTAAAACAAAATTAAAGAAAAGATAATTAAAGGAATCGTTTTTGGCATCGGAGAATAGGAACGAATTTTTCCCATTCCAATACCCACCAAAATTTTGATTTTTCCCATTCCCGATTCTAGTTAATCGCCCCAACACTAACATCTTCATCTGTATACATTTTCTAGCATTTCTCTAGAAATGTCCGAAATAAAAGTTGTAATAAATTTTGGAGAACTATGTACATTTTAATTTAGTTGCTTTTGGTTTATATATTGCTTTTGTTAATAATGATGCGAATTCCCATTAAACGTGACAATTTCTTCATTGCTGCAAATCCTTATAACTGGAAGTAATTACAATTTTTCTTAAGCTAATTCACATCAAGTAGGAGATGACTGTATAATCTCCAATTGTTGGATATTTCCCCTTGAGGCAATTGCAAAACCAACAAACAATCGTGGTTTTAAAATGTTATTTCCAAGTTTTGGAAAAGAGCTTTGAAAATATCAGCAAGTCTTCAAGCTTGCAACGAAAACACAAAAATTATTAATAACTACAAATGGTGTATTCTTTCCCCTTTTTTTATCCAATTTACATGCGTCCAGTTTGTTCAGCTCTGAGTGCCGAAAGCACTTCTAAAACCATTTCAAATTCTGTTTGAGCACTTATTCGTTTTTGCTTTTGTTTTTTTTTACAAAGGAGTCACCACTTATCAAGAACCGAAGGCCACTCGAGGGTAAAGCTTAATGAATGTGCGGTGGTAGTGCAGTAATCGTTAATTGTGTAGATTGGGTAGAATTTTGATTGTTTAAGGAGATGACTCAGCAAGAACTTGTTTACATTGGACTTGAAGGCTTGTAATCGTCTGGGAAGCAGGTCAGTGGAACAGTGTTCCACAGATGGGCAGTTCTAAGAAAGAAGCTTTGTTAATGGAGTCTGAATTTATATTTAGGCACAGATAGAGAGTGGGAGAAATTGTTGATAGTGGTTGTAACTAGTCGAGTATTTTATTGTGAAAGTTTCGCAAGAAGGGGAGGCATAGATTTGAGCTCAGACAGCGCCTGCTGTGAAAATAACGATAGAGCATAGAAAGACCCACAACGTCTTTTTCTGTGGGAAAGAGATTGCAGTGAAGAGAAAAGGATATCAGCTACTAGGTTTCAAAGTCGGTTTTGATAGGGTGCGTTGAGCTTCTACTGCCTAGATGTGACAACAGCACACTATTTTAAGACATACTTGGCTCTTATACAAATAGATATAAATTATTTTAATGCTTTTGTGAAATACATAGAGCTATCAAACAGTCGATATTGAAACAGTCGATATAAGCATTCAATTTAAACTGCCTTTTTTCAACTTTTAAAAATAGAGATGGATCGGTAATGTTTTTTGTGTGTGTGGGGGGGGGAGTTATCTTAAAAATCCGCTGGTCTTATAGTTTCCCTCAAAGAGGAATCTCATCCAGGTAAAAATATCATTCTTCAGAATGATAATTCATTGATTCACTTGACAAAATGTTAAACTGAATGAAAAGAAGAACATTCAAGTGAAGTAGAATATCGAATCTGAGAACCTTAATCCCAAGATGGAAATATTATTGAACATTTATGGTGTATCTAAAAAAAAACAAAAAAAAAAGTAGAACAAGCAAAAACATCATTGGTTAAAAAAAAAAAATGTAGGCA
>NC_136488.1:70459971-70512471 GCF_053919585.1 Euprymna scolopes | reverse complement strand
TTCCAGAATGGGAAAAGTTAATTCCTCCAAGCACCAATACGCAATCAACTAGCGTTTATGCAATGTTCACAATTTCCATCATTCAAACACTCTGGAGTGTCTAATGTTTGTGCCTGCATTGAGCGTTTATGAGTCATTAATTTCCTTTATTTTCGTGGCAATTGTTTGGTGACTCGGAAGTAGAGGCTTAGCAAATGGAGTCAAAGGTAGCTTTATGGCTTGATTTGTAATCTCCTAACCAGCAGGAATTGTCATCCTACACTGATGATTGCGTAAGCATGAAACAATAGTGTTTGTAGTCATAAAAGCATACTTATTATTTAATTATATATATATATATATATATATATATATATATATATATATATAAGTTTGTTCGTAACCGATATTCTAAAAAAACTACCCAACCGATTAACACATTTTGCGATAGCGTTTTTATTTAATCCAAGTGTGTTTTTATATATTTAAGATTAACAAATATTACAGTATTAAAAAAACTTTTTTTCGAAATTGTTTTTTCTCGACAAAAATCGATAATTTTGAGCATGATAAAAATTCGGGGGGGGGTTCGTCTTTTTTTTATTTATATATTTGCGATTGTTTTAATATTTTGTTTAAATTAATATGGTTTATTTTTGTATATTTACTATCAAATAATAATAAAAAAAATTCCTGTCATGTCGATACCGAAAAATAACGATTTTGACTTTACTATTAGTCACGTGCGTAAAAAAACTTTTTTTTTTAACCAATCGCTTATTCGTTGCTTTGTTTGTTTACTTTTGTCACTTAAAAAAAAGTTACAAGAATAAAACGGTAGGTCTCCGTTTCTGTTTTATTTTCGTTGTATTTTTTATCTGGTGATTTTATTATATTTAAATATATTATTCAGTATTTTCCTTAAGTAACATTGTTTCGATTTGATAATCGATGACGATCGGCGAAAGCCTGAAGTTGAGGTGATATTTCGAGCAAAGCCGGGCGGCCAGTTAGTTACGTCTTGTTCAAATTCTGCACAAATACCGGTCGGTTTTTAATGTGTGGAATAATCCAGCTCCCGAAAACTGGGTACTCTGGATAGGAACAAGAATAAACATTGCCTCAGTCTAGAAGGATTTCTTTTCCACTGACCGAGGACAAAAACGCTGTTTCTCTCTTCCCCTTCCCTCCGTCTCCCTTTCTCCATCTATCTCTATCCTTCTCCCCTTCTCTTTATCTTTCTGTCTATCACCCTCTCTATCTCTCTTTGAGCCCCTTTCTCTCTCACTACCCCCTCTCACTCCCTCCTCTCTCTTTCTTCCTCTAAACAATCCTATTTTAAATTCTGCACAAGTACCGGTCGGTTTTTAATGTGTGGAAAATCCAGCTTTCAAAAAGGGGATAGATACTCTGGATAGGAACTTAAATAAAAATTGGCTCAGTCTACAAGGATTTCTCCACCACTGATCAAGGTCAAAAATGGTGAAATGTAGTTCACCGTCTGTTTCTTTCTCTCGCTTTCTCCATCTCCCTTTCCCTCTCTCTATCTTTTCCTCTCTATCACCCCCTCCATCTCTCTTTGAACCATTTTATCTCTCTCACTCCCTCTATATCTCTCTCCCCTTCTCTCTCTTCCTCTCTCTCTCCCTGTCTCTAACTCCTTCTGTCTCTCTGTCTCTATCTTTCAATCCCTCTATCTCTCTCTATCTCCCTCTCTATTTCCCCCTCTCTTTTCTTTTTCTATCTCTATATCTTTCTCTATCCCTCTCTAATCCCTCACCCTATTTTAGTCACCTAACTTACTTACAATGAATAAGACATTGTCAAAACATGGATACATCCTATTTTAATCACCTAAATTAATTACTGTGAATAAGGCATTGTCAAAACATGGAAAATCCTGTTTTAGTTATACAGAGAGAACAGCACCAGGAAGAACTGGTAAAACCTTTCTAATTAAATTGATTTTGGCAGCTATTCTATCACAAAATGACATAGCCTTAATTTGTGCTTCATGCGAAATAGCTGCAACCTTTATTCCAGATAGAAGAACTACTCATTCTGCTTTGAAATTACTATTTAATATTCAATTTTTCCAAACTTCCCTGTTCAATATCTCCAAAACATACAGCACAGGAAAATTCACAAAAGCACACAAAAAAAAATCACATGGAGGTTATTGATTGATCATTGCAAGATTTGCGTGGCAATGTCAGACCATTTGAGAATGCAGTAATATTGCTTGCAGGAGATTTCAGACAAACGTTACTTGTAATTCCTCAATCAGATAAAATAAATGCTTGCCTCAAATACTCTACTTATTCGCACCATGTGAAGACATTAATCTTAACTCCAAATATGCATGTTCATTTACAGAATCATCGATCTGCAGAGAAATTTTTGCAACATTTGTGGGAATTTGGGTACGAAAAAGTGCCGGCTGGTCCGAGTTAAGGGCGAATTTCGTTGCCTCATAACTTCTGTAATTTTAATTACATCAAAAGAAGATTTGGTAAAAAAGTTTTTTCCAGATATTCAAATCAATTATAAGAATTCCAGTTGGCTGAGTGAACGAGGTATTCTTGCAGCTCAAAACAAAGACGTTCGTGAACTTAAAAATATGATTCAACTTAAAATTCCAAGTGAGGTAGTCACATACAAGTCCATTGACACTTGTGGAAGCAAATGAAGTGGTTAATTATCCAACAGAATTTTTGAATTCACTAGATTTGCCAGGGATGCCACCGCATGTACTGGAATTGATAATTGGTGTATCAATTATTATGTTGTGAATTATAAACCAACCCAATCTTTGCAATGGCACATAACTTGCAGTAAAAGAAATTAATGAACAACAGTCTTGATAAGATCTTTCAAGGGTGAAGATGTCTTCATTTTATGCATTCCTATGATTCCAGTGCATACGCCGTTTCAATTTAGGATATTGCAATTCCCAATTCGATTGTCGTTTCCAATCAGTATCAACAAAGTTCAAGGAAAATCCTTACAATTGTGTGGCTTAAATCTACTCACTGACTTTTTCTCACAGACAATTTATGTTGCGTGTTCAAGAGTCAGCGAACCAGAAAATCTCTATATCAGCTCAAAAAATGGAACAACAAAAAATTATGTACTGGGAAATCAAGCATATAAGAAAAATACATTTTGGAATTTTTCCTATTTCGCCAAATTGAGCCACAGCAATGCGTGACAGGGTACAGCTAGCATATATATATATATATATATATATATATATATATATATATATATGGACTACCCTCTGGTAAGTGTTAATGTTTATACAAACAATGAGATGTCACTTGCTAATGACTGAATGGTTAAAATTGCCAGTTGTCAACTAACTGGTTGTACGATCATGGCTTCAAGTATGTGTCTGTCTAGCCATACTGAAGTAATACAATGTTGTGGTTGCAAGGTTGAACAATAATTAGTAAGGAACAACTTCAAGAAAAAAAAAATCCTTTCCTTGAATTTTAGTTTTAGCTGTGGTATTTCCTTTTAGTACCGACGTCAACCAAAACATTAATTAAAAAGTCCTTTAGTTGTTGTTTTGTTTACGGAGAACAGTAATTAGAATCCACTGGTGAACTTTTTTCGTAGGTTACTTCCTTGCTTTTCGTAATACGGGTCTGACCTGTCGTTTTTGCGACAGAACAAAGTTCGCTTTTCGTTTGCAAGTTGGTCCTTTAGTAAGATTTGTCGTGTAGCGACAAAACAAAAATTCACTTTTACATTCGTTTGCAAGTCGGATTCCCAGAAAACGGCGTAAATTGTCGCTTTTGCCACGTTAGAGTTTTTTTTTCACTTGAGTTGAAACTTCTCTTTAGCGTAAAATCCGTTTGCTCGTCAACACTTTGCATTCGTTAAAAAAAAATGGTCAACCTTTGCGTTGTACTTTTTTTTTTTAAAATAGTTCTTCGTCAAACTGTTATATTTGACGCTTCATATCTTGTCGCCAACTGTTGTGGTTGCAAGGTTGAACAATAATTAGTAAGGAAATACAATGAAGACGCAAACAACAAGATAACGCAATAATAAGTGTATTAAAGAAAAGGTATATTTACAATATGTACAAATGACGGTGTCGAGTCAGAGTCTTGATGGGAGGACATGTACGCTCTTCGGCGTCACTTCCGGTGGCATTTGAGTAAGACACACCAAGGCCAACCTAGGCTTGCCATTTATAGTGTTATGTTATTCGCATATGCAAATAAGTGGTTGCCACCACAACATACAATATTGTGAAATAGTCTCTCTCTAGATGACTAAAAAGTCTCCTTTTCTTCGATTATGCACTGGGGTCAATAATATTGCCAACTACCGTTAGAGATAGTGCAAAACTGTTTTACAAACAAAAATAAAGTACTATTTAGTAGTCGTCAATGCTTATGTAAGCATTGAGATATCACGTGATAACTGCGTCTACCAATCATTTGCACTTTCAACATACAAGCAAATGGTACAGATACAAACCAGAAACAGGATTAGAAAATGAAAATCGCAAAATCGTCTGGACATAACATACTAACCAACAAACTTATGCAAGCAAGGAAACCAGATATGATAAATATCAACAAAATTGTAGATTTCGCTGTCTCAATATAAACTGTAGATTCCAATTATAAATAAAATTAATGGTTATTACTTTCGAAAAACCAGTGACTCCTATTTTTTATTCCACCTGAATAGATCAGAGAGAATTTCAAATTGCATTATTATGATGGCTGAACTTATGCATTTATGACCTGAAAAATGCATCCCTTTGTTGCAGATATTGAATGTGTGAGACTCTAAGAAAGCAATCCCTGTCATAGACGTGCCTTTTGAAGTTCTTTAGTTTTTCAAGCAATGTTTGGTGTAGTCATTTTGTTTCATAGTACATCATAGTACATTTTTGAGAGGGTGAAAATAGAAAAATAAATAAAAGCTAACAAAAAAATTGAAATATACCGAAAAGGTTGTAAAAAAATCGGAACTTGAAGGTATCGGAATCAGAAAAATATGTCCCTATTTTACGTGCGGCCCATGTCAGGGGGCGGCATTTTGAAAGGGTAAAAATAAAAAATAGAAAAAAATAAAAGTTAACAAAAAATTTGAACTTTTATACCGAAAATGTTGTAAAAAATCGGAACTTTTGGAGGTATCGGAATCGGAAAAATGTGCTCCTAATTTACGATTCCAAAACCGATTGTTTTAGATTTTTAATGTAATTTTTCATTATTGGTACTAATGATAAATATTTATATTAAATTATCACTAAAACTAAAATAATAATAACATCAAAATACGATGTAAATTTATTTTATTTGTAAAGCAAAGTTTTAAAAAAGGTAGCATAAATTCTCTAAGTAACCTTTCAAAGAAAGCAGTTGATTTACATGTTCCAAAAAATGTTGAAAAATTAAACAAAACATTTTTCTCAAGAAAAATACTGATAATTAAATGATACAACGGCAAATTAGCAACAGGAAATTACGTAATTTTGAAATTGTAGAAACATTAAGCAAGTACGGAATAAATATCGACTGTAAACAGATTTTATGATCGTCATATCTTGGGATATAATTTTAAATAGGAAATAAGCGCTGCACCTCAAATACTATTTAAGTGGCTTTCTATTTGATAGTTTAAATATTGCCAATTTTCTGTCAAGTTTCGAACAATCACGGAGTAATTGAATTTTTCAAACCATTAACAAAATTTTATAATCACTGACGTATTTATGATTAAACCGTAATTTATTATGATGAATTAATTCTGGTAATAGGATTTTAATTATTTGGGGGGGGGGTTACAATATAGAGAGATTCGAAAAAGTAGTGAAAAAAAATCAAATATACAACAAATAAATATTCCCATTGGCTATAAAAGTTACTTTGCAACCCACCTGAATCATTTATTGGTGTTTCAAAGTAGTTTTAAACGCTTTTTATTTCACTTTAAATATTAACTTTTTAAGTGTCGTAAGAATTCAAAAAGGCGAAACATGCCCCCCTCTTCGTCTTCGTGAGGTAGGAGGGAGTACTGACCGTCTCTCTCTCTCTCTCTATATATATATATATATATATATATATATATAATTCTAGGGTTAGATATATCAGAAAAATGATTTTATGGGGGGGTATCTCACCTTTTGTGGTACTAGTACGAAACAACACAAGAAGGTGCTTATGCAGAGAAATGCCGTACTATTTTAAAAAATAGAATTAAAAATTTTTTTTTAGAATATTTGCGTGAATTTTCAAAGAACGTACCGTAATGGAGAGAATGAAGGAGAGTGGTGTGGCATTCTGTAAAAATCGAAAAACAAAAGAAGAGAACGCAAAAAAAAAAAGATAAATAAATAGAATAAAGGCCCGCTGTTGAAATTCATGGAAAAGACTTCTATGGCCGAAATGGCCGAAACGAAAGTCGAAAATCATGCTGAAACCGAAGATGAAGTTGATCTTACTAACATTGATACTGTTACTTCGGAAGTCAACATTAACAGTGTTGATACATCAAAAACTGTCCATGATGATGATGCGCTGAAGTTGGAGAATTGGAAAGGCAATCATGGCGCGAAAACATACACTGCAACCGATTTTACAGATGCTGGTTAATGGCCAGTTGAGATTAATCGTAAAATTCGTGCTATGCTTGTTCAGCAGGGATCTGCCGCTGTACAGAACCTTGATCATGGATTCAAGAAAGTAGTCCGACCAGGAACAAAAACAAAAGGCGACGTTAGAAAGCTTACTAAAAAATGGTTCTATGGGGAATTGTGCAACGGTGAGAAAATTTTTAGAACATTGATGTTGTATTCTCCTTCCAGAGAAGCCTTATTTTGCTTCTGCTGCAGACTGTTTTCAACTGGACTGTCAAGTTTTTCTGCTGATGTGGGTTTTATGAATTGGTGGAAATTAAACCCAAAAGTATATGAACATGAAGTTAGCACATCTTATGCTCAAGCCTTTCTTAACTGGAAGCATCTAGAGATCCGACTTGCTGAAGGAAAGGTAGTTGACAAAGTAGAGCAACATCTTATTGAAAAGGAAACTAAGAAATGGCTGGAAATTCTAGTTAGATTGCTGGACATCATCAGGTTTCTCGCCAAGCAGAATCTGGCACTACGGGGTCACCGGGAAGACATCCATAATCATGAAAGAGATCAAGAAAACAAAGGGAATTTTTTTTAGACTTGGTAAATTTATTGGCCACGTATGACCCTATGCTCCGTGAACATTGGGTTAAAGTTAACATGGGAAAGAAAATCGCTACTTCTTATCTGTCACCAGAAATTCAAAATGAATTTGTGAGCATTTTGGCAAAGCGTGTGAGAAAGAAAATACTCGATGAAATCAAGGAAAGCAAATATTTTTGCATAATATTTTATAGCACTTCTAATGTATCTCACAAGGACCAGATGAAGAGGTGTTGCGCTGCTTGAAAATTGACGAAAATAAAGTGACAGTGGGAGAGTCGTTTCTCCGCTTTATAGAGACAAAAGGTAAAAGCGGGGAGGACATTTCTAAACTGATTTTGAGAGAACTGGAGAATGATGGGTTTCAGATTGATGACTGTATTGGCTAGGCATTTTACAATGCTGCTAATATGGCAGCCACCGATTGGGTGTGCAGAAACGCATCTCCGAAATCAACCCAAAAACTCTATTCGTGCCATGCACTAACCATTCATTAAATGTGGCTTGTGTACATGCCGCTTCTGTAGCAGTTCACTCTGTGGCATTTTTTGGCATACTGGGCCGGTTATTCTCGCTCTTTTCTGCATCTACACATCGCTGCGATGTCTTGATTCAGTTGATCGGTCTAAGTATCAAGCGGACTGTGGAAACAAGATGGAGTAGTCGATCAGATGCTGTAAATGTGGTAAAAACATTATTGGAAGTCGTCGTTGCCCTGGAACAGCTCATAAAAGAAAGAAAATGCAACCACAAGATCAAATGCATCTTTAATTCTCAACTCGGTATTGTCGTTTCCGTTTATTTTATTTCTGAGTCTTTGGAAAACTATTCTCCCGGAAATCAATGATGCCTAGAAGTATCTTCAACAAAAGGGGCTGGATCTGTAACAAATTTCTGTCAGGCTGACGGCGTTGAGAGATTGCCTTCTTCAGAATAGAGAAAAAAAATGGTGGACACTGCAATAAACGAGTCAAAAAAACTCTGCTCTGAAATGGGGATACGCACGGAGTATCGTATCTGCAAAAAGAAACGAAAATGTGGTGAACAATTGCTTGACGCAGCACTGGAGTTTGATACTGAGTTGAGACGGGAAATGCTGTCTGTCATAGATAGGTTGACTGAAGAAATATCTTACAGATTTCAACAAGTTCACAATCTTGCAAGTAAATACGCTTTTCTTACACCTTAAAATCTGCTTGATAATCATGATTGTCAGCTTGGCGAAGTTGACAGAGATATAGAAAAAGATAAATTATTTGCGAAAGGAAGAGATTACAGTATTTTGTGAAAGCTTCAGGAAAAGACAAAATCAATGGACCTCTTTAACTTTTTACTTCATACAGCGATATCAACTTGGGGATTCCGTCCCTAACATTGTGATCTTACTGCGCATTTCCCTTACCCAAGCTATTAGCGTTGCCAGCTGTGAGCACTCTTTCTCAAAACTGAAGCTCATAAAAAACTACCTTCGATCAGAAATGAGCCAGACAAGGCTTAAAGACTTGGCAATCTCCATAGAGAGAGAACTTATCGATAGAGTGAATTTTAATAGAGTTATTGATAACTTTGCCGAAAAAAAAAGTGTGAAAAGTATGTTTATAAATTTTCAACCGACTTGATGCCTTGCGATATTTCTCTCACAAAAATAAATTAATAGCCTTATTTTCAATTCATAAATACATTTATTTAAAACAAAAAGAATTACAACTATTTTTAAAGGGATTGAAACATTATTAACAACAAATTTCTTAAATTTCGCGGTTAAACCAAGCTATTACGCACACGGATTTCAAAAAAGCACGGATACAAGACGTTTTTCTCTTCGGGACGCTCGACCTCTTAATAATAGCATTATGAAGAAAAAGAAAAAAACTACATCGGACTATCCTCTCCTTGACACACCCAAGTTTTTGTAATAACAATAAAAATTGATTTTATCATTTCCTAAACTTTTCATGTTTTCAAATATTCTCATTTAAATTTTATTAAAAAAAATGTTTTTTAAAATGTGTGACAAATTTCAAATATTCTCATTTAAATTTTATTAAAAAAATGTTTTCTAAAATGTGTGACTTTCCATTTCTTAAAATTTGCGCTTAGACCGAGCGATTACACACAAGGATTTCAAAAAGCGCCGATACAAGACGTTTTTTTTCTCTTCGAAAGGCTCGACCTCTTAATAATAACATTATAAAGAAACAGAAAAGAAAACTATATTGGAGTATCCCTTCTTTGATACAGCCATTTTATTTAGCGAAAATTCTGACGTTAACAATAAAAAAAGTAAATAAAAATGATTTTATCATTTCATAACATTTTCAGGTTTCCAAATGTTCTCATATAAATTTATTGTTGCATTTGTTTGTGTAGCCAAGTAATTTAATGTAATATTTTTTTAATAATTTGAATTATACGTTTTTGTTTTGAAAAAAAAATAGATTCGGTTTCTTTTGTTTCATATTAACGTTTACATAATTCCCCTCAGATTAACGTTTACATATTTATTATTATTCACATTACTGAAAAGAAATTATTAAATTAAAATTAAAAAAAAGGGGAATGGTGTAAACATTAATCTGAAAGGAATTATGTAAACATTAGTCTAATGAAAATAAATATTTTGAGGGCTTTTTGGAATTTTGAAGGGTTTAACAGGTTGTCATATACCAGCATTGGGGTGGGCGGAATAACAAGTAATTATATACCAGCTGGGGGGCAAACAGGTAATAATATGCCAGCGGGGGGGGACACAGGGAATTATATGCCAGGGGAGGAACAGGTAATTATATGCCAGCGGGGTGGGGTAATGTGGGGGAATTTTACGACCACCCCGGGCGGCAAAAACTGATGCTACGCCACTGAATCGTTTCCCCCAGGATTACCGAAAATGCTTTTATCCGCTTCTTTACTTACTATCACGTTCCTAAAACCTGTTTCGTGTTTGTCTTTTTATTATTTATCATATAACCGAATTCCATGTTTACTATTAATAAGATGTGAAATTATCTTCATTTGAATCGACAAATATATTTTGAATAGTTCTCATTTCTGTTTTTTTTTTTAATTTCTTTTTCTATTTTCCCATCGCTCACATTAGATTGCGACATTAGTTTGTTTTTTTATTCTTATTTGATTTGTGAAATAATCACATAATTTAACAAACCTGTTACAGAAGATTGCAATGCCGTGCACTGCAGCACTAGCAGCAGTGCATTAATTATCTTTGAAGTGAAATATTCCAAACAGATAACCAGGTATTTATTTCCGCCGGAAAAGTATGAGATGAATTAATGAAAAAAAATATTCACGCATTTTTCATGAGTTATCAAGTTTATATCTATTTCATCTTAGTGGGGGATGTAGAGGCCTTTTAGTGACTAATGACTTTCTTCTAGATGGAGACATTTCAAAATGACTTGGTTACTTTTAATGCTGTTTTGATTTAATACGTTATTTCTCCCCCTCCCCCCTGACGAACACTTTCTGACACTCCCTCTCCATTTTTGAAATAAACTCTTAAACTTTAATTCTGGACAATATATCAAATTTTATGTGGCAAAATAGTTTTGAAATTTGGGTTTTAATTTGTTGAACATTTCTTTAAAAACTTCTAGGAGATTGAGAGCCAAAAACACTGTGAAATGGCTATAAAAATAGCTGATAAATACCAAAAAGTAGCTAAAAGTTGTGAAAACGTTAACTTCAAAACACCAATTCTTCGATTTCTTTCGTTTTTTAATGATTACGGAATATCTGCGTTCTTCCGAGAGCATCTCATTTTGTTTAAAGTACCATTTATTGTGGTTCAGTAGGTTGAGGGGTGTGTGCAAGTTGAATTGTGTGGGTAGGGGCCGCAGAGCGCATTCTACGCGAAGGGTCGCGGTGTTCCTAAGCACGGCACTTTATATATATATATATATATATATATATATATATATATATATATATATATATATATATATATAATTTAACGGTTTAAAGACCAAACAAGGGCAGCATCTCTTAATAAATAAACATTTATTTATTAAAATTTAATTCGATATTTCGATTCATAAGGAACATTCATTTTTTTTTTGTTTGTTTGTTGTTTTTTTTACGTGACATGGTGATGATAATGTTTGACACGTTTTCAGTACTACTAATTTTTATTATTTATTTATTATTAGTAGTATTAGTAGTAGTATCTATCTGGAAAAATGTATTCTAAGATTTTCAAGAATCTTTATTGCTCAGAATATCTTTGAAAGTTTTGATAACGTTGGGGTGGGGATTGTGTAATATTTATGAACAACAGAACTAAGGTACCAGAACCGATCATTTATAACTCTTGGGAATTTTCATGTCTTTAAAATCAATAAATTTCTCTTCCAACTAGGATGGTGGGAGTAGGGCAGAATATGGCAGTATTTCACCGCATTATGCAATGCCTTCTTGCTGTTATCTATGAAATAAAATTGGGAAACAACTTACCGGCTGTCCGTCGCAATTTGCGTTTGAATATAAATGGACAAAGCAAGTTTTTTGGGTTTTTTTTTTAAGTATGTCATAATTTTAAACAGTTTCATTTAATTAATTTTATGACCGAACGATGCCAATATTCAATTAAACTTCAGAAAAATTGGATTAAAAAAACAAAAAAGAAACAAACAAAAAACAACAAGCAACTGTCTTTTAAAATATATATTTACATAATATTCTGTTTGTTCATTCCTGAGTTAGTCCGTACATTATGCTTTGGAAAAGGCCAAATACAATTTTTGAAGGTCAAACTGCATAAAAAAAGACCGATTTGCGAAATATGTCTCTAAAATATCAATCGATCAACCCTGGACAAGAATATCAGAGTAACCTTCATTTAATGTAGTTTGTTTTTGAATACCATTATAATGATATGTGACCATTGTTGTAATGGTGTAAGGCATGAATGTAAAGTAATTTCGACATTCACTGGTTTTTCACCGAAGAAAGAAATAAGCAAAACCTTAGGTAAAAAGGAGGGAACATTCGAAAGAAACAGAGCAAACAAATAAGATTATCTGACAATTGTTGCTGGACTGAAGGAGTAAATTAAAGGTTGTCTCTTACAATGTGATTTTATTATTGTGTTGAACTATGTAGCACAATATTACTTTCTGGGTGTTTATTAATACTTATTAATTTACCTTATTTGGGTAAGTTCTATATTTTAAATACGATAAGCACTATTTTCATAGACGTGTTAAAAGAAAGTTAAATTTGCTGTGCTATTGGTTTTTCTGTCCTGAAACGATTTTTTTGTGCAATGCAGGGAAATATCAGCATTATCAAAACATAATTTTCGATTAAATATATTTCTCATTCTTTGGAACATTCACAGGTCCTGCTGGTATATATCATTTTGGTTATAGTCAAGATTAGATCTATATATTTCAGTTGAATGACCTCTAGAGTAAATGTGGTATTTTGGTGTCTACAACGAATCTAATCAAAAAATAGAATAGTCAATTTATCATGGTAAACAAAGGATGATCAACGACCCCCAATTTTCCAAACGTTTGACGGTATTGTACCTAATTTGTATATATTTTTTTACTTTATAGCAAATAAATCAATGCAAAGTGTAGTATCTGGTTTGTCTTCAAGTAGAGGAGGAAAGATCCTATTTTGACTAAGGCAGTTTTTATTTTTGTTGTATTTAAAATGCTCCTTACTGGGCAACTGCGTATCTCCCCACATAAAAAGGTGTGTCTATCTTAGCCATCAGAAACGGGGGGCGGTGCAAGTAAATAGCGACTTTGATTACTTTTATTACTTTGAAAACATGTAATGTGGCTACCGGAAATCGAACATCGCGAGGTCACTAGGTTGTGGGTAGTCCTTGACCTTGGTAGACGTCATTTTGGAGCGTCTTTGTGTATGTGTTACTTTTGTTCTTGTAGTACATATATATGTGTGCGCAACTGATAAATCTGGTATGTGCACAACTGGGCCCTTTTGTCTTACCATCCCACCAAAAGCCAGGTTGAGGTGTAGACTTCAGGGTTCCATTTCTTCAGACAGCTGGTGGAATCTTAATAGTTTCAGCTATCTATCTCCTCCATTTAAAGAAGTTCCCAACTTCACACTGACTTATTATTAGTGATAGGACAATTCCAATATTTTTCCCCCGATTCCGATACAATTACCGATTCTGATTCTTTATATATATATATATCTACATATTTAACAATAAATTGGATATTTTGTTCAGATTATCGTAAAAACACATATGTACGCATATTTTCTCAAACGTAAAACACGCTCGTTGAGATCTATAGATTTAAGTTTAACTGAAAGTTTAAATCAATAAATATTTATTACATCAGTGGAAGTTAAAAAAAAATCAAATCAAATAAAAGAAAGATAATTAAAGTAATCGTTTTTTGGCATTAGAACATAACAAATTTTTCCAATTCCTATACCGATTCCGATACTGACTGATTAATCGTCCTAACACTACTTATTAATTTAGCACATACGTGTTACTTTTTGGGGCTTTGAAATATTTCCATTGGTTGAAAATTCTTAGTTTTAACGCTTTCATGTGAAAAAGTTGTTAGTTTCAGGAAGAGAGGGAGAAAGCGAATTTCCACGAAACGAAGCAGAGAAGGAACGAATGCAAGCAAATCATAGCCATTTGCATTTTAGCGTTCATTTGTAGAAATGACTGCTCGCTTCAATCACCACAAACCTAATGAAAAAGATACTGATTGAAACATACGCATGCAATCTTTCTCTTATTGTCTTTCTCTTTCTATCTGTTTGCCACTTTGTTTGTCTGCCTGTCTCTCTCTCTCTTTATAAGGAACACTGTTCATATTCTTTGGCCCTGAAAATAGTATTCTCTGTGGCGTTAGGATTTCAATTGCAAAATTGTTCGCCCGGGCACTTGGGATCCCGACCCTCAGACAGCTTTATCCAGAGTTGATTTACTGTGTGTTTGATATCCCGGTACCACATGGGAAGACATTGTCCAATTTTTCCTCCGTAAGCAAACTGTTGAATAAATGTTCTATTGCAATATATATATATATATGTATATGTAAGCAGGCTACCTGGCGTTACGGGTCGTAAAATACGCATAGTGTATTTTAATTAATACAGGAACTGAGACATATGCACGTTTTTCTAAACAGTCCACTTCTTGTAAATAAAAATAAATACTTGAGCTGGGATCGAAACCAAAACAAAGACAGTGAGTAAAGTACGATAATCATTAGACGAGCTAGACGCGATCTTTAAAAAAGTGTTTTCAAACTTGCTTAATTTTAACGTAAGGAAGCTGTGATGTTTCATGAGTGAGCATGCACAGTCGTAAAACAATTGACAAACATAAAAATCCGATGATCTCTCAAGTATCAATTTTTCAATTGTGACCCCTGAGCAGCTCTTTTTTTCGAAATTTAATTTTTCTACATTTCTGAATACACTATATACCAAGTTTCAAGTCTATAGATAAAAAATTCGTTGAGTATAAAAGTGTCTTTACACACATACATCCTCGTATATATAATATAAAGCTGGATGTCTGTGTGTCTCTGATTTCTCTCTTTTTTTTTTCATTTTTCTTAAACTTTTTCTTCTAGGGGATAGGACATCCAACCAGATGTCTGACATTTACCCCTATTTTAGTGAGTCCAACCAAGAAATCTTTTTAGGATTCTAGCCGTCCCTTTCAGTGCAATCGTTTGTATTTCACTTGCACTTGGTTCACCGGGTATGCTAGGCTCCTATATGGTTGACTATTTTAAAAAACTGATTACATATAATGATAGATGTATCGAGACACAGGAATCGGTATGTTTGATCTGGAAGGACAGTGGTTCATTAAAATTGTGGGGTCTTCGTTCGCGCCTAGTCCACAAAGTATGGAAATAAAAAATATAAAAATCAAAAATAAAACGTTTACAAGTATTTTTTGATATAGATGTACATAATAATAATTTGATAAGCATGTTTTAACTTAACTAGGGATGATATAATAAAATTGTGGGGTCTGCGTTCGCGCCTGGCCTCCATAGAATGGAAATAGGCACAAACTTTAATAAAGACTTTTCATATCTATCTGTATAAGTATACTTTGATAATTATGTTTCAGTTTGAAGAAATATGGTATAATAAAATTATGGTGTGTTCGTTCGCACCTGATCTTCATGGAATGGAAATATATCACAAAGTTTAACAAGGTTTTTTAATATAGATCCACAGAATATTGTGATAAGTGTTTCAGTGTGAACAGGTATGGTATAATAAATTATAGGGTTTATCTATTTTATTTTTACTTTCATCATATTTTGCTTTGGTTTTGATACCCCCAAATTCAACCCAAATTTACAACCCTTCCTTTTCATAACCTATCATACTTTCATAAATCAGAGTCCATTTTCTGTAGGCTGTTTTTGAACCCAGTCAACGACGGGTACTTTTGCTAGTATATATATATATATATATATATATATATATATATATATATATATATATATATGCACGTTTCATTGAAGAGCAGGGACAACTCTTGTTTGTTTCTTTTACAATCCATTTTTTTTCTTTTTCATCGACTAGCTTCCGAATATTCTGACAAACTGACATTAGACGAACTGACAAAAATTAAAACCGCACTTAAAAATAATTCCGTACTAAATTTCACACATGAAATAAATATAAATAACAATAGTCCCTTCCTCGATATAGAAATTAAAGTTGACACCGATAAATTTATTACCTACCTATAAAAATCTTGCCAATAAAGAATCATGTCTCCTCAATTAGAAAAGTGAATGCCCTGACAGGTATAAAATGGCCAAACGTAATTCTTCCACTAATAAAATATTCTATAAGGCAATTTCTAACATAAAACAAACCTTAATTAATAACAACTTTTCAAATTACATCGTTGACCAGCATGATTTGCGGCGATTTTAAATGGTAACTCTTCTTTTCTCATGAATTTAATACATTAATAAGAAAAATTGAAATAAAACGGTGAGGTACACCTGAGCTTTAACAATGGATTATTCGATTTGTAGTCGAATGCTCTAACACTGAGCTATATATCCAGATGACAATAAATCTGTTTTTTTTTTTAGTTTGTTTAAGAAATGATTTGCTGAGATTTTATTATTTCCCTTGGTCGGTGTAGCGTAAAATATTCCCCTGTAAAAATCTTTTTTTTAATCTATAAATGAGAAACCACTAATTCGAAACAAAAACTCTCCAAAAAAGAAAAAAAAAATTTCTACCCTACATAAAAATATTATGAATATACAAAATATTCCGTGTTTTCTCAATATATATTTTTGAAATTCTATTGAAGCGGTAAGCTCCCCAGAAGGTGTTCAAATTTTATCAGCTAGTTTCATCTGTTTTTCGAAGAGGATATATTTTATTTTGCAAGACACAAATCATAAATCAAAAGTGTTAAATATAGTAAAAATTAAATTCAACATCACAATAATGGCGTAGCTAAATATTTAATATTGCCAAATAAATTTTCAAATATGAGAAAAATTAATAATTGCAAAATAAAAATTAAAAACGGAAGTCCGCAAAACGCATTTATATGGGAATTAATTAACAGGTTTTAGAACCATTCTGAAGGGGGGATTAGAAAGATTTAAAGTATATTATCTGTACTGAAACTATACTTTATCTTTTCTGCTCTTGATCAATGTAGGAGAACTCCTTTAAGATGTGGCAACTTTTTTTTTTATCACCAATCACGAATTTTTGGAAGTAGGGGGTTTTGACTAGATTAAAAACTACATTAAAAACTGACCTTGTGTTTAACTTTGCCATCGTAGGAAGACAACTAATTTTTTTCAACTAACTCTGAATTTGGAAGTACAAATCGAAATTTGGGTTAGGGGTAGAAGAAGTCATCTTTTTTTACAACTTTTCAGAAATAAGGATTCCACATCCGTTAAGCGATAAGCGGTCACTTTTTTTTAAAATTTATTTTTAATTCAGTGTGCAAAAACCACTTTGAACAACATATTTTGAAATTACAAAAAATGCAAACTTAGTTTTAGAACGTTAAAAGTATGCATGTCGATAAATAATTAAACCCTATTGCGTTTGGTATAAGTTTTTGTTTTTTGCTATTGTTACCTTTTTTTAATATTTTTTTTTACTGTTAACTTTTCTACACTGTTACCAAGTGAATAAATGTTTTTAAATTAAGGGGGCGCTTAGATCATATTTTAATCTATAAATGCTAGACCGCTTCACACCTGAATAAAAAGTACTTGGAAAAATCACTTTTATTGCGAGGTTAAAAATGGTTAATTGAAAAAAAAAATGGTGAAAAGAAAAACAAACAAAAAATCAATAAACAATTATTAAGGAAGGCAATGAATGCTAATTTTCAACCTACCTGAATGAGTTCAGTTTATGTTTCAAAGTATTTTCAAGTTCTTCTCTTTATATTTTAATCTTAAATTGTGGATTTGTGGGTGTAAAAATATTTCCAGATTTTCTAGAAAAGACCCGATAACCGCTAGGTCAAAATTTTACCCACGAGATTGCAAACAAAATTTCCAAATTTAACGGGAAAACCACTAACATATCTAAGAACACTGCCAGACATATAAATTACCTTTGGGTAAATTTTACAAAATACAAGCTCAGTCGTTTCAGAACCTATGAGGAAGGAACTTACAACACACACACAAGGTCATTTTTAATAAAAGTAAATTTTATATATATATATATATATATATATATATATATATATATATATATATATATATATATTCAAGCACATCTGATTGAACACGACAGAGCTAATCTTTTTTCCGATTTTTCTGGATATCTTTTCGATTCACCGAGCGGTCTTTTTTATTTCAATCGGCATATTGTATAGAATGGCGCCCAAAAGTTGTTCAGCAAAAAAAAAAAAAAAAAAAATCGGAAAAAGAATAACTCTGTCGTGTTCAATCAGATGAGCTTGAATAATGACTTGCTGCCAATATATATATATATATATATATATATATATATATATATATATATATATATATCCCAAATCTCTGGCCTTGATGGAGGGGAGACTAAAAATTGCATCTATGGTTTCAAATGATCTGAAATAACAGCAAGAGAAGACTTGATTCCAAATATTTCTCATATGTTATATCTACTATCTTTTGGAAATAGAATACGATTATGAATATCTCCAGTATCAAATTACCCTTATACACCATGAAATTTACTTTATGTATGAAAACGAAAGAAGGGCGACATAACATATGAGAAATATTTGGAATTTGTTATTTTAGATCATTTGAAAACATAGAAGCAAGTTTTAGTCTCCTCTCAATCAAGGCAAGAGATTTTGAGGAAATATCAGATATTTTGTAATTCATATGCAAAACTAAGAAACAAATGACTATGATTGAAACATTTTATGGCTGTAAAAAGTGCCAAATATAGGCTCTAGATGATGGATGATCCCCTTAATGTGCGACTTTAAGGGAAAAGTCACACAGCCCACTACACCATTTAGGCCATTACCTTTCCAACAAGTCTCTATTTGTTAAATTGTGATCAATAGTCGCTGAGATTTGGAATTTATAAAATTGCCAAAAAAGGTGGTATATCTATATATGGATATATCTGTACTGGTAGCCAAACTGAATATTTAAATGCTCATATCTTTGGTTCTATGGGACGAAACTGCATGATTATTTGCAGGCTGTTGGAGGATATTAATACTATTCTATAGTTAAAATTTCATAAAAATTGATGAAAAGAATCTATATTTTCAACCCAACTCAAAGATTATAATACTATTCTATGGTTAAAATTTTATAACAATTGGTAAAAAAAAAAGCCTATATTTTAAAACAAATAAAATATGAACAAATTTGCCTACATTTGTACATATAGTGTCCTGCAGGCCAAATTCAGTTTTGCTGCTTCGGTTGTCTCCTCCATGGCCTTGCCAGGACACTAATATATATAACATCAAAACCAAATAGTTATAATTTTATAATTCAATATCGAGATTGCATTTATTAACATTTGATCCAATAGTGCGCAATTTTTTTTAGAGCTATATATTTATATATCTATTTGAATAAAATAAAACGATAATATAAAATTTATTTGCACACAGTCTGAAGAACTAGATTGTCCCATGTACTGTTGACTGGTATAGCTTTCAAACGAATGGCTACATATAAATATATGCTTTGTTGATGATTTCGACAAGTCATTAGCACATTAAATAATATGTACATTTAGTTTCATTATAAATTCTTAGATTTTTATATTGAAATCGATAAGGAGTTTTCGCGTTGATTATAAATTTCAGTAGATAAATTGGAGTAATTAACTCTCCATAGTATTAAGTTCTCATCCTTCAGCCCATCATACTGTCAAGAAATATTTCAGAAATCTAATTAGAGTAACGTTTTATCATTTCATATTAATCACGATGCCTACCGGCGATTACAGAGCTACTGAAAAACATTATAAAACTACGTCTTCAGATTACAAATAATACAAACTTATTGCACAATGGTAAGCGCCATTAATGAGGAACTGGAGCTCCCTACATTTAGAAAACCTTAAGCGTGACTTTCTCTGTACTTGTTGAGAAAAGAGTAACATTGAGAAGTTGGTGTGACGACATGTTACCTTGAAATATCAATTCTGCCTCAGAGATATGTATTCATGTTTGTTTTTTTCTTTCTCTCTCTCTTTTATTCACTCTCTCCCTCTTTCTCGTTTATTTTTTGTCATCACGAGAGAGAAGATTTGCAGTTAGAAACAATAAACACAATACTGTCTTCAAGTCTAATATTAAGAGTTTGGAGGTGTATGTTAAGCAAGAAAAAAAAAAAAAAAAGCGGTCAATTTTTAAAAAACTTTGACCCCTATTATGATCCCTCAACATTTATTGTTTTGAACTCAAATCAAGTTATTAAGTTAGATCCATGTCAAAGGAACCTATATCTAAAAATTCAAGTGTTTAGACCCAAAATTGGCGTAGGAGTTTGGTAGAGTTCTCAAAAGTCAAATCGTTGAACTTTGACCAGTTAACAGCCGAATTTCTGGCCAAAAACGGATTACAAAGACTTTTACAAATCTCAGTACCCTGTATATCAAATTTCGCGTTTGTAGACTGAAAATTGACAGAGTTATTGCGTTGGAATATATATATATAGTTAATCTTTCAACTGACAATTCTATTAATTCTTATTCTCAAATGGCTTTTGACCTTGGTAAGTGGTGACTCATTAGTATAAGAAAAATAAGTTTACTGTACAAAGTAAAATTAATTTGGTAAGAATGTTTGCTCATAAACTGGGATACAAGGATTCAGTCAGCTAATGGAAAAGGGAACATTCGGGTTGCTCTCAACTATAGTTGGCCACTTAGTTTAACTTGGATATAATTATATTAATAGTGCCAATGTTCTGTAGAGTGGTGTGTTTTTTAGTTGTTTGACATATGTTTAAAAAATTAAGTAGCGAAAAAAGAGTAAATAAAGAAACGTAAAGTGATGTTCGCCTTTCTTTCCTTTCCATGGGACGGGTGATGAATAGACGTGCACTTGCTCTGTGATGATCATTTCGAAAACAATCATATTAAGGTTAGACTAATTTATCTACATCAGTGAAACATTGAATCAAGATTTAAATTATGGCCAATTGTTTCTTGGTCTCATTAACTGTAACACTCCCCCAATATATCTCTCTCGCGCGATCTTTCTTTTTCTCTTTCTTTCTTTCGCTCTTTTTCTCCTTGCCTTTCTATCTTTTTCTCTTTCTCATTTTTCCCTCTCTTTCTTTTTGCCTTTCTGTCTCTTTCTCTCTCTTTAATTCTTTTTTTCTCTCTCTTACTATCTTTCTCTCTTTCGTTTTCTTTCTTTATTTTCTCTATCTTTCTCGCTTTCTCCCTCCTCTCTGTCTCTCCCCTTTTATTGCTTTGGGTTTTTGTGTTCCTCTTATTTCTGTGTCTCTTACCTTCTCTCTACCCTTTTCTCTCGTCTTTCCTACTCCTATTTTATTTACCTGTTCCCCACCCCCATTCTCTCTCTCTCCCCCTTTCATTCTTTTATCTTTATCCCTTATTCACCTCCTAGTTCCACCCTTTCTTATAACTCTCTCTCTCTCTCTCTCTCACTCTCTTATCCTTATTTGTTTTATTCCCTCCCCTCCCATCTCTCATCTGAAGAAGAACCCTTAAGAGAAAGAACGTATAAGAGAGACAAACAAAGCCGCTTAAATAGAAACCATTTATGTTCACTATTCAAGAAATGATACGAAAAGGAGGCTTAATTAATACAGCCAACCTGAAGAGCCCTGACTACAAATGTCTGCCAATATTACATATATTTCATATACGGACCTCATACTGTTTCTTGAATAGTCAGATAATGGCCGTTTCCCTCTGAAATACAGGCATCGCAGCTAACACATATTAGTGGCATTATCAATTCCTTTTGAAGCAGAACCGCTCTGCTATTCATTCGCCTTGATTCATAGATTAGTTGGGGAAATCTATCCTGACAGAATACTAATCTCGCTCATATTTCAGAGAAACCTACGGCGTGCCTACGATTGCCACGTGTCCTTAATAAGGGCGGAAGTTGGGTTTTAATTTCAATATTTTAAGGCAGCATCGTTTCTTGGGATAATAAAGAAGAGCGAGCTTCCGTTAAGGCACATGAATATTTACAGGGGGTAAAGTAAGATTTGTGGCACCCCTCTCCCCTCCCGTATCAGATTCCAGAAAGACCTTTCGAATCAGACAAAAATCGATTCGACTGTTTTGATTACATGATAGATCAAATTCACTTTGAATTGAATTTGTTATATATATATATATATATATATATATATATATATATATATTATAAAATGATAATAAAAATACATATGCAAATCTGCTAAAGTTTTGTATCCTGTTTCACTCAGAGTTGTCTTTCTTTGCCCCATCAATTTGTTGATGGGCACAAATGTATCTTTAATGACTGTTCTGTTATGTGTCAAAACGAATTAATTTCTTTTCCTGTGCACATTTATATATGTGTGTATATATATATATATATATATATATATATATATATATATATATTATACTTACAGTAACTAGTGTTTCATACGTACGCAATCATCAGTCTTCAACAGGAATGTCTTTCTTACCTGTGCCATTCGTACTAATCTCCAAAAAGAGTATTTTTATTTACACATATATATATATATAGAGAGAGAGAAAATAAAAAGGAACAAATCGTATTATGTGTTCATCAACGTTACGTCTTTATTTCGAGACTTCCTCCGATGAATCTCGAAATAAAGACGAAACGTTGATGAACACATAATACGGTTTGTTCCTTTTTATTTTCTCTATTTTGTCAGAATACTATTTCCATCATATATATATATGTAAATAAAAGTCCTCTTACATTTACATTATATATACATTTACATTATATATATCTATATATATATGTATATATATATATATGTGTATATATGTATGTAAATGTAAGAGTATTTTCATTTATATATATATATATATATATATATATATATATATATATATATATATATATGTAAATAAAAATACTCTTTTTGGAGATTAGTACGAATGGCACAGGTAAGAAAGACATTCCTGTTGAAGACTGATGATTGCGTACGTATGAAACACTAGTTACTGTAAGTATAATATGTATATATATAATATATATAATATTTTTGTATCTACAGACAAATATATATATATATATATATTAGTGATGGGACGATTCCAATATTTTTCATGATTCCGATACAATTTCCGATTCCGTACTGAACTCCCGATTCCGATTCTTTATAAACCTCTAAATATTTAACATTGTTATTTTGTCCCGATTACTGTAAAAAAACACATCTTAAATGTGCCTATATTTTCTCAGACGTAAAAACACACTTGTGAGATAATCTACAAATTTATTCTTACTGAAAGTTTAAATCAATAAATATTTATTATTTTATTATTACAAGCAGTGGAAGATGTTTCTTAAACCAAAATCAACTAAAAAAAGATAATTAAAAGGAATCGATTTTTCCGAATCCGATACTGATTCCGATACCACAAAAAGATCCGATTTTTCCGATTCCCGATTAATCGTCCCAACACTAATATATATATATATATATATATATATAAGTGTGGTTGTGTGTTCTCTCCTTTCACTACCAACGCTCAAATTCTCACTTAGATCTAATTGAAAGGAATCTTTTTCCCCTTGAGGAGGTGTCATGGTTTCATAAGTTTCTGGGACTGATTATCACCTCAGACCTGAGATGGAAGACACATTAAATTCGGTGCTAAGGAATTCAAGTTCATAAGATTAGAAACTTCTGCTCGCGATAAGGTATTCAAAGATGGCGTAATAAAAAGAAAAACAATTGCAACGTTTTTTCCCATTTTCGGATTTTATAATCATGCCCATATTCATTTATTTTCTTTTAAAATTGATGAGTTCTTTTTTTTCTGATGAGTTCAAGTCGAAATAATTTTTTTTTTTGAAATCGACATAATAATTGCATGAATAATTCTGTGCTATAAAACAAGTTCTGTCAAACGTTGAACATTTCAACATACTTAAAGAATTAAACAATAAGATGGTAAGCATGTTGAAATTTGGAATATAGACTTTTGTCATTTATTTGTATATGCTCTGTAATTACATCGAGCTTCATGAATTAAAATATTGGTATAAATAAAAGGTGAATATAATTGAATAAGCATATATATTAAAAAACATTGTTGAAAAGCACGGAGAGTTTCTGTTTAACGTCTTTTTTATTTTATTTTATTTATTTTTTTTGTAATATTATCGAATGTTTGTATGTCGGAGCCATATGTTACATATTATCGCATTGTTTCCGCTAGCGCTTTCTACTGAAACCTTGCTCGTCTTCAGGTGGTTATTTGTCTGCTGGGTTTAAAACGTGGTTATTTATAGAAACGTAGGTTTAGAAGGACATGGTCACGTGTTTAAGCCGTATCCAATTAGATGTATATATACAATATTTAAAGAGGTGTATCAAAATTACAATGTAAGAAAAATTTACAGTTTAAAATTTACATTTTTTCCTTTTTCCCCTCCCGCCTACTTATCGCTAATTACGTACGTAGACATTTTAAAATGTTACGACTGGATTCGTAGTTAATATCAGTTACCGTTGGACGTTTCATTTTTATAAACAAAATCTCCAAAGTTTTCAGTCGTTTTACTTTGGGATCATTATGTAAGATTTTTATGTTTTCAATCATAATTTTCTTAAATTCTGAGTGTAGGCTGCCATGTTTTTTTAGATGTTGATTTATGAAACTGAAGTCGGAAAGATGGAGTGTTAGTCTTCGAGACAACGTGTTTGTTGTGTAACCAATGTAACAATTTTTATTAGAATTGTTGGAGAGACATTCTTCTAAAGAGCAAATAAATTGGTAGATTACATTGTTTTTTTTTTTTAACGAGCTTTTTTGTCCGAGATGCGTTATTGTTTATAGCAAGGTTGGAAGATTTTGCCCTTTATAGTAAACTAGCAGGACCCGTTAACCAGTGTTGCCCAGTGTAAGCATGCTCTCCCTCCGCAAAAAAAATTAAAGTACGGCTGTTATTGTTGTTGGTGGTAGTGGTGCCCAACCTCCAAACTCATCAGGTTAAGAACGGCTTTCGGAATAGAAACGCCCAACCTCCTTATGTTAAGAACGGCTTTCGGAATTTGATTTTTTTGGGAGGGGGGGTTCAAACGAGTTTGTTTTTTGTCGAAATGCGTTATTGTCTATAACAAGGTTGGAAGTTTTTTTTTTAATAGTAAACTAGCATTTCAGCTCGGCGTTGCCAGGGTGTTTGGATGTGTATGTTGAGCAAAAATAAAAAAACGTAGTAGTAGGAAGGCAGGCTCGAACCTGTACCGCAAAGGAGAAAAAGAACGGGGTAAAACCTAACGTTTATGCTGTTACGACCACCACCAAACCGGAAGCGAAGTTTTTTAAAAGTAAGGCTAGACAATCTAAAGGAGAGGATAACTTTCAAAAATATCGGCGAAAAAAGTGACCCCCCTATAGAAAAGTGCCTAGTTGAAGGGGAAGACAATGTTTTTAACCAATTTTTCGATATTTGTCGTATAAAAGGTCGAACTTTAAAATGATACTGACCTTCAGACAATCCGTCGCCTCTATTGAATGTTTAAGGCAGACATGCAAACAGACATACATTTATATATTGGTAAGTAAAAATTTTCGACCCAAACTGATGAAAAACCATGCCCTGTCTCTGAATACCCTTTATATAAAATTTCAAATATTTAGACCATAATTGTCTAAGTAATCTGGAAGAGACTGCAGAGGTCAATTTTTTTTTAATTTGACCTCTATTATGACCCGTTAAAATTTATTGTTTTGGACTCAAATCAAGTTATCAAGTTAGATCCATGTCCAAGGAACCTATATCTAAAATTTCAAGTGCGTAGACCCAAAATTGTCGAAGGAGTTTGGTAGAGTTCTCAAAGGTCAAATCGTTGAACTTTAACTCCTTAATTGCTAAATTTCTGGCCAAAACCGATCAGATCGATTGTCCCAAATCTCAGTACCCTGTATATCAAATTTCGAGTCTGTAGACCAAAAATTGACAGAGTTATTGCGTAGGGAAATGTACACAGACACACAGATAAACAGACACGTTCACTTTTATAGATATATAGATGATTTTTTTTTACTGTTGACGGGGGATATATATCTACGAATTATAATTTTAAGTACGTTTACATGGTTTTGAAGTTATAGTGTAATTAATTCCGGTAGAATAAAATAAATTGTAATTTTTATTATATTGTAATTTTAATGCACCTGCTTAAATATTGTGCATACGTCTAATTGTATAGTGCTTAAACACGTGACCAGGCCCCTCTAAAGTACTTTTCTATAAGTAGCAACGGTTTAAATCAAACAGACGAACAACTACCTGAAGACAACCGAGGTTTCAGTAGGAAACGCTAGCAAAATCAATGCAACAACACGCAGCATATGGTTCCTTCATAAAAACATTCGATAAACTATAAAAAAAAAATTAATGCGTAAAATTGAAAAAAATCAAAAAGAAAGTCATTAAACAGAAACTCTTCAACAATGTATGTTTGAATGAAATCTTGCTGCCTAAATATATCCGACATATATATATATATATATATATATATATATATATATATATATATATATATATATATATATATATATACAGTAGAACCTCTAGATACGAAAGACTCTGCTCACGAAATTTTCAGCTTACGAAACGTGATGTGAATTTTTTTGTCCTTGGATACGAAAAGATTTAAGATACGAAAGACACGAGTGACAGAAAGGCTATTTTTTTAGGCACCTAATTCTCTAGAAATCCTTTTTTTTAATTCGGGAGTTTATTTGGTTTTTAAAAAATTTAGTAATTTTCTGGAAATATTTGTATTGTTTTCTATCTGAAAAACATTTTCTTTGACTTGAATTTATTTTTTCTACTTACCTCACTCTAAATTAAAATTATTTTAAAAACTGAAAAGTTAATCTACGCATTACAGTTTTTACCACAATTGAAGAATATAGATTGAAGAAAGATTTTCTGTTTTAATTTTTGTCGTACACCTGAAATTTTCGTAAGGGATGGAGGAGTTTTTATTATTTTCATTAACAATTACAAATTAGTTGGAAGAAAGTATGTATATAATCCATTTCATTTTGAATCCTATGTAAAGTAAGTCTTGGAAATATTTTCAAAACTTTATATATATATATATATATATATATATATATATATATATATATACACCCCCACACACACACAGTTTCGCTGTACCATAGCTATTCGGTGCAGGTAGACAAGCAACTATCTTAAGCCAAGATCAAATATCTACTGTCTAGGCAAGAGCCGGTGCTTCTAACCATTTGGCCATCATCTAGTTGCTGCTGAAAGTGAGCGAAATCAAAATGATAAACATTGTCAAATATGAAAACCATTTACTTACGCAAAGAGCACTGCATTACAATCTAGTGGCAGTTGGTAATTTCACTTCCTAGAAAGCTCAACCCAAGAAGCAGACCATATTTAATGACTAACATGTAGAGAGTTTTGCAGCATCACAGTTCTTTAGTGCGTCATTAATATCGCTGTGCTATTTATGAGCGTAGAGTGCTCATTATGGATAATAGAACGTATGCCAACGCAAGTTTAAAAAAAAAAGCTTTAATACATGATTGTCAGCTTTCTTGCTATTCAATTTTGCTTGATTAGGGTTTATTTTCAGAATAGTTCTCTTTCTTTTCTTTTTGTATTTACTGATCAAGCTTGTTATGAATAAGATATGTTAAAATACAATTTTCCGTTTGGTCACTTTTATTATTTAATTTCCTGAAAGGAAATTATGTACTGGTCAAAAGGAGACTATCATGGAGGAGGGAGAGACTGGACTAAAGAAATCCACCCTTTCATGGGCAATGCATATCTTGGTGAATATTATTAATAAGCAAGACATTTATGGCACAGTTCCTGCGAGTCATAATGGAAATGGAAGTCAACTACTAGTATCAACTAACTGGACACTAGTAACGGCGCGTTTTAATAGCACGGCTCCCTTTGCATCTATGTGGTTCCTAGTGATGAAAAGGACGCGAAAGAAAGAGGGATTTAGTGACAGGCTCGACAAGACGAAAAGTGGAGATTTATTTAGATTTCAAACCCAACTTCCGTTTACACATTTTCATCAGTATTGATTTCACAGCTGCATCTACACGTTTCTATCAAAATACTTGGTTCTTCTCGTTCGGTCAGACTCTCCATTGGTCTATTAGGATTAAAATGACATCATCACGAAACCTGCAGATTCGTTGAACATATCTGTTGCTGTTATTATTGTTCATCTTGTTGTTGTTGTTTCTCATTCTGTTTCATTGTTACCCATTGTACAAATTTATTTTCATTATCGTCTCTCGGCCCTGACGAAGCACAAGGGTGTGGAAACGTAATTGCCTTTGCATAGGCTGATTTGAATGTTTATATATGAGTATCGTTTACAAAAGTAAAACCTTTTTATTTTTTAAACTCAAAAAGCTAGAAAGACAGGATTGGAGCCATTAAAGCGAGCGAGCTATTGTGCTCCAGAATTTATTTTTCTACAAAGTCACCTCTATTCTCAATGTACTTTTGCCAGAAATTCAATGACGCATCTATGCTTCTGACGCACGTCTATTATAGGATTAACTTTCGTAGAGTCTGAAACTATCAATAGCTACAACAGAATGATGAAACTTGCAGGTTATGATTGCATAAGTTCAGTTATCATAGCAATACAATCTGGAATCTCACCTGACCCATTCAGGCGAAATAAAAAAAAATGCAGATATTATTTTTGGAGCACCCTCGTGATAAATATTCACACGCACACACAATATCACACAGTGACAATTCGATTAAGCATTGTTACTGTCAGTTTTAAGTTGAATTGGTAAATACGACTTGTTGAAATAGGAATACAATATATTGCTTCTTCCTCGGTCAGTCGTCTGATATCGAAAATATGCGATAGTGGAACTTTTCCGCAATTATATATATATAGGGGAACCTGGGGCAAAACGAGATACTTAAGGGAAAAAGAACTGTTGAGTCAAAGGTAGCATTGACGTATAAACCATATTCTGTGTACTGAATATTCAAAGTATTTGAAAACAATGCCACAACAAAAATAAAAAGATAAATTATTTTCAAAAGAAATACAGACGATTTATTCAGCTAACTGTATTGTCCTGTTTGGCCCAATGCTTGGGGCAAAACGAGACGGATCTTCACAGAGCTCACAAATGAAGATTGGGGTCTTGTTGCATTCGTCTAGACCTGCACAGCCGTAGTGTGCCCATTTCCTACAGTCCCCTTGACAGGCTACCCAGCTTTTTGCACTCTCAGAGTACAGTTCGTCACAGATCAAAATAGATAAATTTTGAATACTTACCCCTTTTTGATGTACGGGGCTGAATAAAACAATGGTAGACGTTGGCGGCAAGGCGTTACCACGTGATCTCTTTATCAGACTCCTCACGAAAGAGCTCTCTCTCTCTCTCTCTCTCTCTCTCTCTCTCTCTGTTTCAGTTATCTGTGGTGTCTCGTTTTACCCCGCTATCTGATTTTGTCCCAGGTTCCCCTATATATATATATATATATATATATATATATATATATATATATATATATATAGAGAGAGAGAGAGAGAGAGAGAGAGAGAGAGAGAGAGAGAGAGCATGCCCAAAGATATACTGACTGAACGTAAAACAATTTTTTTAAATGGAGCTCAATAAGGAATATACGCCTTATTACTACAGAAATGCTTGTTTTATTTTGGTGTCTTAAACTTCTCCTCCACCCCTATTTTTTGCTGATTAAGAGATGATGTTCCAAGACAAAACCTTTGTCAATTATTGTCAATTTTAATAAAATAAACATCGTTTCCGAAACGATCGACACTCAAGTTGATTTTGCTGGTTTTCCTTTTGAAACTTATTCATAATTTACAATTATTAATATTTTTACACAATATAAATATAGCTCTAGAATATATATACCTATTGAGCTCATTATATATCTACAGTACTATGGACAACATTTTTTAAAACGTATTAATACATTAAAATTCTGCTCTTTAGACTCCAGGTCTAATTACCTCTATAAAATAATATATATATATATTTATTATTTAAATATTTTATTAAAATATTACTACGTATATAAAAGTAAGTTATCCACGTAGTAATATTTCAATAAAATATTTCAATAATAAATTAATAATTACAAATAATACGTCCCAAAATGCGGGGTGACTAAATGTAATGAGAGGGCAGATAACTTCTCTCTTAAAAGCGCTCAGGGAGAGAGAAGAAAAAAAATACTACAGAATTGCTAATCAAAAATAAATAAACAATCTTTCTCTCTCTATATATATATATGCATACATATGATTTCACACACACACACACACACACACACACACACACACACACACACACACACACATACACACACACACACACACACACACATATATAAATGCAGATATTTTATATTAGATCCTGTCTTGATTGACGGATGCTCATTATTATAACTAGAATAGTAATGCAAGATAAAATAAAATGATGACAATAACAATTAACGTTATTTATTAATTCATCACAAGTTAAAAAAAGGAATGTAATCAAATAGTTTCCTTGTTCCATGAAGTTTCGAAAGTTAGTCTTTTTAAGCCATAGAATTCCTAACTAGCATAAACATTGTCTATACTATAAGGTTAACGTTAACTAGTTATGTATTATATTAGAACTAGTTTATAAATAAATAAGTTATTAAATAAATGATTTACACAAAAGGCCATAATATATAATATGATGTAGGAAAAAAGTGTTGCATTGAAAGTGGATCATATATGCTAGCAAAGTGAGTAGATATTATGAGTTAATGGCTTTAGTTAAAAACTTTAATAATCTTGTTTAATTTTATAAGAGTATTATATATTTAAAAGATTAAATGTAGGTTTCTAAGGTATGACTAACCGCCTTTTCAATTAATTGTAGTTTCCTTTTTTTATTTAGGAGCTTACCTTTATCACTATATCTAATTATTTCCAACTCTTCATTTAAACAATAGTAACAGGTTTATTAAGATATCTACAGGTTTAAGTTTTTGTAATTATATTCCATTTGACTATTGTTTTTTTTTGTTAGATTTTCCTACTCTAAAAGCTTTAATAATCTTTAAGTTATTAACTGGACAAGTCCCACATTTCTTTCTCTCTTAGCTATCTAATTTTTGTTGGCTCTATCACTTTATGCTGATACGTAAAATCATTCTATAATATTTATTAACGTGCTTATGAGAATTAAAAAAGAAAGAGTGATTTACACACACGTGTCTGTATACACTTTGAATATGTATGAAAATTCGATGGTAAAATAATAAGCATCTTCTCTTCTAAATAAAAAAAAATAATAATAAATCTTATAAACTACTCTCCTAATAGTCGTGATCGATCAAGGAGGATGGAAGGACCAAGGAGAAAAAAAAACAGTGTTCGAATTCCCACTGGATGAGTACAAAGAATACTGAGACCTTGCAGAAGCTTATTGCCATTCAAATTCCAGTGAAAACCAATGGTCGTTGTCAGTGAGAAATCAATGGCAAGCGGCTGTTGTGATAACACAAAGTTATTTGCAAAAGCTATCAAAACAGGTGGAGAGTGTTGTAAATCTGTGGAGACTTGTCATCCAGACTCCAAAGAACAACATCGCTTAGTATTAGTAATTTGTTGAAGATGGCCTGTGTGAGAACACCGAGTAAGTAATAATAATTATAATATAGAAGTACAGAGACTCATTAATTTTAACTATTCAAAAAGATATGTTAAAGTTTATAAATTTCCGAATAAAATAGAATAGTTGCGGTGGTTGTGACCCAACAGGCCACGAATACTTCGAGTATTTCATAAACATTTTTATAACTTACTACCTAGCTCTACCTATGTATTGAGCACTGTTAAAGTAAATACTTAAAGTTAACGCATAAAATTATACTTTCGTATATTAATTTATGTGATTAAATGAAGTAGTTTCTATATATATATATATATATATATATATATATATATATATATATATATATATATATAAACTGCCTGTCCATCCGTACAACTGTAAAGGTACAGGGAATTAAGTATTAACTATTAATAATTGAATATCCGTTCGATGTACAGTTAAAGATTAAAAGAGATCAATGGGTATATGGGAGCACAAATTAAACCATATTTAGCCATCACTTTGGCATAAAGCACCCATTCTGAGTCAACGGGCCATAACTTTTTTACTCGTTTTAAACGGTCATAATCTAGTTAATAATATTTAACAAAACCAACATAAAACCATTTTTAATGCCTAAGATTTATTTTTATTTAATTGGAATTCATTATTGAGTATTATTTATTAATTGCGGACTATTATCCTCATCTTTTCTTAGTTGTTTCACGACGTTTCAGCCAACTATTCATCTGGCCTTCGTCAGATGGTAACCACGACGGATAGGAACTCTGAATCTCCGACTGCATTCACTGCAATTACTGCCTTCCGTAGTTGTTTCAATCCTACCCAAAGCCAACCAGAGGCTTACTTGGCCAAAAAGGGTGAGATGACAACAACTATGGAAGGCAGTAATTGCAGTGGATGCAGTCAGGAGATATAGAGTTCCTAACCCCTCACGGCTACCACCTGACAAAGGCCAAAGGAATAGTTGACCGAAACGTCGTAAAACAACTAAGAAAAGATGAGGATAATAGTCCGCAATAAATAAAATTAGTAGATTCATTTTTATCGCGATCCTCCATGGCTGAGATACATTAACACTTTATCGAACTAAATTTAAAAAAAAAAAGAAGCAATTCTGTACCTTTTTTTTCTTGTGACTTTTACCGATCAAAAATAAATAAATAAATAAGTAAATAACACTTGCAAAAAATAAAAATAAATAAATTGAATTCTCAATCTTATAAATTTGACAGTGAAAACGACGTTATGCGAGTTGCCTTCTCATTCTAAAATACCTGCATTAAAACAAGTCCCCTCACAGTCAAGCGGTCACCATGACCCAACACACATTGCACTATTTCCATATTTGTCCCCTCCTTCCTCTGCATGGGTTAAGTGCGCATCAGACGACTCACCTTTCGCTCTAATCAAATAAACATCTAATTATATAATTTCTTGTTAATAATATCAAATATAAGAAACTATTTTAATTAACAGGAGATTGTGCTAGGCTCAAAGTCCCCAGTAATAAATTCTCGTTAGATTTAAATAATTCCAATGCAAGATGCGATAAACGCTATTTTCCAAAAATGACGAAAATATGAACCTACAAAAAATATCGTATCTAAAAGCTTGACCACGCCCCAAATCATGTTCTACGTAATATAATACCGACATAATTTGCTTTTGCTTTCTGTTAAAATAAGCTTTTAGTTGAAATCTAGATTAAAAACATTCGGTTTTTTTTTAATGGTTTAAGGTCTCAATTTAAGTAAATGGGATGCAAAACATTAACAACAAACACTCGCTTAGCTACAGGCACTGTTACCAATTTCCTTTACGTTTATCTGTGCCTAAAATAAAATGAAAATACCATGAGCAATTTTTTTCCTATCTATTGAAACACAATACCGGGGAGCTGCTTTCCAGCTAACTATAATATGGTCGTTTCAAAGTCCAATGTAAGCAAATTCCTGTTGATCCATACTCTTAAATAATTAATTACTCGCCGATTTCCATCATTACCGATCATCATGGTGTTGTCTTCCTGGTCACCTAACATTGAGTTAACTCTTATCCACGAGTGGCTTTGGGACTTGATAAGCAACGACTCACCAGTAAAAAAAAAATGTCCTTTAATTGTTCACCTTTCTCTTTGATGATCCAAAAATGGCGACCATTAAAAGACAAAACTAATTGACTATTTCCATGTATGAAGACGTGTTTGTGATTATTTTTTTTATTCATGCGAAATAGTAAAGTAGAAAGTGAACTTTACATTTACTTCCAACAACCTCACCACTCTCGCTTCTCGTATTTTGTTCTTTAATTCTCATATTCTATAAGCAATGATTTTGACTAAGGGGAAAGTAATGCTGTTTTCAGGCTCAAAATCTATTCACCTAACACTTAGTATTGACTAGTTTTTGACCGTGAAGTAGTATTTTTCCCCCTTTAGTTCCTTTCATCAAGTGACGTCATGCCTTGTCTGGAAAGATTTCCAGAAAAAAAAAAGAAACTAAGAAAAAATTTTCATGAAAAAAATTAGAAAAGTTTATGAGTATTCGAGAAAATAATAAAAAAAAAAAGTGATCATGATCTGAACAGTACGAATTAAGGAAAAAACTAATTTTGGACGTTTTTATTTTTTTTATTTAACTGGGTTTGCAAACTCACTAATTCTTGATTCCAACAAGCTAGCCCGAGCTCAATAGCTGATTTAGCAGGTCACGTTTTTCTAGTATTGTATATTTTTGAGTTTTCTCTTTGTTTACAACTTTAACTGGATCAGCAAACTCACTAATTCTTAATTTTAACAATCTAGCCTGAGCTAAATGGCTGGTTCAGCGGGTCACGTTTTCTAGTATTGTATATAAAAAAAACGTCATTAGAGTAACTTTTATTGCTTTTGAAGAAAAATTTTTTGATAGAATATCTTTTTTTTTTTTTTTTTTTTTGTTATTTTTTCAAGTCAGTTTCTATTTAACCCATAGTTGGGACCCTAACAGGTACTACCACTCCGAGTCAGAGTGGACCTGGGAGCAATGGCAATTAAAGGAGTGGCTCCACATTCCCCAAAGCGCGCAATCTGGGGCCTCACCATCGGATATAGTTTTAAGGTCATATCCACGACCAGGAAATTTGGATTATAAAATACTTTTTTATATTTAACTGGGTTTTCATTCTAACCTTTTTCTAGTCGCCATGTTTGTTCCCTTTTACCTAACATGGCGACTAGAAAAAGAAAGTCGGACCGAAATATAATGCAAATGATACTTACAATGAGAACAGTAGTACGAATAATCCAAATAATCGGAATACGAATTAAGTTTCTACTTTTTATATTGAAAATTATTTCTAATAGTATGTTAAATATTACGCTGCTTTTTTTTCTTGCTAACGTTTTTGTTGGTAATATCATGAACAATGTATTTGTTTAATTCATGGGACCGGAGATAAACAAAAAGGATACTGTAATGTGAAAATTAAACTCATGCAGAATTCGAACCTGTGCCTAAAAAAAAAACCTAACGTTGGCGCTGTTTTATCCCAGTCTGATAATTAAATCAATTCTTTATTAAATGAAAAGCATAAGCCAAAAATTAGCATAGAAAAAGCAACTTCAGTTTATGTAAATGTTTATTAATATTTGAAAATGGAGAAAATATTTTACTGTTTGTAGAAATGCTGTCTTTCTCATATACACAAAAATAATTCTGCAAAATGTGACCCGTTGGGTCACTAATTGAGCTCGGGCTAGGTTGTTTGAATTAGGAAAAAGTGAGTTTGCAAAGTCAGTTTAATATTAAAAAAAATATTTTAAAACCCAAACTTTCTTTCTCTTTCTACCCGTACCTGCTCTTTATCTCTCTTTGTCCCTGCTCTTTTTCTGTTTTTGCTATCTTTCTGCATCAGTTTTCTTACTGTCCCCGGTCTCCCTCTCTCTTCTCTCTTTCTTTCTCTCTCTTCCTTCCTGTTGTGCATACTAATATTTAAATATTATTTATTGCTATATATCATTTACTAGAGGGGGGGGGGCTTTGCCCGGGCGTAAAATACGCTAAAATATGATATTTTAATTTGTCCAGATTTCGTATATATTATTATAGAGTCGTGATTTCAAAAGTAAAAAAAAAGTATTTAGCTAGAATTAAAACCGAAGCATTTAAAGCTGGTGACGTTACCACTTTACCAACGTAACACGCATATAAACTGATTAAAATTAAAAATAAATTAAGATGAATGTACAAAATTTTCAACGATTTTTTTTTTCAGTTTTGACCCATTTTTGACCCCTTAAAAATAATTTTAACCGGCTAAAGACCCATAAAAGGACGGTCCATAAAAAATCCAATCGTTTGAGGCCCTTAGTGCTGCTCTGCGATAGATTCAGAAGAGATAGTTTAAAAATATGGCGGCAGACCGATAGATAGACAGACAGACGTATAGCCGTTTATATATTAGATAAGTTTACTTGCTTATGGTAGTCTTCAAGTTCAATGTAAACAAATTCTTAATGAGCCATCCCCTTAAGTAATCCAATTTACCAAATTTCCACTACTAACGATTACTACAATATTGTCTCATTGACTACTGTACACTCATTAACCTTTATCTTCGGGTGGCCTCCGGGTTTTGATAAAAGGTGACTCTTTTGCAAAAAGAAAAAAAAAATCAGTGTAAAAAGTGACAATTACTAGCAGGAGATTTGAATTCAGTCACAAAGTCAACATTGATTCCCTTGGATAGCATTGTACCTCCGCGCGCACGCGCGAGCGCACACACACACGCACAAATGAATAACAATTTTGCTATGTTCCAAGTTCCAAGGTTTTATTTATCTCAATCATTCTTTCAACATTTCAAACATTGGTGCACGTTTTTACAGACCTGTTTCGTTTACAAAGAACAATCAATATATGTATGTTAACATTGAAGTTTTCCTAATGTATACTCATTAATAAAAAACGGAAATTTTCTTAAAAGAAAGATGCATGACCATGTAATGCTGAAAATAAAGCGTTTAGAAGAATTCAGATCGTGTTTACTATAGGTTGCCAATCTATGTTTTATGATTAAAAAGCTATTCATATCATTATTTTCGTATGGTCTTAAATGTTACAATATCTCTATTTGGTTTTAAGCTACAAAAAATTTATGTTAAACGATTTTATTCTACTGCAGACTAATAACTATATATATATATGTGATGGATCCTCCCGTTGATTTCGACATATGAGCTCCCCCAGATACTTATGTGAAAATTTCCATCTCTCTCTCTCTCTCTATATATATATATATATATAGAATCACGTTGACACACCACTTACCGCTGGACCACCATAGTTAAGCAACGTTGAACCTGGTCAGTACTAAATGGGTGACCATTTTTTTTTTTTTTTTTTTTTTACATGGAGTTCACCACTTATCAAGGCCCAATGGCCACTCAGGGATAAGGGTTATTGTGTGTACAATAATCGAAGGGATAGTGTAGCAATAGTATTGGAAAATTGATGAGGTGTCATTACTTAGGGGGGGGCGGTTCATCAGGAATTTGTTTGTGTTGGACTTGAAGACATCCAGGTTGAAGTCGGAAGGGAAACAGGCTAGCGGAACAGAGTTCCACAGGCGTGCAGTTCTAAGAAAGAAGCTTTGTTCATGGAATCTACGTTTTGATTTAGGCACAGATAAGGAGTGGGGAAAATTATTGACGGTGGTGTCAGCTAGTCGGGGGTTTTTGAAAAAGATTGGGACTTCCAGGTGCTGTATGTGCTCTCTGCTTATCTCGGCATTGTTTCCAGTCGTCTTGGTCTTCTCCTTGCCACTGGACTCAAACAGTGTCGATTCAGGAGAGATGTGGTTGGAAATTGCGCAACCCTTGCCTCACAATTACATGCGCAACTGCCCCCTTATAAGTGTTTCTCTTATTATAATCAAACAAACTGATTAAGACAGCTTTCGTCTGATAATAGATTTAATATTATAACTGAAACTAATTTATACTTTTTAGAGATCGGATTTATTAAAATTTACGTTTCAAACGCATTTTCTTCCTTTTCTTGGGCTGGAAAAAAATTTTCAAAACAAATTTGCAACTCTTCATTTTGAAGCTAGCAAATAAATGAAAACTGGTATTTTGCAGACATATTCCGTCTCCATGTCTGTGTTTGTGCTCCAGCCATTATACCCTTTCCTTCGCTGACAGAGTGCAAAACAAAGTTTCTAAACTAATCGATCCTGAATTTCCAGCCTTTCTTGCATCGACAGTGTTGCATCTCTGTGCTTGCTTTAAGCAAAATTCATCCCAAAGTAGCAAAACTAAAGCTGGCTTGCCATGGCATTATATTTATAAGTGTAAGCAAATTTTGGCATATTTCATTAGTTTGAAAATATAGGTTCTTTTTTACGAATTGTCATACAATTTTAACCATAGAATAGCAATTTAATCTTCAAAGAGCCTGACAATTATCATGCAGTTTCGTCCCATAGAACCAAAGATTATTTCACTATCAGTATAGATATAGCCATATATATACCACCTTTTTTGGCTATTTTATAAGTTCCAAATCTCAGTGACCATTGATCAGAATTTTACAAATAAAGGCTGGTTAGAAAGGTAATGACCTGGATTTCGTAATGGGCCATATGTTATTTGCCCTTTGGGCGGCACAGAAAGAGGATAATTCATCATCCAGAGCCCATTTTTGGGACTTTTTACAGCCATAAAATGTTTCTATTATAGTCATTTGTTTTCCTAGTTTTGCATATGAATTACAAAATATCTGATATTTCAGCAAAATCACTGGCATTGATGGAGGGGAGACTAAAACTTGCTGCTATGGTTTCAAATGATCTGAAATAACAGCAAGGGGAGACTTAATTCCAAATATTTCTCATATGTTACATCTCCCCACTTTGGTTTTCATACATGAAGTAAATTTCACAGTGTATAAGTATTATTTTATAGTGAAGATATTCATAATCCTACTCTTTCTAAAAGAGGGGAAATATAACATATGAGAAATATTTGGAATCAAGTCTTCCCTTGCTGTTATTTAAGATCATTTGAAACCATAGCAGCAAGTTTTAGTCTTCCCTCCATCAAGGCAAGAGGTTTTCGGGGAATATATATATATATATATATATATATATATATATATATATATATATATATATATATATATATATATAAATATATATATATATATATACTAGCAAAAGTACCCGTCGTAGACTGGGTTCAAAAACAGCCTACAGAAAATGGACTCTGATTTATTAAAGTATGATAGGTTATGAAAAGGAAGGGTTGTAAAGAGATAGCTTCGAATTTGGGGGTATCAAAACCAAAGCAAAATATGATGAAAGTAAAAATAAAATAGATAAACCCCATAATTTATTATACCATACCTCTTCACACTGAAACACTTATCACAATATTCTGTGGATCTATATTAAAAAACCTTGTTAACTCTTTGTGAAATATTTCCATTCTATGGAGTTCAGGCGCGAACGAACACCCCATAATTTTATTATACTATATTTCTTCAAACTGAAACATAATTATCAAAGTATAGTAACGCAGATAGATATGAAAAGTCTTTATTAATGTTTGTGTCTATTTTCATTCTATGGAGACCAGACGTGAACGCAGACCCCACAATTTTATTATACCACCCCTATTTAAGTTAAAACATACTTATCAAAGTATTCTTATGTACATCTATATCAAACACACTTGTAAACGTTTTTTTTTTTTATTTTTTATTTACATACTTTGTGGACCAGGCGCGAACGCAGACCCCACAATTTTAATGAACTACCGTTCTGCCAGATCAAACATACCCATTCCTGTGTCTCGATACATCTTCTATTATTATATGGAATCAGTTTTTTACAATAGTCAACAATATAGGAGCCAATGCGTGACCAGACACACAACTTTATATTATAGACACACACACACACACACACTCCTACAATTTATTTGTGTATTAATATTCATATTAAAACCTTTTTTTCTATTTAGTTAAAAATAAATACAACTTTGTTATATACGGGTCGTGGAATTGCATTCATCTGTAAAAGATCTAGCTAATTTGCATATTCTTATAAGCATTCATTTTAATTAATTCCCGATTATTAGTTTTTTTCGGTTTTCTTATTGGATAATCATCTTTAGTAATCTATTACGTGTAATTATATTCATGCAGATGTCCTACATGATTTATACTTACGTAATATTTGTGTAAAAGGGTTATAAACACAAACCTTTTTCTATATATATTTATGCATGCGTATATATATTCGTTTAAAAAATTTTGCTTACCAAATTCCTGACAGATTTTGATCTCCAGACATGAAACGTAATATATAGGGTATTCGAACCCATGTGAAACTTTATATTGTTGTTTTAACTGCGGAAAATCTGTGCAAATGTTTGAAAATTTTAAAAATGGAATTTGCCAGAGGATCGTCGAACGCTAGCATTGCAAATATGCATGCGTAATGTAATAGCTATTGATTCATGATATAATTTTTAGCCTTGCAGCAAATAGGTCTTCATAGGTTAGGCATTTACGTCACAGGAAAAAGTAAATTATAAGCGAAACGTTTTGGTTTCAATTCTTGGTGGTGACGCAGGAATCAGTTTTTTTTTTCTTTTTTAAATCATTACAATATATTGGAACCAATATAATATAAGAAATACGAAATCTTACTAGAATATAGTCTTGGAAGTTTTTTACCTTTAAAAGTAACAAAAAGAATTAATAATTCGTTAGAAAACTATTTAGTCAGTAAGTCATTCAATCACCTGCAATCACTGAATGTATTTTTTAAGGGATCATTAGTTGTTTACCATGAAACACTGTTTCGGGGATATATATATATATATATATATATATATATATATATATATATATATATATATATATATATGATTTTATTATATATTTCATTTATTATATAACACATTTTTTGTTTAATTAGGTATTTTTTTTATTTGTTCAAATTTTTCAGATTGTTCAGAAAACTGAAAAATAAGAGAAATTGATAAAAAAGGTCATTTAAAATTATTTATCTTAATGAAACATGCTACCTAAATATACACATTATACATGAATGCACACACACACATTATATATATATATATATATATATATATATATATATATATATAATTTGTGAACGTCTAGTTTTATATATATATATATATATATATATATATATATATATATATATATAACTAGACGTCCGCAAATTATTTTAGGCGCTTAACCTGTCACTATCTTCATTTACTCTGATAAATTCATATGAAATATTGCAATTCGTTTCTGTGAAGACAGATTGAAATTAATGAAATTTTGCTACCTGCATCTGTAACTGCCACCTTTCTTCAAAATATTTGGGGAGGACGTATAGAAATCCAGGATCTGGGAGGCAGTTCTTTGTTTTAATGCTAATAATTAAATTTCTACGGCCATTTTAGGTATGCAATGGAAGAGAATGCAATACGAGTTAAAAAAAAAAAGGTGCTAATCAATAAGACATGATCTCTCTCTCTCTCTTTCTCACAGACACACATATAAATGAATATATATCTAAAGGTATTCAAATAAAAATTTCGATAAATTATATACAGACATATAAATAATAAAATGGACTGTGTATATGCGTATATATGTTTTTAATCAATTAGGAAGAGAATATGCGAAATGCTAAATTTTATATTTAAATATAAGAACGTAATGATTGCATAATATATATATATATATATATATATATATATATATATTAGTGATGGGACGATTCCAATATTTTTCCTGATGCCGATACAATTACTGATTCTGCACTAAATTCCCGATTCCAATACAATTACAGATTACGATTCTTCATAAGTGTCTAAATATTTAACTAAAAAGTTGTTGTTTTTCCCTATTACCATAAAAAACACGCATTAAATGTGCATATATTTTTATAAATGGTAAAAACACACTTGTGGGGGTTGATCTAAAGATTTTAGTTCAATATTAATAAATATTTATTATTTCATCATAAATACGAGCAGTGGAAGATTTTGGTTTTAACAAAATCAATAATTAAAGGAATCGTTTTTAGTTATCAAAAAATAGGCACAATTTTTCCCGATTCCGATACTGATACTCCAAAAAAAAAAATTCCGATTTTTTCGATTCACGATTCTCATTAATCGTCCCAACACTAATATATATATATATATATATATATATATAATGTTTATGAGAATAATATGCTCTCAATTATATTTAACCTTTTATTTATAAAGCTCGATGTAACTACAGAGCATATACAAATAAATAACAAAAATCTATATTCCAAATTCCAAGATGTTGTTCATCATACCGTTTATTTCTTTTGGCATGTTAAAATGTTAAATTCTTGACAGCAGCTTTTTCGTAGCGCAGAACCATTCATATAATTATTATGTCAATTTTTCAAACTTTTTCGCCCTGACTCCTCAGAAGAATGAAAACTCATCAACTTTAAAAGAAAATAAAAAGAATATGGGCATGATAACATAAATCCGAAAAGATCAGAATAATTTACACAATATTTTCATTATATTCACGCCTCACACACACACACATATATATATATATATATATATATATATATATATATATATATATATATATATATATATTCTAGCATTGGAGCCCGGCGTTGCCCGGACGTTTGGAAGTGCATGTAGAGCAAAAAAAAAAAAAAAAAAAATGGTGGTAGTAAGAAGGCAGGCTCAAACCTGTACTGTGAAGGAGGAAAAGAACGAGAAAAAATGTGACGTCTTTGCTGTTACGACCACCGCCAAACCAGAAGTGACGTAGGTTTAAATTAGAAGTGACGTAGGTTTAAATTAAGGCTAGACAATCGAAAAGAGGGGATGAATTTTAAAAATATCGGCGAAAAAAAGCGACCCCTTCCCGTAGAAAAGTGTTCAGTTGAAAGTGAAGAAATTAATGTTTTAGCTAATTTTTCGATATTTGTTGTCTGAAACGGCGAGCTTCAAAACGATACTGATCTTGTGAAAATCCATCGCCCCTGTCAAAAGTTTTAGGCAGACATGAAAATATACATATATTTATATATTGGTAGCTCAGCTTTTCGACCCAAACCGATTAAAAAGCTTGCCCTATCTCTGAATACCCTTTATGTAAAATTTCAAATGTTTAGACCAGAAATTGTCTGAGTAATTTGGTAGAGACCGCAGCGGTCAATTATTTTTAACTTTGACGCCTATTATGATCCCTTAACATTTATTGTTTGGGGCTCAAATCAAGTTAAGTTAGATCCATGTTCAAGGAATCTATATCTGAAATTTCAAGTGTTTTGACCCAAAATTGGTGGAGGAGTTTGGTAGAGTTCTCAAAGGTCAAATCGTTGAACTTTGACTAGTTAACAGTCAAATTTCTGTCCGAAAAACCAATTAAATAGATTTTCCTGAATCTTAATATCCTGTATATCAAATTTCGAGCCTGTAGACTGAAAATTGACAGAGTTATTGTGTAGGGAAATGTACACAGATACACACACACACACACTTTCACAGATATACAGATTAGCGATATATAGTGTAACATTTTGTTTTTAGTATAATAAAACGACCAAAGCGTTCCTTTACGTATGTACAAACATTTATGCTAATTAATGACACTATGCGTATTATATAAATATACCTCATATATATATATATATATATATATATATATATATATATATATATGTATGAGGTATATTTGATAAAAAAAAACAGTGAAAAAAGTGCTCGATACGTTGGTACAGCTAAAAATGGTTTAATTATTTTAACCTCGGGAGTATTTGCTTAAATCATGACAAGATTGTTTCTATAGACGAGATAAACAAATTATCCAGCCTATGTCATAAGATAAACTTTCGTGTATGAAATTCTATCCATTTTTCTTTTTATTCTTATTTTTTATTACTTTACAGCAAGGTGTAGGTGTAAAAGATTAACAATATAGTTACATTCCATTGTTTTTTTTTTTTTTTCGTGCAAAACAGCTCCTCTAGTATGTTAAAATCTTGGTACATTTGTTACATCTCCGTTTCGTTATGCAGAAACAAGCGGTTATTATGTTAATACTGTCTCTTTTCGTGCAGATATTCTTCAGAAAAAATTAGATACAGAAAAATGAGAAAATTAGAGACGTTTTTTTCCTAATAATCACCGTTTGTTTCTGCATAACGAAACGCATCCGTAAAAAAATGTACCGAAATTTTAATACGCTGGAGAGGCTGTTTTGTATGAAAAATTACTACTTAGTCTTGGAATGTAACTATACAGTTATTCTTTTATGTATGCCCTGTTATATTTAACATACATGGACCGTCTAAACAAAAAGGATTGGTACATATAAAGAGTGAAATATAATTGGAAAAACATATTTTATCAAAAAACGTGTGTATGTGTGTGTGTGTGTGTGTGTGTGTGTGTGTGTGTGTGTGTGTGTGTGTGTGTGTGTGTACCAATTGAAATAAGAGTTATCCAATTTAGTATTCAAATAAAGATGAAAATAATATATGGTTCTTTAAGGGAGCTCAATAGTACAATACTAGAGCTATGAATAATTTATCTATGGTACCGCCTTACCAAAGACTACTGATATGTTGATGTGACCCATGTTTATTTTTGGGTTTTAAGCATATTCTTTGCGCTGAGGAGTGCCCGGCTGGTATAACAGATAATAAACAACACCTACTGAAAACTATTATATTTTTAAACAGCAGTAATGGGCTGAAACGATTGTACGCATATATTGGTAATAAAACTATAACTTTTTGAAATAAACGAAGACAAAGTGTATTTGTTCCTTATGAAGTAGTATATTATAAAATGTATAATGTTCAAAAGTCCATGTGTGTTTCTATAATAGTGGTTTCAAGGTTATGAGTGTTTTTGAAGCATGAAAACTATGTTTTTATTTTTGTATTTAATATTTAAATTTTTATATTTCAAGCGATCTTCTGCTCTTGTTCACAAAAATGTATCGATACTTTTTTGATCAAGAGCGGATAACCGCTTTAAATATAAAAGATAAAATATTAAATATAAAACAAAAAAAACATTGTTTTCATGTTTCGAAAAGACCTCATAACCTTGAAATCATAAAAAGTATATATATATATATATATATATATATATATATATATATATATATATATATATAAAGTAATGTATGATATTTGATTTTAAGACGACCTTATTGCATCTTGCAACATTTTTTTTTGCTTTCAGATGTTAACTATGTTGGTCACTCTTTCTACAAAATGCTTAAAAATACTTTTATAAGTAAAATTATCATGTAGAGAAAAAGTGGTAATCTTGCAGTATTATTAGCAACCGAGAAATCGAAAAAAAAATACAACTAATACCTTTTACCAAACATATAAATTTTTTTTTACTGACCTGTACACTTTTACTGTTCTGAAACTGCTTTATAGTTTTTTATTATTTTAAAATAAGTTATAGGTTTCAAAGCTGAACGAAAAATGTAGGCGGCATCATCGTCATCATCATCATCATCGTCGTCGTCTTAGTCGTCATTGCCACCATCATCACCACCACCACCATCGTCATCAGTTTAATTTTCATTTTACATGCTGTTGGACATGGCAGTATGTTTAATTTTTTACTAGAAGCTATGGCGAAATCTTATTTGGAAAAACAAACTTTAAAACAGTTTTTGGACATTACAAGTATATAACTTGGTAGACAATTAAATTTTATTGCGGTTGTTAAAAGTTATTGTTGTAATTAGTATTTAATAATAATCATCAAGCCCCTTTATGAATACTTAACGATGGGTAGTGTCTGAAATTATTATCTACAATAATATGATGTAATTTCAGAACAATGTATTTCGATTTTATTTTCAATATTAAAAAAAATAATTTAATGATATTTTATTAACACTTAAAAAATAATTTAATAGTATTACTTCATTTTTAATATGGCAACAAATTTTTACTGGACATAAAGAATACGGTTTTCAAGACCTTTCCAAGACATTTTCCATATTTTCAAGGATTTTTCACGCTTGAGTAAAACTTGTATAATAAGTACAATTGGTTTAACATCGGTTTTATATGCCGGCATGCGTTGGACGAATTTAAGAAATTGGTTTCCAAACTACCCTATCTCTGTCTAGGTCTTTATTTATCCCTCTTTAAATTCATTTTCATCACTTTTTCATACGTTTTTCATCGTCTTTCCCTGTAACTGAACCTGCTATTTTAAGTGTTCTACAAATCCTAACTCAAGAACTCTCATCACTTTCTTTTAAAATAGCCATAGCATTGATGCCTACTCGATATTTACTTTGCCACTGCAGGAAGATGTGACACAAGGTGGGAAAATGGGAAGAGTCAAGCCAGTGCCACTAAAGGTGTAGCACTCTAGCCTTTTTAAAAAATAGCGGGGCAGCCCTGTTGGCATTCCTCAGAGAGTGCCTCAGGTAGCAAGTAACAATCTTACTTCACCAGAAAGATGAAAAGCAAAAACTATACCGGACCAAATGTATACCTTAGTTAAAAGGGAAGAAGCTCCTTTTCAACAATGGTCTAGACCAGCCATTCTTAACCTTTCCTCTCAATTATTGACCCCTTGGCGTTATATATTTCTCCATTTTTACACCCTACTCCCATGCAAAAATGCATAGCCAACATAGGAGAACGTGATAGAAAAACAAGATGGTAAAAAACAACATTTTATTGTTCAAGACATTAAGGTTTTGTATGTAAACAAGTATTACACACTTGTAACACAAAAATAAAGAACATCAAATAGGAAATCATAAAGTCAATTTATATTACACTTTTTAGACATGTCATAATGTGAAAAGAAATAATTATTTTTTAATTATCAGGTAAATCAATAATTTACTCAGGACTATATTATCCCCCCCCCCGTTACCTCGGGATAAATTTACCACTAGTTGAGAACCTCTGGTCTAGACCTTGTTAGCTTTGACGTCGAGGGAAAACCACTCTACTTTTGAATACATTTCCCTATATTGTCTAGATTTATTCTTCCTCTTAGGTCATCAGCACTAAGCTTGTCTTTAAACACTCCTATTACACATCCACCGTACAATTCCTTTCCAGGCAACGCATGCCCTCAACCCTCACTGGCCACGTTTCATTTCCATACATTATCAGACTGCTTACACGCGCTCTTAGTAGACATATATTCTAAAAAAAAAATAAAAAGAAAAAGAAAAGAAAAGAAAAAAAAAGAAGAGAGAGAGGGGGGTACAAATATGAATAGATCTTTAAAACGCAGGACGGGGAAATAAAATTTGAACTAGGATATATAATGTGAAAATGATGCGTGTTATTTGAACTAATATCATGCAATTTCTTCAAAGCAAAAAAAAAAAAAGACAAAAAAAAAGTCCCAGATAACACTGGATATTTTTTTTATTTATGGATATTGCAAAACTTTGTTAGAATTTGACTTTGGGGAAAAAATTATCAGCGGATCTAAGTAACACTGAATATATGTATTAGCTTCAACAACCTATATATATATATATATATATATATATATATATATATATATATAAGCTGAACGCCTGTGTGTGTGTTTGGTCACGAATAGGCTCCTATATGGTTGACTATTATAGAAAACTGATCACATATAATGATAGATGTATCGAGACACAGGAATGGGTATGTTTGGTCTGGCATAATGATGATTCATTAAAATTGTGGGGTCTGCGTACGCGTCTGGTCCACAAAGTATGGAAATAAAAAATTTAAAAATTAAAATAAAAAAACGTTTACAAGTGTTTTTGATATAGATGTACATAAGAATACGTTGATAAGTATGTTTTAACTTAAATAGGGATGGTAGTCTGCGTTCGCGCCTTGCCTCCATAGAATGGAAATAGGCACAGACATTAATAAAGACTTTTCATATCTATCTGTGTAAGTATACTTTGATAATTATGTTTCAGTTTGAGGAAATATGGTATAATAAAATTATGGGGTGTTCGTTTGCGCCTGGCCTCCATAGAATGGAAATATGTCATAAAGTTTAACGAGGAAGGTTTTTTAATATAGATCCACAGAATATTGTGATAAGTGTTTCAGTGTGAAGAGGTATGGTATAATAAATTATGGGGTTTATCTATTTTATTTTTACTTTCATCAAATTTTGCTTTGGTTTTGATAGTCCCAAATTCGAAGCTATCTCTTTACAACCCTTCCTCTTCATAACCTATCATACTTTCATAAATCAGTCCATTTTCTGTAGGCAGTTTTTGAACCCAGTCAACGACGGGTACTTTTGCTAGTATATATATATGTTTATGGGAAAATATTTTAAAGTTAATAAGTTCCCATTCTTCTAATGAGGACAGAATAAATTTTTTTTTAAAATAGCATAATTACGTGGATGATTCTGCGCTACAAAACAGGTGCTGCCAAGAATTGAACATTTAAACATGCTTAAAGAAATAAACAGTAAAATTGATAACATCTTGAAATTGAGAATATAGACCTTTTGTTATTTATATGCACACACACACATACATACATATATGTGCATGTGTGTGTGTGTGTGTATATATATATATATACATATAAGTTTCGTGGTTCAATTTCAAATTCTGAAAAAACAACATATAGAGACATATTCGATTCAAGAATTTATTGTTTGATAAAGGAATATATAGAAGGGGCTATTTTAATTTCCTTAATCCATGGATTTTCAACAATGGCTCATATCAGAGTATATATATATATATATATATATATATATATATATATATATATATATATATATATATATATATATATACATAGATGAGGTAATATGATTTACGGAAACTAATTTACATATGCTTCTAGAATTTATCAACAATCAATCTATGATGTACGATCGTTTCTGAGACAATGCACATTTTTATTGAAATAACATCCTTTCATCAGCACAAGAGGTTAGACACCAAATAGAAAATTGAAACATATGACTAAGACTATAGTGAAGATAACTACGCTTTATACAGCAAACATTTAGGATGTTAACATTAAAGGTTGGCATAATAAAATGGAAAATATAATGACATATTGCTGATTGCAGATTATTTTTCAGGAAAAAACAAAAGAATTTAAAAATAGATAAATTCTTCAATAACAAACATAAAAACGTTTGCATTTGACAGGTTTGAAGAAATAACATCCTCTATAGATTAGTTGAAAACTTCCATAATTAATCATTCATATTTAATGCTATTTCTTGAAACAGTATCATAGTTTTTATTATTATTATTATTATTATTATTATTATTATTATTATTATTATTATTATTATTTATATATTAATATAAATAATAATTTGATTTTGTCTACATTTTTTATTGAAGAAGTGTTATTTTCCACAAAATAGCCATGAATTTAATAGATGTCCCATTTATACATCTTCATAACAGCTTCATAATAAACAACTGATGATGCCTATTTCTATATAATAATCTAAGTTAAGGTTTCTTATATACTTTAACCCTCCTTTATAATTGTAGATTATCTAGCAGAAATTTAGCTATGCAAGAACTAAGTCCGTGTTTATTGCATTTAATTAGTATTACTAGGAATTTAAACTGCATTTTTTAATTTTATTTTAGTATTTTTCCATAAAATTACTCAAAGCTTCTTTAGACCATATCTATAATATAAAGCTGAATGTCTGTGTATGTATGTGTGTGTGGGTGTGTCTGGTCACGAATAGACTCCTATATGGTTGACTATTCTGGAAAACTGATCACATGTAATTATAGAAGATGTATCGAGACACAGGAATGGGTATGTTTGATCTCGCATAATGATGATTCATTAAAATTGTGGGGTCCGCGTTCGCGCCTGGTCCACAAAGTATGGAAATAAAAAATTTAAAAATTAAAATAAAAAAAACGTTTACAAGTGTGTTTGATATAGATGTACATAAGAATACGTTGATAAGTATTTTTAACTTAAATAGGGATGGTATTATAAGATTGTGGGGTCTGCGTTCGCGCCTTGCCTCCATAGAATGGAAATAGGCACAAACATTAATAAAGACTTTTCATATCTATCTGTGTAAGTATACTTTCATAATTATGTTTCAGTTTGAAGAAATGTGGTATAATAAAATTATTGGATGTTCGTTCGCTCCTGACCTCCATAGAATGGAAATATGTCACAAAGTTTAACAAGAAAGGTTTTTTAATATAGATCCACAGAATATTGTGATAAGTGTTTCAGTGTGAAGAGGTATGGTATAATAAATTATGGGGTGTATCTATTTTATTTTTACTTTCATAATATCTTTCTTTGGTTTTGATACCCCCAAATTCGAAGCTATCTCTTTACAGCCCTTCCTTTTCATAACCTGTCATACTTTCATAAATAAGAGTCCATTTTCTGTAGGCTGTTTTTGAACCCAGTCAACGACAGGTACTTTTACTAGTATATATATATATATATATATATATATATATATATATATATATATATATATATATATATAACGTCGTCAGAATTCATTTTTTATATATAAATTTTCTTCATTTGATAAAATAAAAATCAAGCAAAGAATATCTCAGTGGAAAATGTATTTACAAAAATATTAACTTATTTAAATTATTTTATTGGTATTTGTAAGATTTAAATAATTTGCTGATTTAAAATAATTCAAATTCATTTCGATTAATTAAATGTATTTGCAGTTTTACAGCTGTCTGTAAGAAACATATTTTTTTTAATAATACCGTTTTGCCAACATTTTTTTTACTTAGTCTCATATTCCAAATATTATTCTATACTTTTATTTTAAAAAAAAAATTTAAACATGACTATACTTGGAATTATTTTTTCTCAAAATCCTTCAAACTGGCACACGGGTAAAGTCGGATGAATAGCGCTAGTATATATATATATATATATATATATATATATATATATATATATATATATGCACACACACACACACACACACACACAACGACCGTCAACAATTTCCCTCACTCTCTATCTGTGCCTAAAACTAAACGAAAATTCCATAAACGCAGTTTCTTTCCTAGAATTGTTCTTCTGTGGAAAATAATATCATCAGGCTGCTTCCCGGCTGACAATAACATCGTTGTTTTCAAGTCTAATGTGAATACATTCTAATTTAGCCATCTAACACTTATTAATTCTTATCTAGAGTGGCTTCATATCCTTGATAACTACTGACCCTCAAGTAAAATTATATATATATATATATATATATATATATATATATATATATATATATATATAGTAGTCATCCACAGGCAGACTGTTTCGCTGTATCACAGCTCTTCAATGCGGCTAAACTAGCCCTCATCCTGAGTTAGGGATCAAACGACAACCATCTCTTTGATAGTGGACAGCTCTAATCACTGGCCGATGGAATTGGTGTCTGCAAACGATCTCATCAAATGTGTATTTATATATACGCACTTTGACCGCTACTTTTACAGTGCTGGGTGTGTTTATTTATTTACAAACAAAGACCTATGCATTATGCTAATTAAGTAGCAGATGGAACCATTTGCGACGGTTCTCAACCCAAGAAAAATCTTAACCTAGAATGGGTAAATTTAATTCCTCAAATAGAACAGTTTTAAACCCGATTTATGTCCGTTTACCAAAATTTAAATCAAGATATAATTAAACTAAACGTTATGGTTAGAATCCTTATTGTCATTTTGAATGCACTTCAGAAAAAAAAAAAACTCATTTAATAGACTTTAATTATCGAAAATGTTTAAAATTTAAGGTTTAGATTTAAGAGGCCTAAAGCAGAAATAGAAATTAAAGCAACGTTTAATGGTTGTGGATAAAATTCAATCCAAATCTTAAATATCTTCATTTTTAAATAAAAGGTTCTGCTTACACTATCTCCTCTAAGGAGCCATTAAGTTACTCCAATAAGACTGAAATTTGAGGAATATTTATCAATTGATATTTAATACATATCGTCAGAATTCTACAAAATAGGAATTTGGACAAACGGTTTCCATCTATGTTTGTTCCCTTTTCATAAAAATAAATTAAACTACATAAAGCCCACATTACCCACCTTTATGACTAGCAGTGGTGTTCCAAAATCCATAATGATCAGTTTATTAATTAAGGAGTCAATCTGGTACATAGAAATATATAAACTTATACACATATTTTTTTATAAATGGAAATACTATCTCAAGAACAAAATATATTTAAAAAATATTTCATCTTTATGTAACGCGTTTGAATGTTAAAATCCTCAACATGTACAAGATGTTTATGCTCATGTAATAAATTTAATGAAGAAATAAACACTTATTTAGTATAATACTTCAAAAATAAAATTGATGCGTTAGAAATAAATTGCCATTGTAAAACTGAAGTGCCCACTATGTCTAAATAGAACACTTATAATAATTCTGATTTCGTTCATCAACATCTCCCTGAAAAGAGATGGGATTTATTTCAAGAGAACTTCCCTCAATCCCGGCTCCAAACCAGGAATTTAAAAAATCAAGGGTTTTCATAATAATAATAATAATAATAATAATAATAATAATAATAATAGATCAATGGTAAATGGCTGTTGAAATAATGCAAATAAATTTGCAAATGTTATCAAAAGAGAAGGAGAGTACTGGAAATCTGGGGAAGCTAGCTGTCACTCAGAGTCCAGGTCACACCACAGACTGTTTTCTAGGCGAAATCTTTAATGATGACCTGTTAGAAAATTCCTAATGTGTGAAGAAGGATGATGATAATGATGATGATCATATATATATATCTATTATTCCTTAATTGGAATTCATTTTTTGTTTAGATTAGCATTATATATATTAATTTATTTTTATTTCGGACTATTATTCTCATCTTTATTAGCCAAAATGTGGTGAGACGACAACAACTACGGA
>NC_136488.1:70439971-70457471 GCF_053919585.1 Euprymna scolopes | reverse complement strand
GCTTATGCAAGTGCTAAGTCTGTGATATGTTGCATTTAATTAGTATTACTAAGAATTTAAACTGCATTTTTAAAAATCTTATCTTGGCATTTTTCTATAAAATGTTCAAAGTTCCTTTAGACAATATATATATATATATATATATATATATATATATATATATATATATATATTACTTTATGTATCTGCATAAAATTTTATATAAATATTTTTAGTATTTATTCGACTGTGCTCGATACGTAAATTTGAATATATTGCAATTAAGCTACACAGAATTTTCTGCGTTTCATATGTCTGCCATTAGCCTGACGAATCCTCACGAGAATAAAACGCCATATTAATTGCTATATATATATATATATATATATATATATATATATATATATATATGCTCACTCACACTGAGGAAGAACGAAGGATCAGTCGAAAATATGTGCTTTTGAAAAAAAATTGTTTTTTTCAAAAGACTTTTTTGTATTCCTACACGTCAATACATAGGAAATAAATACAGAAAAGATATAAACATTTATATATTTTTTGTATTGATTTTTTATTCATACATATGTATCAGAATATTAAGATGAAATGGATCATTATTGAATCTTGATTAAATCTTTAATATTTTTTGTACATATGTGCTGAATAGCAAAATTATATCAACCCAGATTTAATATTTTGCTAATGACTTTTCTTTGAGGAGATGAGACTACATCGAAAATCCATGGAATAAGGAAATTACTTTAAATTGTGCTTTGTTCAAATAATACATTTTTTGTTTTGAAAAATTATATTTTCCTAATGAAATTTAATCTTATAAAACTATAAACTTATATATATATATATATATATATATATATATATATTGTTAACATGAACTAAAAAATATTTGTTCAAAAATGCTTAATGCATAAGTAAAGCTTTCATAAACAAAATTATAAAAAAATTATAATATAATATATATAATATATAATATATATAATATATAATATAAATAAATAAATTAATTAATAATAATAAAACTATAACGCCATTTTAAGCACTATTCTGTAATACGTATCTTAATTAACAAATACAATTATGTAGGAAAAGTCTACCAGGATCAACCGATATTTTGACATCAACGTATCCCTTGATCCTCTATAGAATTCATATATGTATTAGTGTTGGGACGATTAATTTGAATCAGAATTGAGAATCTGTAAAAATTGAAACTTTTTGTAGTCTCATAATCGGTGTCGGAATTGGAAATTGTTTATCTATTTTCGGAAGCCAAAAGCGATTATTATTTTTTTTTTTTTTGTATTTTTTTTGTTTTTGTTTATAGCTAACATTTTTCCCACGGCGTCTCTAATGATAAAATTATTAATTTTAAACTACCGGCAACACTTAGGCGAAACTAGCATCTATAGATAAACCCTCACTCATACCCACACTAAGGTATTGTTATTTATGCATATATTGCATGGGTTTTTATGATGATCCAAATAAAAATATTTTTTTTTAATCCAACTTTATATCTAAATATTTAAAGATTATAAAATAATTGGAATCAGAATCAGAAATTATATCAGGATTGGAAATTTAGAACAGAGGCAGTAAAAATATTGGAATCGTCCTACCGCTAATATATATAAATAATCGTCTCAAAATATGTATATTGTTTTTTAAAATATAATTATCCACTGACACGTGTTTCGTCGTCTCTGACTCATCAGGGTGGCTGAATATAGTGAGATTCGAAATCGGGACCCTATGGTAGGAGCCTAAACTCTTACCGCTCGTCCATCCCGCACGAAGAATTCTTCTTAATTACACCATTTTGTATTTTTTCAATCTTTCTGATGATATTTTTGTATTAAAATTTAAAAATAATGTATTTTCACTGCAAAAATGTCATTAGAAAAAGAAAAAAACGAAAATCGTTATTATAAAGCACAGATTTCTTTTTTTTTTTTCACAATGTGTGTTTAAATGAAAGAATATGATGTAAATACACACATTACATATATAATTACACAAGGAAGAGTCCTCTAAGTTGGAGATGGGTTAGAGGGGAAGCACAAATGATGTTAAATGTATGTAATATTTACAATGTACTGCAGTTTCATGGTATCACTGACCGTCAGTAATGATATCAATCAAATATATATATATATATATATATATATACACATATACACACATACACACAGTAAGTTTGAAAATATATATGGCATTAAGCTACACAGAATTTTACACGTTTCATGCTCATAAAAATTTATCAGGCAATAGTCTCACGAATCTTCACGATCATGAAACACGGAAAATTTTGTGTAGCTTAATTGCCATATATATTGTCAAAACTTACTCCTTAGCTCTACTTGCATAGCAAGCACTGTCAAAGTAAATACTGAAAATATTTACATAAAATTTTATGTGGATACATTATAATTAATATATATATATATATATATATATATATATATATATGCATACTATAGTGACATGAGACAGTTTCTCAACGTCTGTTTTGTTTGAATTCAGTTATTGTTATTTTTGGGTAGTGGGTGACTACAAACACTACAATAAGTTTTTTTCTTAATTTATGGTTTTGCAAACGTTAAATATCTTCATTCCTTTTTATCTACATTTTTTTAACCTAATTCTATTTTCATTCTATATTAAAAAATTCCAAGTTTTTTTTTTCCAAAGAACATATATTTGTCTCTGATGAGTTGTTTAGTGGTCTTCCACACGTGTAAAACGTATTTCACAAAAAAAATTTTTTTTAAATGAATAAAATCTTATTAGTGTGAATTAAATACATCTTTTGGTTTGGAAATGATAAACTAATGATATATAGATATTTATATGTACTATAACTTAATAGAATATTAACATCGATTACATAATCAATATTATGCAATCATGCTCCAAAAATTCAACACTCGCAAATATATATAATATATATAATTAATAGTGTTAAAAGTGTTTCAGAAATTTCTTAATCTCTATAATATAAAAAAAAAACATTTATTCGTTATAAGTGAAACTAACAATAGAATTGTTAAATAATCAGGAGAGTAGAAAGTTCACCTTTCGTAATTCTCACTTCCCTTATTTTTTCCTTTAGTCCTCACATTCCATGAGCAATGTTTCTGACAAAGTAAAAATTGCTGATTTCTCTGTCAGAATCTATTCTATCTAGCACTTATCGTTGGCAATTTTTTGTTCTTGAAATATATTTTTAGCTCCTTACATCAACTAGCTTAATGCTTTGTCTGAGACGATTTCCACAAAATAAAAAAAATCACAAACATAAAAGAAAAAAGATCCAGAAAACTTATTTTCTTTTCATACTTTCTTCATTTTTTTTTTTGCATTCAAAACTTAAATGTGTGTTATTTATTTTTTTTTTTTTGCATTCAAAACTTAAATGTATGTTATTTTTTTTTTTCAAAATATATCTTCATTCTTCAAAGTACATAGTGCACGTTTATAAAATGTTTTTATTAAATGACGGTGAATAATGAAAATGTCTTATTGTACATTTGCAATGCGTTATTTCTTTTTAATATTCATATAACTTGAATTCTGGGTATTATTTGGATTCTTCGGACTACTATTTTCATCTTGAGTGTCATTTTCACAAAGTTTCAGTCGATGTAACCTCCGACTTTCTTCAGGTGAATCATGTTGAACTTGGGAATCTTTCTGTCAAATTCAGGAATCTTTTCGTCAACTTGAGAAGCTATATGAAATTTCGAACGGAACTTTTCATTTAATCCACAGGGGTTAGCATGTTCTCATTCTGTCTGCCATGACTGGATAGAAGTCCTAAGTAATTCGCAAGAGTATTCTTAAGTGTCGTCTGTAATGGGGATTGAACCTTCAACCTCCAGCAGAGTGTAACTCTACAACTGAACTTTATCAAGTACAATATTCACTATGCTAGGAGTTCACAAAGAACAGTAGTCCAAAGAATCCAAAGACTCCAAATAATTAATGGTCATCTTATTAATTCCGAAACGTAGAATTTTGGCCTTTACGGTCACATCAATTTTTAATTAAAAAAAACTATTTACTTTTGACTATTAAAATAATTACCAACTGATAATGTTCATCCACTTATTTATATATTTATTTGTTTTTTTGCTTATATTTGAATTCAGGTTTGGAAGCATGACGAAAATCATAAATGTATGACGTCAAGGTATAATTATTTCGTTATTAAGTAATGGTTATAATTTCTTTTTATAAGAAAAGAAAAAAATAACTCATTTGTTAGGACGTCACACTTAAGATGTTAATTGACACTTATTTTATTTCTTGGAAATTTATTATGTACTTTGTAAGGAGACAGAAATTTCATATTATTACACTTTAAAAAAAATTGTGATTAACGGACAGACAGACAAAATCTTTATTTATAAGAGATTGAAATGAGTTTTATTGCCCCGATATGAATAAAATTAAAATATTTTAACTTCATTTTCCTCACACACACACACACACATATATATATATATATATATATATAATTACTACTATATTTTTTAATAGCTATAGACACTTTCAGGAATCATCAGTGCATGGTGTCACATTATCACCGCTCCAGAGATTCGAACTCGGTCAGGAAGCCATCTCTGACTCATATATATATATATATATATATATATATATATATATATATATATATATATATATATGCACACACACACACACACACACACACACACACACACACACACACACACAAAAAAGTTTAGATAAGTCAGCGGTACCGTCGGTTTCAAATCTGATAATATGATGAGTATCGGCTGTAGAGAGTTTGATATGAGTAACTAAGACGGTCCTCTTTTATCAGGTTTGAAATCGACGGTACGGAGGATTTATCTCATCTAAACTTTCTGTGAATAAAAATATAAATAATACGCTCTTATTTTCGAAATTCTCCTTATAATAGAGCACTCTGCTGGAATCCTTTTCTTTCCAATAAAAACATAAGTATATATATATATATATATATATATATATATATATATATATATATATATATATATATATAGTTTTCGTCTAATGATCGATGATACCTTGAAACTGCAGGTGTTGAAAGTAAGGACATTACATTATCATTTATATAGTACTGTCCGATAAAAAATCGAACTTTATTTGTCCAAGATTTGGTATGTTTATTAGTTTCTGCTCCATTTTTTAGGGTTTTTGATTATTATATATATTGTCATAGGAATATATATATATATATATATATATATATATATATATATATATATATATATATTTATATATATATATGTGTGTGTGTGTGTGTGTGTGTGTGTGTGTGTGTGTGTGTGGCGGTCTGAATGTATAACTAACGATACAGTAATTATGGTCATATTTCATATAATTATAGATAATTAATATTAGCTGCATATGTATGATTATTTTATGAAATATTTCTATTATATATATATATATATATATATATATATATATATATATATAAAAGAAACTTCATTACATAATAGTTAAAAAGCAATTATTTTCAATAGGTAAATAATTGTAATATATAATTTATTTTATAAATAGGTCTCTCACTGTTATATACACATACACACAAACACATTATATATATATATATATATATATATATATATATATATATATATATATATATATATATATATATATATATATATAATGTCCCCCTTTTACTTCGACATTTCTCAAAAACTACTATAACAACACCATCAACACGAAGAAGAAGAGCAAGAAAAACCACACTAAAGAATGTGTGTTTGTCTAATGAAATATTCATTATGTAAAAGTAATTGTTCTTCTTCATCTTCTTCCGTTTCTTTGGAAAAGGAAAAGGTCTTTTCATTGTGTAACTGGCTGTGTTCAACCCCCCCCCCCAATCACGCTACCACTTCCCTTCCTCTCTCCCCTAGATCTTCTAAGCATCGGCATTATACGCCACTCCCTCCCCACCCACTTCCCCTTTGACTGTACGTGCGTACACACCTATCTTTTCTGAAAACTCCTCCTTCCCGAACTGTAACTCGAAGACACGTCCCTCCAAAATGCCATCCTTCTTCGGCAGCCAGCAAATATACGCCCACAGTTCCAACCACAAATATCCAAAAATGCTGGTTTTACGCATATGCACACAAACACGTGTGTGCACACGTGTGCACGTATGTGTCTGTGTGTGCATGTGCGTGTGCATGCGTAAACATGTCATGTATACCAAACACAGAAAAAGTCACTGCGTTTACACCTGTGTATTTGTGAAGATAGTTTTATAATTATACATTCATATATCCGAACTCAGGTGTGTACATATATATATATCTATATATATGGAAAGCAGACCTTTATTTATATACACACATACACATATAAAGGTTATCTTCCATATGGTGCATATGAAGGTGTTTTTAATGTGCATATAGTGATTATAGCGCAATTCTGCAAAACAGAAAAACAACAAGCATTATTGAAAATAATGTTAGTTTAAGTATATATATATATATATATATATATATATATATATATATATACATATATATATATATATATATATATAAAATCGTATTTCAGGTATCCACATTATATATTATAAGGAGATATTATATTTTATGTATCAATTTTTAATTCAATATTGATCAATGTGTGAAATAAATAGATAGCAAGTTATAAAAATATATATTAAGCTACACAGTCTCGTACGTTTCACTTCCATATAGAATCGTCAAGCCTGACGATTCTCTATAGAAGTGAAACGCAGTAGACACTGTGCAGCTTTTTGGCATAACCTACTGTGTAAGAGGCTTCCCTTTTTTCTGTTGTTCCTGGCCTTCGGACCGGACTGCCCGTGCGGCCCTCCGTAGCCCGGGCGACGATAAAAGTGTAGTATCTGTTCCGACAGATACTGCAAGCTAAGACCATATGTGGCGGTAGCCCCACATATCAGACCTTGATCAATGTAGGGATCACCCTACAGACCAACAGTTACTATCCAGCTCCCATTTCCCACCTCTCGGGAGCTGGTCCCCTTTTCCCTCTCCCTCTCTCCACATTAAAAAATGACCTTGTGCCTAATTTGCTCAGTGGGGAAGCAAATAAATACAACTGGCCTTCAGGCCGGGATCAAAGTGTAGTATCTGTTCCGGCAGATACTGCAAGCAAAGACCATATGTTGGGGCAACCCCGCATATAAGACCTTGGTCAATGTAGCGGGGCAACTCTTCATACCAATTGTCACTATCCAGCTCCCCTACTCCCCGGGGAGTTGGCCCCCATTTCCCCTTCACTCCTCACATTAAAAATCGGCTTTGTGTCTAATTTGCTCGGTGGGGGAGCAAATAAATACCCTGGCCTTCGGGCCGGGATCAAAGTGTAGTATCTGTTTTGCAGATGCTGCACTTAAGGTAATTTGTTCCAGTCAATGGAGGGGAAACCCTCTATACTGAGATAATTATTATTCTTGGTCCCAACCAGAGTGCTCCTTTTTCACCCTACTTTTAGGGGAGCTGGTTTTCACCCACAATAAAAACGACCTTGTGCCTAATTTGCTTTCGTGGGAAAGCAAATAAATACCATATATATATATATATATATATATATATATATATATATATATATGTGTGTGTGTGTGTATGTATATATGTCTATATATACGTATATATGTGTGTATATATATGTCTATATATACGTATATATGTGTGTATATATATGTCTATATATACGTATATATGTGTGTATATATATATGTGTATATATACGTATATATGTGTGTATATATATATGTCTATATATACGTATATATGTGTGTATATATATATATATATATATGTCTATATGTCTATATATACGTATATATGTGTATATATATATATATATATATATATATATATGTCTATATATACGTATATATGTGTGTATATATATATATATATATATATATGTCTATATATACGTATATATGTGTGTATATATATATATATATATATATATATGTCTATATATACGTATATATGTGTGTATATATATATATATATATATATATATATATATATATATATATATGTATATATGTATAACCCCGTGAAAATTCTAAGTTTGCTATTTTTATCTACCTTCAGAAAAATTAATTTGTATTGATCAGCATGGTATAACTTCCGTATCAGTTTGGGTGTGTTGTTGGCATTGATTTCACACATCCCTTTTAGTTCTTGGAGAATGGGGTACTTATAGAAGATGAAGTTTGCTAACATCCATAAATGAAGCTGATGCAATGGAGATGATTGAATTCGGACTTCCCACGCCGGATCGTCAGTCTATGTCGTCAATCATTTCACCACATCCAACTTTTATAATATACTGTTTATTCTAATATATCGCTTGAAATAAAACATGTATTCAAGCATTTAACAACATACAGAAAAATACTGTATATTTCTTCTTACAAAAAACATAATAGTTTAAACTTAAATATCATAATAGGAATAAGTGTTTTCTTTTTTCTTGTTAAAAATTGTAAAGCAGTACTTAGATGCATATTAAAATGACCTTAAAGTAGAAAGAATACAAATAATAGTTTTTGTTTTGTTTCCAAGTTCAAATGAAACGAAAGAATTGAAATCTTTTGGAAACAAGGGAACGGCAGGGCGTGTCGGTTAAATGAACCATGTAAGGCGTCAATATGGTGTTTTTTAAAAGCTTTTTTAAAGCAAAAATCTGAGGAGTTCATGACTAAATATGCAGCAATAACATAATTTTGAAGACTTCGTCGTCGCAATACCAAGCAATAAAGTAATGGCTACCTTTGGAAAAGTAATAAATTACGAACTGAGAACACTTGATACTTGGACAATTATTATATTACACTATATATAGAATTCGCGCCAACCAGCGTAATGTGAACACCGATTCAAACTGTCTACCCTTGTCAATAAGAATAGACGTTTTTCTTCACTCCACGTGGATTTAATGCTCAAAGACAATAACATGTAAAATGAAGAAAAAAAAGAAAAAAAACAACTAAAAGCAGCAGTCTTCTTTGATAAGGGTGTGTTAACACGGAAAGTCTAAGACAAAAAAATGATTTTATCATTTAATAGAATTTTCTTTGGAATTTTCTGGTTTTCAAATAAATATATTCACCTGTCACCCCTTTTTTAAAAGATGAAATCGCCCGATCAGCGCCGACATATTTAAACGGGAATATATATATATATATATATATATATATTCACCTGTTATGCCTTTTTTACAAGACGGAATCTCCCGACCGTCGAAGACAAAATGTAAGCAAAGAAGCAAGGACCAAAGAGTTTATATATCTGCGCGTGTGTGTGTGTGAATTATTGAAATTTAATTCGAAAACTTTTTGAGTTAATTGGAAAGATTCATCATCAACTAGAAAATCTTTAACAGCTCAATATTTTATAATATAATGAGACGGAATTAAGTGTCTGCACACACACACACACACACACACACACACACACACACACATATATATGATTAATTTTTTTTTCAAATCATAAAAAATGAAAACGGAATGTGTTCAATCGCAAATATCAGATCTTGACTCGATTGTAGTTTTGATGCTGTAAACACGTTAAATACAATTTTGTGTATTCTTTATTTTGGAATATGATTTTAAAATAAGTTCAAGCTTTAAAAAAGTATATCAGGAAACATTAAGACTAGAAGGATTATCCAGTGTTACTCGGGATCGAATGAGGATTACTACAATGGACTTCCTCATTATGCCCATAAAACCATATTACTTTATTTGCTTTTACTGTCCCCTTCTTCTGTTTGAGCTAGAACATTCTGAACGACCGTTTTATGCATAGGTCTTAAATTTCATTCAAATCGGATGCACATATATAAAGTTTTAAGGGATTCTTTCTTTCTCAATGGGTCAATTGGAAATGAGGGCAACCGACATATAAAGGGTGATGTTGAGATTCAGTACAACTTTCAGGGAGAATTTTATATATCTGATAGAAATTTCATAAAAATGCAACAAATTTTATAAGTGTTCAGGCGAAGATGGCCCCATAACCGTTTTTAGTATAACGCTTAGATATTCAGGATTGGTTGGTTGGTTGGTTTAAGGCATATCAACCCTTTTTAGGTTATTTAATGCCGAATGCAGTGATCTTGAAGTAAATATTTTTAATAGAAAATATTTTTTTGAAGTCGGTGTCTATTTAACTCATAGTTGGGACTCTAACAGGTACTACTACTCCGGATCAGAGTGGACCTGGGAGCAATGACAATTAAGGGGTAGCTCCACACTCCCCAAAGCCCGCAAGCTGGGGCCTCGCCATCGGATATAGATTAAGCTCATCTCCAGGACCAATATTCAGGAACACTTTCATTGTTTTCCCTAACAAATTTAATTCGAGATTAAACTTTTAGATTTTATGTACATCCTCTCACCTTTTTTGTATATAACGAACATAACAAACACGCATTCACACAGACATTAAATATAGAGAAATATCGATTAGTTATGAAACGATATCGAAACGTTTGTGTTTGAAAGGTCTACTGTTTTAATTTGATTCAGTTTCTAAACTGAGAAGTTTATTTTAATTTTATCTTGCTTTTTCCTCCCCTCTCTCTCTCTCTACCAGTAAAATTTTTAAAAAAATAGAAAAGTCTCCTTTTTGGGGAACATATTTGATGAAAAGCTCCGCCTTTAAAATAAATGATTAATTAAAACATTATTATTTTGAGTTGCACATTTCTATTTTAAATTTTAAAAGGTACGAAAATAAGGTTTCTTTAGATGTGACAAATTTCTTTTATTAAAAAAAAAAAAAAAAAAAAAAGTGCCAACCATGTTCTCTGCATCCAAACCAGACTTTAATTTAAGAATCATCGTCAGTAATAACGACAGATATTTTTTTCTGTTTCCACTGGAGTGTCATCACTACTAAGTTTAATACCAGTAAAATGAAAAGAAAAGTAAAAGAACTCTTACTTTGAGCAGAACATATTTTTCAAAAGTTTTAAAAGGTGCTAATGCAGAGAGTGATCCGCGCTATTTTTTTAAAATCGTATTTCCACCTTTAATTAAAGTTTTATTTTAGTTTTATTCAATTATAAGGTTAAAGTACAGAATAGGTACAAAACACCCTCCACTCCCCATGTTAAGAATGGCTTTTTAAATAATAACGTTTTAAAATTAAAGATTTTGTTCATTTAAAATATTACATTACTTTGGTTATTTCATGTATCTGCATATAATTTCATGTATCTGCATATAATTTCATGTATGTATTTTTAGTAAGTACGACACTAATTCTCGACACTTATAAAATCTACAAGTAAAAACTAGTAAAATAAAATGAATTCATCGTAATTTTTACTCTATACTGAAGAGGAAGGGTCAAGGTTTAAATCACATCAAAACATTATTTATTTTACACCGAATAAAAAGGACGAAATAATCAAAACATAAAAAATTTGATTATAACAATAGCGCCGCGTACATATGAAAACCAGGTCTTATAAAACATTAAAAATATAGAGGAAAAATTAAGTCCAAATGCATATTGTTTCTTTTTAAAGTTTTTGTTGAATCATTATTCAAGTAAAATATAACAGTAAAAGTCTTACCTTTAGCTTTAAATATTATGAAAAAGATATATATAGATAAGATATCAAGAAAAAAAATCATATTTTAACAGACAACAACTAAAGCACTTAACTTCCGGTTTGATATGGAACCCGTAAACTAACAGAATTTGCTTTAATATTAATTTTCAATGTCGTAATCTGTAGCACAGAAAATTTTAATATTTTAATTATTTTTTATTAAATTCCTATTTATTGTAGGAAATATCATTTATTTAATTCCTTAAACTAAGCTTCTTTTTTAATCTTAACTAAATAAACTTTATCGGAAACCTATTTTTCATACAAAATTTTGGTGCTAGTGCACTTACTGATCCGCGTTATTTTTATAATCGTATTTCGAAGTTTAATTAAAGTTTTATATGTTTTTTATTCAATTGTAAGGTTAACGTATAGAATAAGTACAAAATACCCTCCTCTCCCCATGTTAAGAATGGCTTTTTAAATAATAACGTTATTATTTCAGCACGGATCAATAAGTGCACTAGTACCAAAATTTTTGTATGGACTAAAAGTCACATTTTTATTTAATAACAGATTGTAAAACATGTCGTGCACAAAGAAATTTAATTAACTTTTAAATCATGTCGTGCACAAAGAAATTTAATTAACTTTTAAATCATGTCGTGCACAAAGAAATTAAATTAACTTTTAAATCATAATTGTTTCAGTTACTTGGTTTCGAAATTATATTTTTGTTCTGAAAAGGAAACAGGTAACGCTACGATTTTTATCAGCACGTGCGAAAAGATTACTTCGCCAATGGCCTTCCGTAGGAAAAATTTCACGGTCAATTTCTAAATATATTTTTTTTTTACTTATTTGCTTTTCAAAAACGGCATCGATTTAAGTTTTAAAAAATTATTAACAGTAATATTGTCTGTTTATTCGTAATAAGTTTTAAGAGGCATCCCTCCACAGTTTTTGTTCACGAACCTTGGAAAATTCAATCATTAAAAAAAAAATAAATAAATAATTTCGGAAATCTTTTGAATAGATAAAAATCATCAAATGTAAATAATAAATATTTTGAGAAAGATTCGTGAAACTTAAATAATTTTGATATATTTTCCAACATTTTTTCCGAAAAAATCGATAAAAATTGTGACCCAAAATTAAGTATATTTTATTTCATCATTCCTATATATTTTAATATGTAGAAAAACTAAGATATAAATCCCCCCTCTCCAAATTCTGATAATATCGCGTTGGGAAAAGAAGTACAATATCAGAATTTTGTTTCGTATATTATTTTATTTCAGTTTATTTATGATTCAGCCTTTTTTTTAATAATTCTGTAAAAAATTAACGAAATTGATAAATTATTTAATTTTGAAGAGATTTCTAAAAATCGCGTTGTTTTTATTGTTTACGTCCAAATGTATACAAAGAACGCGCGGTTTCAACTTTCCCGTTTTTAGCTTCTGGGGGATTTTTTTGAAAATTCACCGGTTTTATGGAGAGTAAAAAAAATATATAAGATTTTTTAGAATTTTTCTTCTTTAGAATAATGCAAAAATTACAATGAATCAATTTTATTTTACATGTTTTTTACTGTTATGATTTGTTATGGGGGGCGGAAATTTTTTATAGTCATACCTATTTTTTTTATTTACAGCAACAGTGCTCAATACGTGAGTAGAGCTATGTGGTAAGTTTTAAAAATATATATGACAATGAAGCTACACAGAATTTTCCGCGTTTGATCCCTATGTAACCTCACGGGGACGAAACATAAAAATATTCTGTGTAGGTAAAGTGCCACATATAAATATATTTATTCTGTGTAACTTACTTGCCATATATATTTTTTTCAAAACTTGATATTATATATATAGTTTTGGGGACTCGTTTCTTATGTGGAGAGCAACTATTTATTTTGTCGCCTGACTACGACTTCAGGTTTTAATCGACCATTTGTCCGAAACATTATCATGTCCAGTGTCGCGACCATGTAAATTTGTTTTTATTAATCAAAATATAGCTTGCTCTACTTTTATTGAGCACTCTTAATAACCTCGTTAATTTCATTAGTTATCACTCTTGAATACCATTAACCTGGTATATATATATATATATATATATATATATATATATATAAACAATATATATATGTATATATATATATACTTTAAACTATATATATATAATTTAAACTATATACATACCATAAAACTATATATCTATATATATCTATATCTATATCTATACATATATATATATATATATATATATATATATATATATATATATATATATATATATATAAGAGATAAAGAAAATTAAAACTGTAAGTTGAACGTTAACATCAAAATTAATTTTTCGACTGAATACTCCAAAAAACAATTTACAAAGTCCTTATTCTGCGGAGTTTCAAAACATGCTTTTCTTGTTATTCCTCTCATCAGAGGACATAAAGAAATCAGCAAATAAGAAGAATAACAAGACTAGCATTCTTTTAAACTCTGTGGAATCAGGACTTTGTAAATTGTTCTTTGGAGTATTCAGTCGAACAATAAATTTTGATTGTAAATTTCAACTTACAGTTTTAATTTTCTTTCTCTTATAATAAGCTCTACACTCTATTGCGTATTGAGCTTTTTTATTCGATTGGGATCAAATTATCTATATATAAATACTGTTATTTATATTAGTTTGAAGTTTACCATTGCGTATATCAGGTGAACACTACATCCCTTTGATTTCATTGCTCTCTCTCTCTCTCTCTCTCTCTCTCTCTCTCTATATATATATATATATATATATATATATATATATATATATATATATATATATATATTTGTTTTTGATTTAAATTTTATTCAGAAAAACATATTTTTTTCAGAACAGTCCCTATATGAAGCGTCCGCTGGAAGCTATTTTCTTTTGTAGATTAAAAACCTCCGTAATATTTTTGATAAAAACTCAGGATAGCAGGAAAATATTCAAATTAGATATTTAAGGGTGGACTTGAAACAGAGATACAATAAGATAATGTCCAAAATCTAGTAAAATTATAAAATCTATCATGTTTTGAGCATTTTTTTCTCATCATGTAACTAGTTACATCATGTCCCTAGTTACATCATGTAACTAGGGACATCATGTCCCTAGTTACATCATGTAACTAGGGACTATACCAACTAAAAATGGAACGGAATAAACATCAGACTTTCCATATTCAAAAGATTATCACTAAATACCAAAAATGCCTTACAATAAATTGGAATCTACCTACAGGGTCATATCCTTTTATCGTATCTACTCTTGTTTCATCTATTTTCTTTATTTATGTCCCCTACAAATATGTAATTAACTCTTTTTTTTTTTACACAGTGATCACCACTTATCAAGGCCCGGAAGCCACTCAGGGATAAGGGTTATTGCAAGTACATTACGTTAGTGTGGAAATTTGATGAAGTGCTTACTTAAGGGTGCGGTTGATTAGGAATTTGTTAACATTGGACTTGAAGACATCCAAGTTGTAGTCCGGTGGGAAGCAGGCAGACGGAACAGAGTTCCACAGGCGTGCAGTTCTAAGAAAGAAGCTTTGTTCATGGAATTCGCGTTTTGGTTTAGGCACGGATATAGAGTGGGGGAAATTTTTCACAGTGGATTCAGCTAGACGGGTGTTTTTCGTGAAAGATTGGCGAGGGGGGACCAGAGATTAGAGTTCAGACGAGCACCTGCCATGGAAATAACGATAAAACAAGGATAGGCTCGCAACGTCTCTTCTGTGGGAGAGAGGTTGCAGGGTAGAGAAAAGGGCATCCCCCACTAAGCCACGAAGTCTATTTTGTACTCTGTCAAGGCAGGATAGGCTGTTTTTAGCTTTTAAATATATTTTCTTTGTTTTGCTAAACAGAAAAATTATTTCGAATTGGATCTAATGACTTCTCCTATGAGGAGATGAGCCTACATTGAAAATCCATGCGTTAAGGAAAAAAATCTGATTTGTATTTTTTATTCAAACAATAAATTGTTGTTCTGAAAAAAAAATTTGTTTTGAATCAAATTTAAACAAAAAAAAAATAATTTCCATTTACTCTATCAAGTATATTGAGCTATTCTCTTTTTGTCTGGGATTGTCTTACCTCCTTAATTTTACAGTACATGATAAAAATTAATAACAAAATACAATATAAAATACACATGTATATAATCCAATAACATTATAAATAATACCGTAAAGCGGGTGAAAATGTCGGAACCAGGGACCGGAAAACATCGTATTTCACATTGTAACCTGAAAAAAAACACGTATCCCTGATATTAGCAGTGATAAACTTCGATCTAATATAGATACCAGTATTTATATATAGATATTTTAATCCCAACCAAATAAAAAAAGCTATAGTATTACCTCCTAAAAATATTTTATAATACTCGATACCACACGATCAATTAATCTGTGTTCTTATTCGGCTTAGGATTCATATATATATATATATATATATATATATATATATATATATATATATATATATATATATATATATATATATATATATATATGATTTTCAGAATGTGAGAGATTGTATATAATAAATTCCACAGCCAAACAACGTCGCAGCCCACAAGAGCCATGACAATCAACGAATCGGAAGTCCAAGACTCGAGTTTCGCCCTCATTTGGGCTCATCAGATTGTCATGGCTCTTGTGGGCTGCGACGTTGTTTGGCTGTGGAATTTATTATATATATATATATATATATATATATATATATATTTATATATATATATATATATATATATATATATATATATATTCCTGAGCTTATATATAAAAATATATTTTTAAGCTAAACATATCTTATAATATCGTCCAATTTTTTTCAATGAACAAGCTCGATAAAGTGTCTGGCTTCAGCGTATACGTATTGGTTGGGTGCATCACCAAACTTATATAAACTTATTAAACTTATCAAACTTACGCATTTATATATGAAAATCAAATATTAATTGTTTTTCTCTTTCATTTTATATTTTTGATTGTTTATTTACATATCTTAATTTTTTTGATTACTCGTCTTTTCAAAGAAATTGTTTTACAACGACAATGCTTCAAACAATTTTCTTTTATGACAATCCAAAGTTTGTAAGAATAAGAAAAGAAAAAAAAAATTCTTCAAATAAAACCAACTTCATATTTGCCAGTTCTTCAGCTTGAGAGAGAAACACATTCGAAAGTCGCGTATTATAATAACAAACGCACGTGACGTCATTGGCATACAGCCAGGAAAGTTAACTTTGGGAATTATAATAGACTTCTCAAGACAATACCAATCGGTTTCGTAGCTGCACTCTTCAAAATAGCCGGAAAGGACCAAAAATATATTTGTATTAAACGACTACTTACGAACTCCTCTTATATCATTTCGGCCATCTTATGAAAAGAAAATATTTCAAAAATAGGATAATTTACTTTGGAAACCAATCAGGCGATGATGATTCATTGTTTTTATTAAATCAAGTTTGAACACACACATGCATACAGCATATTACACTAGTAGCAGAGACACCCGGTGTCGTCTTTGAATTAAAGAGTTATATATATATATATATATATATATATATATATATATATATATATATATATATATAATGTGTATATATGTATACACACATATCTAATATCTATGCATATATATATACATATATGTACATATATATAGACATATATATATACATATATACATATACATATATAGAAATACATATATATACATATACATATATATAAAAATATATATACATATACATATATATATGCAAATATATATACATATACATATATATACAAATACATATATATACATATAAATATATATATACATATATATACATATACATA
>NC_136488.1:70402471-70434971 GCF_053919585.1 Euprymna scolopes | reverse complement strand
ATTGTAAAAAATAATAAAAACAAACCGGACATAAAGTTGCAGCTGGCATGAAGACTCTTTCAAAGATAATCCGAAAGGCGAAAATAATTCTTTAGATAGAATAAAATCCAAATTTAAATCCAGTTGAATACAATTAGTTGTGTTGGAAAATTTTCAATGCAGCTGAAAATATGGAAATTGTTTTTTTCAGATAGTGCTGTAGTCCAAAGATAGGTTGATCTCTAATTGAGTGGATTCGAGAAATTAGATGGACAAGAAAACCAACATGTTACCTCCCCTCGCTGGCTTGGTTTTCCTGTCCATCTTCGTCTATGAAAATCAAACGGGGAAACAACTCTCATAGTTTAAATAAATAAAGCTTACTTCTGTTTTCAACGCTATTGATGTGGGGTTCAGCAAATTATTAAAAAATAAATCAAATTAAAACAAATACAATAAATCAGCTTTAAATAATATTCCTAACGAGAATAATTAGAACAATTTATTATGAAAAAAAAGCATTAATAACACAGAAATAATTATTGAAAGAGATTTTCTTTAATGTAATATGTAAATTAGGTAACTCCTTTTACGTACTTTTTCCTTTGAATAAATAATATATAAAGAAATAATGATGGTATAAATATGTATAAAAGTTCGTTTTCAATATGAAATTTAATTTGTGAAACAGTGTGCATTATATATATATTAATTAAATTGGGAACAAACAAACAGAAATCCGACTTTATTGTAATAGAGATAATGAAGAAATCAGGTTTACTACTCATTCTACAACAATTTCGCATTGGCATCTCCCGGCAGTTTACATAAGCAGTCAGAAAAATTCTGAGTGAAGCTGTCAGATGATTAATTCAGAGTGCAACGTATTACCTTCACAAGTGTAAGAATGACTTCCTAAAAAGAAAGCCATTCTTGCTGAAATCAAAAATTTTCAACTTAGTGACATCGAATGAATTACCAATCACCATCTTTGCTAATCTGATGACCTTAATTTTAAATTTGTGAGCAAGGTAAGAAAGTTAGCTATATATATATATATATATATATATATATATATATATATATATATATATATATATATACACTTTTTATTTTGTTTTACATAAGCATTTATGTGTCACTACACATTCATGACTATGTTTCGGTCAGCTAATTATAAGTAACTAGAGATCTCGCCATACAGCTTATATAAAAGTAGTTGTATAAGCAGTGTCTCCTGAACAGATCTCTAGTTACTTGTAACTGGCTGACCGAAACATGCTAATGAATGTGTAGCGACATATTAATGATTATGTAAAGCAAATAAAAACTATATCTTGTCCTACTTCATTATTGAGCACTCTTGTATGAATCTCGTTAAAAATATATTGGTTGCTTAACTTCTGGAAAACATTTTAAAATAAATGTTTAAATTTCAACGATATTTCTCGCGGTTGATGGTGCCCGAATAGATTTGGGCCTTGTCAGAGATCTTTCGACCGGCGGTACCATAATACCCTGCACTGATGATTCCCGAAATGACAAAACACTAGTGTATGTAGGTATTTAATAATTATCATAGTAAATAATTATATATATATATATATACTAGCAAAAGTACCCGTCGTTGACTGGGTTCAAAAACAGCCTAGAGAAAATGGACTATGATTTATGAAAGTATGGTAGGTTATGAAAAGGAAGAGTTGTAAATTGGGGTTGAATTTGGGGGTATCAAAACCAAGGCAAAATATGATGAAAGGAAAGTTTTTTTTTTGTTTTTTTTACACAATGATCACCACTTATCAAGGCCCGGAAGCCACTCAGGGATGAAGGTTATTGCAAGTACATTACGTTAGTGTGGAGATTTGATGAAGTATTTACTTAAGGGGGCGGTTCATTAGGAATTTGTTAACGTTGGACTTGTAAAAATAAAATAGATAAACCCCATACCTTTTCACACTGAAACACTTATCACAATATTCTGTGGATCTATATTAAAAAAAACCTTGTTAAACTTTGTGACATATTTCCATTCTATGGAGGTCAGGTGCGAACGAACATCCCATAATTTTATTATACCATATTTCTTCAAGCTGAAACATAATTATCAAAGTATACTTACGCAGATAGCTATGAAAAGTCTTTATAAAAGTTTTTGCCTATTTCCATTCTATGGAGGCCAGGCACGAACGCAGACCCCACAATTTTATTATACCGTCCCTATTTAAGTTAAAACATACTTATCAAAGTATTATTATGTACATCTATATAAAAAAAACACTTGTAAACGTTATTTTTTAAATTTTTAAATTTTTTATTTCCATACTTTGTGGACCAGGCACGAACGCAGACCCCACAATTTTAATGAACCACCGTTCTGCCAGATCAAACATACCCATTCCTGTGTCTCGATACATATTCTATTATTATATGCAATCAGTTTTTTTAAAATAGTCAACAATATAGGAGCCCATTCCTGACCCCCACACACACACATCAGCTTTATATATATATATATATATATATATATATATATATATATATTACCGTTTTATCTGTTTGGTTACATATGTTTCGGATGTTGAACCATGTTTACGATCCAACAGCGGTAATACAAAGCGGTAATAAAAAAATAAAAACACTTATTTGCTCTGCAATGCTATTGAGCACTCTCTTCAGGTTTTTACTAATTACCAGTTTTACCATGTATATATATATATATATATATATATATATATATATATATATATATATATATATATATATATACACACACAGACAGAGGGGGGATAATCTCACAAACTAATGAGTGGATCATTCTAAATTTTAGAATATGTATTCTATGCGGTGAGCAACGTGAACACATTATTGTTTTACTTTTTTGTAACATTTAAAATATATATATATATATATAATATATATATATAATATAAATAATATATATACATAATATAAATAGTATATATAATAAAAATTATATAATAAAAATTATATAATAAAAATTACAATTAAATTTACCAAAATGATCCAAGATGGTAAAACTAAAGTATAGTATAAATATTAAAGAATTAATATTTATAAAGTAATCTCAACCAGATGTAAACGCTCGATAAATTATTTCTTCGAAACTCCGCGGATTAAGGACTATCCACTTATTAAGTGTTTCTTTTTCAGATTAAATGTTTTTAACTCTTTTTCAAAGTGTTTTTTAACATGTTTTATTAACTGTTTGCTCTTTCCTCAATTTTTTTTCCGATAGCTTGATTTTATTTATGTCGCTTTCCGTTTGAATTCTTTCCTTATACAAAAAAAAAAAAAAAAAAAAACTAAGAAAAACAGAATTTCTCGATTCGGCTTTCAAAGGTAAGTGCGAAACCCGGTCGGCTGAGTCTACCCCCTTATTTATTTAATTTTTTTTCAACTCCCATTAAATGTTTCCTTTCTGTCTTTCTTTTTACCATGGATACAAAAAAGAACTCAGTTTCCCTTTTCCAACAGTTATAATATATATATATGTGTGTGTGTGCGTGTGTGTGTGTGTGTGTGTGTGTGTGTGTGTGTGTGTTGTACAGGATGAACTTGCAAACTAATAAACCGATCATTAGGAGTTTTAGAACACAGTTACTAGGCGAATGAGTGGATAATATCGGTTATATTTAATTTAATTTAGTTTCATGCAAAGCGGGGGGGGGGCGTGGAAGCCCTTCTGGAAAATTCAGATACCTCCGAATTGCGCGCCATTTTAGCAATAAGTGTTAAACATCAATTAATTTTTCTAAATTTTAGTTTCTTTGGAGACGTTTAAAAAGTTTTTAAGGTCGGTAATATGGGCACAGTTTCCAATTTTTAAGATTTTATTTTTTTCAGACTTGCATTAAATTTGATGACTATTCATTGCACACCAATTAAGTAAGATTCATTTCAGTTTTTTTTTTTATTCGTAAGAACCCAACAATTTTAGATATTTTATAGGATCCAAATCATGTAATCTATTTTGATTAAAATTGGTATAAGAATTTAATATTATAATTTGTGTGAAAGTAATGCAAAATTGTTCTGTTAGGGGAATATTAATTATACTTATCCTGGGATGGGTATTCTTCTAGTTATGCATATATACTAGCAGGGCGACCCAACATTGTCCGGGATTGAATGAGGATCAAGAAATGTTCCATCCTATCACACATTTATTGTCATCAAAATCGGTGAAATCGCCCATTTTTTTTTTTTTATCAAATCGATTGATTGATTGCTGTAATTCGCTCCCCTCGTCCACAGTGTTCTGGAAGAAAGCTTCATATGCCTCCCCAATACGTTTTAATCTACATTGCACTGCAGAGAATATACTGTTAATTTTTTAAAATTATCTGTAAATAATGGCTTCACTTAAACTTTAAAACGCAAAAGTCAAGTATTATGCTCCAATTGTGCTCTAAACAGAAACATTTGTTTCGAACACGCCCCTGTCTTATGAAAGAACCAACTGTTGATTTTATGAAATTATTTTTAACATGATCACTAAGTTTAAAGTTAAAAGTCAAGTATCATGGTTAAATTGTGCTCTAAAAAACGTTTATTTCGAACACACTGCTGTTTTATAAAAGAATCTACTGTTTATTTTATACGGCGGTTGTATATGCTTGTGCGGTGGTAAAACTTCTCAAATGCACTTTTTATGTTAGGTTGTATAAAAGTGTTAACTTTGATCAAAATCAGATTTCCTTCTTTAATCTAATTTTTTCGATTATCTATTTTCTATACTAATCCGATAAAAATTTCCATAAAAAACCTGCATAAGAACAACCCCAGACCCAGCAAGTACCTTAGTGTGAAATTTAAAAAAAAATCGGACTAGTCGTTTCCGAGTCCATAGGGAACGAATTCACACACACACACACACACACACGCGAAGTTTCTTTTATACACAGTGACACCAAAAAGAAAGTTGTTTAAACAGTTATATTCAATTTTGCGGTTTTTTCTGCATATCATTGTATCATAACTCTTTAGTGTGACTAGCCTAACAACTCTCCCTAGCCAGGATCGAACGTTCAATCATCGCGTCGTCAGTGAAGTTTCGTGTAAGAGCATCAGGTGTAATTTTTTTTTTTTTTTCACGAAGGCCTTGAAAACTTTGTATATCTCAAGGCCTTATCAGTCTTAAAGAGAAAAGCTGTGTATATGAATATCTTATTGCAATAAGGCCAGTTCAGAGAGAGAGAGAGAGAGAGAGAGAGAAAGGGGGGAGGGGGTGGTCGCACCTGCAGGCATGGACATATGAACGCCAAACTTGTATCGTGTTGCGTTTGTATATGCAAGTGAAATCATTTACATGATGCCCTCCTTACGTCCGAACAAAATCTAGCGAAGCAGAAAAAAGGGTTACACCATTAATTGGCATGCTCCGTTATTTTCCATGCTTCAAAAGGTTTGTGGCTCCAGGCTCTCCGCGAGCATACTTAATGCCTTTCGATAATTATTTTCCAATCTGCAAAAACCAAAATGAATCTAGAATGTGGTTGCTTATTGTTCCTATCACGTCTACCTATGAATAACATTGTATAATAACCTGCGGCTTGCCTACATACTTATGTGTGTAGACATTTTCTTTATGACATACAAGTAATTAAAATATTTTAAGAAAATTTACTCCATAGTTAATTTCTACACAATACACGTCGATTCTTGTTAGATCACTAAAGTTAAGTGACATTGAGCCTGGCTAAAGTCAGATGAGTGACTATTTATGAATACCAGGTGTTGTATACTGATCATCATTAATTTCGTGTGAACTAAATGATTGTTGTTGGCATTCTAAGATATCTTTCCAATTAGAATTATTTCCAGAAAGACATCGGGTATTTACGGGAGGGGCAATATGAAGGTTGCTAACATCCTTGATTGAAAATTTGAACTTGGTATGCCCACGTTGTGAGTTCCTGTTTTTAACCTCTTAGCCATTGTTACCTCCTGATGCTGTATGTGGAGGGGCAGTGACATCTCTTCCTGACCCTCCCTCAAAATACAGGATTAAAGATGTTTTTAACAGAGTACTTGTGTATAAACTTTTAATCCACACTTGTGTTAACAAAACGGAGCAATTTTTACTCCCCTTCACCATTCACCAGACGGAGGTTCTGTTGTGAGTGATGTGGTGGATCTTTCTGAAGAGAGTATTCAATTGTTTTGGGGTTTTTTTAAAGGAAAAAACATAAAACAACAAAAACCGGTGTTAGACCATAATAAGTTCCATATATAAAATACTTCCTGTTACTTCCGGTTTTTGTTAAAAATAAAAATTTACAATACAAAATAAATACATTCAAACAATTACTACGTTTGTTTGTTTTTTATTTTGGAAGTATTGATATTTTTAATTTGTTCTCTTTTATAAGAATTAATTTTTTTTATAAAAACATTTAATGAAATTAATTCAAATTAAAAATACAAGGGTTGCTCCAAAAGTAAAGCCTCCTCTTTTTTTTTAACTTAAAAAGTCGAAAATCTACGAAGACAGAAGTGGTACCATTAAAACGAACGACTTTTTGTGCTCCAGAATTCAGTTTTTTACATAGTCACCAATATTCTCAATGCACTTTTTGTCAGGACTTCAATGATGTATCTCTGCTTCTGACGCACATCCATGATAGTGGTTGCTTTCTTAGAGTATCACACCGTCGATATCTGAAACAAACAGATGAAAATTTCAGGTCATGAGTGCATAAGTTCAGTCATCATAACAATGCAATTTTGCAATTTCCTCTAATCCATTCGGACAGAATAAAAAAAAAGGAGGCATTACTTTTGCAACACCACTTGTAGTTCTGCAAAACATGCTTTAAGAGATGAGAGACTTATTTTGGAATTATTTGGTTAAGTTTCTATTGAAGCTCTAGTGGCAAGGAAAACATTGAGATTATTTTATATATAAGAAAGAAAGAGGATTAATCGATTGTGTTACTTGTTTTGATTGGACTATTATTTTCATCTTGAGTGTTATTTGTGTAACGTTTCGGTCGACGTACCCTCCATAGCATGTAGCATGTTAGTCGCGATTTTGGAAACCGACCGAAACGTTGCACAAATACCACAAAAGATAAGAACAATAGTTTGATGACTACAAGTAACACAAACAATCAGCCCTCCTCATCTAAAAATTCAGAACTGTAAATTTAATCGATTTTGAAAGATCAAAATTCAAATAAAACGAAAATGTTAAAATCCAATTTAAAAAATAATTTAAGTAGGATACTAAATCCATTAGAATGCATTTGCTTTTTTTTCTGTAAAAGAATCAATCATTTTAATCCTTTGTTGATAGTCGTAAAACAAGAATGAATTATTGTGCAACTCTTGGATTTTGAAGGGACTCAGAAGAAACTATCAAATACGTAAAAAGTCATTTTCGACTTTAAAATTCTTCGAAAAATCTTCAAACTCAATTTGAAAATTCCGAAAGTTATTTACATCTGATGTTTTTTTTAAAATATAGATTAAAACAATACTGACTTAGCGAAATATGTTTATATTTTATAGCAAGTTGGTTCAATTAATAATTTAATAAACAAATGATATAATAATAATAACATTTAACTTCCTATTTTAAAAGAAATCACTATTTCTTTTTATACTCACGTTCACCCCTAACAAGGTATATCAGCACTTGGACGTAAAGAGCTACTGTTTGGGGCCATGCCTAGGAAAGATTAACAAGATGTTGGTTTACCTTACATTTAAACTTCTGCATATCAGTACAGGCAGGGAAGCAGGTAGCAGGAAGGGAATTCCAAAGTCTAGCTATTCAAGGGTAGAAATTATTCTGGCATTTAGGAACATTTAGGGACATTGGCATTTAGGGAAAGAAAGCTTTCTGGCATTTAAGAACCTCAACAATGAAGGGGTGAGATTTTGTTGCTAAGTAGGTTTATCAGGGATATGTACGTCGAGGAGGCACAAGGGCAACAAGTTAATCAGAGTACATTCCATTAAAATATTTGTAAAGCAGGCATAGAGATGTAACATTGTGGCGATGGGACAGGGGTTTGAGCTTAGTTGACAAAGTGGGGCATATCAAATTAAAAACATTCTTTGGGACTCTATCCAAAAGGGAGATGCTAGTGGTAGATGCATCAGAGGAGGCAAAAATACTCCACGCATGAGCGAATGGTGGCATTTTAGAGGTACAGAATACTCTCAAATGTGGGTTGTCTTCTAACTCGATGAAGGGAATTCACCTTCTTTGCAGCAGCCTTCGCAATGTCCTTAATGTATTTATTCCAGTTTGTATTGCCTATGAATGGAATGACTTAAAAAACTATACTTTTTCAACTTTTTTTGTTTGTTTTTACTAATAGGTCACAACTTAACAAGGCCTGGATGCAATTTGAAGGTAATATTTGAAGAAGTCGTCAATTAGATGACAATCGCCTTCACAAGAGGACAGGAAGCAATGAGTTGGATGAATAGCAGATTACTTAACAGGAAATGATTATCCAAGACGAACGTCTCTATAGGTATTTGTTTACATTAGACTTGAGGACGATCATGTCATAGTCAGTTAGGAAGCATGCTCATGGTATATTCTTTTAGAAATGAGATGTTTTAGGAAAGAAACTTTGTTCATGGAAGTTCTGGCTTTTGATAACAATGGAAAGAAAAAGTTCTTTGTTGTGCTTGTAGCTACTAGGAGAACCTGTGTACCAGCATTACCTAGGAAAATTACAGAAACCAGAAATTGCAACCTCAGAAGTTTATTGAGCGGAAGAGTCTTTTCATGCAAAACATGAAGCCTTTATTTCTGATAAAATGAAGTAATTGAAGTTGTCGTCTTTTGAGTGAAGGGATTTTAATTTACAATATAGCAAAAGAATCAATTGACTGCTTCATGCATAAATGAAGCGAAAGACGTTATGATGGAAACAGACCAGTTTTGTTGATGGACCTCTATATGTGTTCTATTGGCGCTTTGATATGTGTGCATATTTTGATGTATTACTTGTAGGCGCAAATAAATCCCGTTATATAAAAATTAGTGATTGGCTGATTCTGATATTTTTCCAGATTCCGACACAATTGCTGATTCTGTCTTTAATTTCCGATTCCCATACATTCACCGATTCTAGTTCTTTTTAAATCTCTAAACATTTATCTGCAGAGATTCTTTTTCAGATTTCTGTATAAAAACATGTAATATATGCACATATTTCTACAGACGTATAAATACACTTATAGTGTGGTCTATAAGTTTTAATTTAATTGATAGTTTATATTCAATAAATTATTATCTTTTCGTCTTTGCTGTCAGCAATGAAACATAAAGTTGAAAACAAAATAAAAACAAAACAAAAAAAAAACAATTTAAAGAATCGTTTTTGGTATCAGAAAATAGGCACCATTTTTTTTTTGGATTCCAATACTAATTCTGATATCCCCAAAAGTTCTGATTTTTCCAATTCTGATTAATCATCACAAGATTAGTAAAAAAGAAAATACCGGTATTGTTTTTAAATATATTTTTTTTTTGTTTATTTTTTGTCTTTATTTAGAACAATGAAGAAACGAATAATTTTTATACCCCTCTTCCGACATTTTGTTATTTTTCGGAGCAACTTCAATCGTTGAACTTCCTTGACATTATTTACAATTTCCTAAGATTTCAGTCTGACTAAACCACTTAATTCTTGTCAGGGAAATTCAGGGTTGTGAGATGCTGTAAACAAGCAACAATTTGAAATGATGTCGCCTGAAGAAAATTGCCCCATTTAAATCTGACTCATCTTGGCAGAAATATTGAATTGCATTTTCGCACAAGCGAATAACTGCATTTGATTGATGACGCCACATTTCGTTTTTTTTTTTTTTTAGAATTTCTCAAAGAAAACTTGGCTTTCCCCATAATCTTGATGCACTCAATATCTGTCCAAAGATCTGCACTTAAAGACACAGCTCATTTACCATGCTGGCATGTTTTGGACAGCTTTAAAAAATTGACTTCTAAACTCACTTATCTCTACCCAGGTCATTATTTATCCCTCTATCTACCAAGTCAATTTTTTTCACTTTCTCCCTACTTTACTTTGTCCATCCCCCTTGAAGTTGAACTACTACCTTAACTGTTCTATATTGACTAATCCAAGAATTTCCATTCATTCCTTCAATGTGACCATACCATCAAAGTATACTGTTCTGCACACATCTCCCTATACTTTCCAGATTTGAGGTTATCAGAACTAAGGTTGTCTTTAAGACTCACATTACACATCCATCGTTTCAGCCTCATATCATTTCTGCCCATGCAACGCATGTCTTCAACCCTCATTGACCAGGTTTCATTCTCTTACATCATCACACTACATAGAAGACATCCTTGGTTGAGTTTTCCCTTTATAAACACTGGTATCACTCTGCTAGTTAGTAATGGTAAAAGTTCCCTGAACTTACTGTATCCATGCCTAACTCTTGAAATCACACTAGTACCTGCTCCACCCTTTACTCCAATGGTATCACCAAAATAACAAGATTTCTCCACAACATTCATAATTTTACCATCCAAAATATACTTTCTCCACATCTGAGTTCTCATCTATCTCCATTGTCTTACACTTCGGCGCTTCTACACTGTTGGGACAAAATTTCGGAAATCGTAAACCTGAATTTCACATGAAAACAATGGCATCTACATATTCCTCATATTTTTAAGATGATTATATCCAAAAATTACGAAAATCGATGAGGTAGAAAATTATTTATTAACGAAAATAAAAAATAGAATTTGATGAAAACGATCGTAAAACAGAGGAAAATTTAAAAAGGAGATAATTTTCCATTTTGGTTTAAAACAAGATGGCGGAAAATTTTCACCTGCTAACATGATTAAAGCTGTTTTGTTTAATAATTCAGTAATATTCAGGTAATTTCGACTGCACAATTTGGAAGCTACCATTGTAACTTATTAGAATTGACAAAAAAAATCAGTTGAGACCATTGTTTTTTATCTGAAAACTCCATTTATCGACTACAAAATCTTGTTCCAATTCTGTAGAAGCACCTACATTTCTTGCATATAAATTGATTATCCTTTCTCAACTTACCAGTAATTCCACTGCACTTCTTAATACCCAATGTTGACATGCACCACAAAAAATTGAATTACACCCAAAATCCCTTTCGCACTGACCAACAGAACTTCCCTCATTTTCTTTTAGTTTTCCAACACTACCATCCATTTATTAACTCGGTGTCTTATTAAGAAACTCACTTTAAATATTAGTACAGCATAATAATAGTGACACGTCGGTTTTAGATAGATCACTGCAGTTAAACAATGTTAATCTTGGTCATTACCAGATGGGTGACCAGATGCTGTATGTGGAAGAACGATGACACATCTCTGAAAAAAAGAAAAGAAAAGAAAGCAATGTTATTATTTCCCCTGCCCTGCATATATCTACTTGTAGATTTATTGTGCCATTACTATGCCATAGAAACTTCCTTCAGAGGAAAAAGCAGCTAGTTCAACTTGATCAAAGTTAATGAGTGACAGTTGCCAGGCAGATCCGTGCGAGTGAATTGAATTCTCATAAAAGACTCACTATGTAGTCTTTATCTACAATAAGTTCTAATTCTTAATATATGTTTCATTTTATTATTTAACTAGCTGTCCCAGACAGATGTTACCCGGTAGTGTTTAAAGTCTGTAATCTTATTTTATTCTTGAACCATAATAATTTTATTTAAACGTTAGTGTTGCAATGATTAATTGGAATCAGGAATTATAAAAATTGAGATTTTTGAGGAGTATCGGAATTGGTATCTGAATCGGGAAAAATGTGTGTATTTCTGATGTGAAAAGACAGTTCTTTTAATTTTTGTTTTTTGATTTGTTTTTGTTACAAATTTTAATTTTTGATGACAGCACTTAGGATAAAATGATAAATATGTATTGATTTCAAACTATCGGCAAAACTAAAATATATAGATCACTCCCTCCAACAAATGTTTGCAAATATTACCTGAGTTTTTTTTTTTATGGCAATCTGAATAAAAATTCAAATTATAACACCACAACTCTATATTTAAATATTTAAAGGTTATAAAATAATCAGAATCGGAATTAGTAATCCTATCAGAAGAGGAAATTTAAAACAGAATCGGTAATTGTATCAGAATCATGAAAAAATATTGGTATCGTCCCATCACTACTACACATACTTGAACTTACCACACAGTTACATTCAAACATGTTACTTGTAACTCTTAAATTTATAAATAAGCAGCAGCAGCTGCCCGCGAGTCTTTGTCCATTCATGCGTATGTTACGAAAAAAACAAAAAATGCATTGTGGCGGATTTAAATTAGTAATATATTTTTATATTAATATTTTATTATCAAATAAAACAAATAGTCAAATGTAAAAATAAAAAAAACAAAAAACAAGGAAATGGTTTTAATCAACATTTAACTGATAATGGCGATGAGGAGGATAAGGACATTGAACCCGAATACTGTGGTTTCTATGTTACTTAAATATCATGCTTTATGGGTGCGTAGCCTTCAAAATATTGGAAAGTAGTGTTTTCCTGTATCGTTATGCTAAAAAAAATTTTTTTTCATTATTATTATTATCATTATTATTCATTTAAGTGGGATGAAACTGTTGGCAGTGGTTGTAGCTTGTCGAGTGTTTTTGCAAAGGTTTAGTAAGGGAGGCACACATTTGAGCTCAGACGAACACTTGCCATGAAAATAACAACAGAGCAGAAACAGGCTCGCAACGTCTCTTCTATGGGAAAGATGGCGCAGAGAAGAAAAAAATGCATAACCTACTAGGTTTCAAAGCTCCTGCCCAGATGTGGCAACAGTACTCCATTAAAAAATTCAGACTTATCACTAATTTTAAAGCATCACAAAAATTAAAGGTATTACTGGTCATATAGAAGGGAATGAGAAGGGGATAACTTCTGGCAGAGAGGAAGTTAGGTTAGGAAGGCTTAGGTGAGATAGATTAAAAATATTTCTAAGTTTTTTTTTTTATTAGAAATTAATGGATATTAAAAGAAAGTTATTTATGCTACGAGTTGAGATAGGGAAAAGCCGTGGATGAAAAAACTTAAATAGATGGGTCAAACATAATTGATACCCCAGAAAAAATCTTTTTATGTGCGAAAAGTTTTATTAAATGTGTTTGATTTTAAAGTCTTTATCATTGGAAAGTAGAAAGTGGTGATATAACTCTCGCTTCCTTCGTTTATTTCCTCTTTTAGTTCTTACATTTCTGACAAAGGGGGAAGGGTTGCTGTTTTCTGTTGGAATCTATCCACCTAAAACTTATCATTGACTAATTTTTAACCTTGAAGTGACATTTTTTTTTGTTTGTTTTTGTTTTTTTACATTAAGTGGCTTCATATATAAAAAAAAACAAAACATTGTAAAATGAAAAAGAAATATTTTCTCACACTAAAGAAAGTGTCAGAAATGAAGGAAGATAAAAAAAAAAAGAGGCAGCCATAAGAAAGAGACGAGTAAGAAAAAGAAAAGACAAAATAAGTCGATTTCCATCGCATGTCAGACGGGTTCGAATGTACTCTTACTTAACAGTCCCAATTATTTCGATTATCAGAATCTAACTTTTATATGCTTACTTACCTCCCTTTTCACATCTCGATTGTAGCTTTCACAACGGTCTGTTGTAGATTGGTACTTACTGAAGTATTATTATTGGCTCACAAGGAGCTTTCACACAGGTCATCAAAGATCTCTCCTTGAAAACAACCTGTGGTGTTCCCTGGAAGCTGACTGACAAGCATCCACAGATTTCCAGTACTCTCTACCTCTTTCGATAACATTTGCATATAAATTTGCGCTATTGCAACAACTGCTTACCATTGATTTCTTGCTGGCATTGGCCATTGGTCTCCACTGGAATTTGAGTGGCAATAAGCCTCGCCAAAGTCCCACTTCGTACTTGTCCAGCAGAGGTTTGGTCGTCGTTCTCTCCTCGGTATTTCCATCTTTCTTGACTCTTCTCGGCTATTTGGCATCCCTTGTAGATATGCAGTTTCAGTGTTTTTAGTTTCATATAACGCTTCTTCATATTTTTATTATTATGACTATTAATAATAATAATAATAATAATAATAATAATAATAATAATAATAATGACCTAAAACTGTGCTCACTAGGAGTTTTCACACAGGTCATCATCAAAGATTTCTCTCTGCTAACAAGCTGTGGTGTTCCCTGGAGACAACGACTCTCCCCAGATTTCCAGTACTTTTCACCTCTTCCGATAACCTTTGCAAATGAATTTGCATCATCGCAACAGCCATTTACCATTGATTTCTCACTGGCAGCGATTATTGGCCTTCACTTGAATTTGGGTGGCAATGATTTACCCAAGGTCCGAGTCATCCTTGTGCTCATCCAGTGGAGGTCTGATTAGTACTTTCCTTGATCTTTCCATCTTCCATAATTCTTCACAACTATTTGGTGTGGTGCCCGACACTACAAGAGTTTTTTTGGGGGAAGGGAGGGGGTAGTCAACTTACAACTATATGGTGGTATTATTATTATTATTATTATTATTATTATTATTATTATTATTACTAGAGGGACCTGTGGAAATTCCACAGAGGACGGATTCATATGTAATATATTGATGTTGATATTCTGTAGATATTTAGCGTAAATGGAGACACCTTGATATTATTGTAGCTATTTTGTTAAAACTGCAAAAGTATTTATCCAAGCTAGCAGGGATGCTTGGCGTAGCCAGGTCGTGAAATACGCTTAAATATGATATTTTAATTCTTTCAGATTTCGTATATATTATTATAGAGTCAATGTTCTATCTATTTTTATGTATTATAAAGTTGCGATTTAAAAAATAAAAAAAATATCTATATGACTTGGGTTCATCAGCTTGAATCGAAACCAAATCCCAAACTTATGAATACACACACACACACACACACACATATATATATATATATATATATATATATATATATATATATATATATATAAAACTTTAGTTCCTCCAGCTATAATCGAAACCGAAACAAAAATTTACGAAGAATTCTTGCTAAAATTATTTATTAAAAAAAAATAGATTACTAAGGTGCTATCAGCTAAAACCGAAACCGAAACCAAGACTAATAAAAAATTCTTGATAAAATTATTTTTAGAAAATAAATTATTAGAGTGCCATTAGCTATAATCGAAACCGAAACTAAAACTTATGAGGAATTCTTGGTAATTTTTTTTATAAAAGAATTAAACGACTTAAGTGCCATCAGCTATAATCGAAACCGAAACCAAAACTTATGAAGAATTCTTGGTAACAATATTTATTACGAGAAATGGAAGTACATAACAATTAAACGACCCGGATGTAAGCATGACACAGAAAATAACACACATGCTATCGTATTAATATATAGATTATTTACTCACTAGAGGTAGTCGCACAAGCCATCATCAAAGATTTCTCTTTGAGAACAACTTGTAGTGGTTTCGGGGGTATGAGTGACAACAAGTCTCCCTACGTTTCCAGTACTCTCAACCTTTTTTTGATAAGCTTTGCAGATGAATCTGCAAAATTGCAACAATTACTTACAAATGATTTCTCATTGGCAGCGATTAATAATCTTCACAGGAATTTGGGTGGCAATAAGTCTCCCTAAGGTCCTACTTCTCTTTGCACTCAACCAGCGGAGGTCTGGCTAGTGCTTTCACTCTTTGTCTTTCCATTCTCCTTTACCATCCTTGTTTGGTGTAACGCCAGTTTATGGTAACACGCACATAAAAAAAAAACGCAAAGGGGTTATATTACAATTATAGAGTTTCAGTTTTTCATGATCCCCTTTAATGTCCCTTTGTGTTTTACATCTGTAACCGTTTCTGTATGTCCGGCTGTGCCTGTAGCTAATGTGTGTTAGTCTCCGTATTCAAGGGTTTTCCTTAATATTTCAGTATTTTTTATTATTATTATTATTATTATTATTATTATTATTATTATTATTATTATTATCCGTTGTACCCCTCTGATTCTGATCCCTCCCTTTTTCTTCAAGGTTTTTGGGTATTTTTCCTAGCACTCCTACAATAAGTGGTGTTATCTTGATGTTCTCCATATTCCTTTAAGCTCTCTGGTCAGTTCCATGTATTTACTTCGCTTCTCTGTCTCCTTAATTTTCACTCTGTAGTCTGCTGGGATGGCAAAATCTACAATCTGCCATAACTTTCCTTCTTGTTAACAATTATGAAATCTGGTCTTCTTGCTTGGATGGGTTCATCCGTTTTTATATCCATGTCCCATAGGATTTTCTGACTTTCATTTTTAAGTATTCCTGCCAGTTTGTGCTTGTACCATTTGTCTGGGTGTTTAAGATGTAGTTGTCTGCATAAGTTCGAGTGTACTACCTTCCTCACTTGATCATGTCTATTTTTATATTCTTTTTGGACTAGTTTGTTGCATTGACTTATTATGTGGTTTATTGTTTCATCTCTTTGTCAACAGAGGCTGCATCTGCTGTTTTCCGTCTTGTCGATCCTTGCTTTGATGCTACATAGTTCAATACAAATAATAAAATCACATTGTAAAAGATAATCTTTAATTTACTCCTTCAGTTCAGCATCTCTTGACAGACAATGTTCTTTTCCTTTTGCCCTGTTTCTTTCGAATACTCCCTTTCTTTAGATAAAGTTTCATTGACTTCTTTATTTGGTAAAGAACCGCTGCATGTCGAAATTACTATGAGTTCATTTCTCACACCATTACAATTATGATCATATGTTATTATAATTATATTCCAAAATTATAATCATATGTTATTATAATTATATTCCAAAACGAGGCTACATCAAAAGGAGGTCACTCTCATATTCTTGTCCAGAGTTGCCTGATTGACCTTCTTAAAGCCAAATTTCGTGGATTTTAAATTTCGAAGTAGTTTGGCCTTCAGAAATTGGATATGGCCTTTTTTCAAAGCGTAACGTACAAACTAACAAAGGAAGAAACTAGGCAAAAAATTATGTAGCAAAGGAAACAGAATTTATATCAACATCCTGATTTGTGAACCCTTCCTCTTTGATCGATCTATATGGGGAGGAAATCGTTTCCAATCGATTTCATAATCCAAGGAGAATGGAAGGGGACATGATTTTTGAGTACATCTTTAACAGAAATTTAAATCAAAGTTTTCTTCCCAGCACCTAGTTGTCGGCGTTTCCACAGGAACCTGCAGAAGATGTGCCAGAACAACGGGAGCATTCTCTGTTTGTGTTGCCAGTCCATAACAGGTCTGCTAATGCTGGGTTAGCAAATAGTCAAGCCGGCTGCACCATGTGACGTCATAGCAAAGATAAAAAGGGTACACATGTTCAGAGAAGACGTATTTGAGATGTAAAAGATTTGAGATGTGTTCCAGACACGAGAAAGCAGAAAAGGGACATGTTCGAGACACAACAGAGCAGAATAGAGACGTGTTTGAAACATAAGAGAGCAGAATAGGGACGTGTTTGAAACACAAGGAAGCAGAATAGGAACGTGTTTGAGACACAAGGGAGCAGAATAGGGACGTGTTCGAGACACAAGAGAGCAGAATAGGGACGTGTTCGAGACACAAGAGAGCAGAAAAGGGGTGTGTTCGAGACACAAGAGAGCAGAATAGGGACATGTTTGAGACACAAGGGAGCAGAATAGGGACGTGTTCGAGACACAAGGGAGCAGAATAGGGGCGTGTTTGAGACACAAGAGAGCAGAATAGGGACATGTTCGAGACACAAGAGAGCAGAAAAGAGACATGTTCGAGACACAAGAGAGCAGAAAAGGGGCATGTTCGAGACACAAGAGAGAAGAATAGGGACGTGTTCGAGACACAAGGAAGCAAAATAGGGACGTGTTCGAGATTCAAGGGAGCAAAATAGGGACGTGTTTGAAACACAAGGGAGTAAAATAGGGACGTGTTTGAGACACAAGTGAGCAAAATAGGGACGTGTTCGAAACACAAGGAAGCAAAATAGGGACGTGTTCGAGACACAAGGGAGTAAAATAGGGACGTGTTCGAGACACAAGGGAGCAAAATAGGACGTGTTCGAGACACAAGGGAGCAAAATAGGGACGTGTTTGAGACACAAGGGAGCAGAAAAGGGACGTGTTCGAGACACAAGAGAGCAAAATAGGAGCGTGTTCGAGACACAAGGAAGCAAAATAGGGACGTGTTCGAGACACAAGGAAGCAAAATAGGGACGTGTTCGAGACACAAGGAAGCAAAATAGGGACGTGTTCGAGACACAAGGAAGCAAAATAGGGACGTGTTCGAGACACAAGGGAGCAAAATAGGGACGTGTTCGAGACACAAGGAAGCAAAATAGGGACGTGTTCGAGACACAAGAGAGCAAAATAGGGACGTGTTCGAGACACAAGGAAGCAAAATAGGGGCGTGTTCGAGACACAAGGGAGCAAAATAGGGACATGTTCGAGACACAAGGGAGCAAAATAGGGACGTGTTTGAAACACAAGAGAGCAAAATAGGGACGTGTTTGAAACACAAGGGAGTAAAATAGGGACGTGTTCGAGACACAAGGGAGCAGTATAGGGACGTGTTCGAGACACAAGAGCGTAGAAAAAGGACATGTACGAGATACAAGGGAGCAAAATAGGGTCGTGTTCGAGACACAAGAGAGCAAAATAGGGGCGTGTTCGAGACATAAGGGAGTAGAAAAAGGATGCATGTAAGACATGAGTGTTCAGAGAAGTGAGACTTGAGATGTGTTCAAGATGTGTGGGTGGCATTTAATGAATTACAATATTCATTAATCTATGAAAAGAATTACAATTCAAGAATAAAAATTCTTAATCCTTAACACAAGGATTTTCAAAGATAAGCTTTTTTCATTAAAGGGTAACATCAGTAAAAAAAATGTATTATTGATTAGCATAAATTCGAAAATATTAAAAAAAAATTTTTTTTTTGGTGAGCTAAAATGCATCTTCAATAGAATTAAAGACAATTAAAGTGTTGAAATAAAGGATAAACTAAAGAATCCATGAAGGTCGAAATTGAAAAATTTGCAATCCTAGGTGTTGATGGGTTCGAGTGAAGTTCTGTTAATAATAAAAGGAGAGATCAACAACAACAACAAAAAAAATCAAAAGGATACAATTTTTAGAATAAATTTCTTTCCATTAATGGTTCTTCCTGACAAGCAGAACACATAAAAAATCAGTCCAAGGGAAAAATGAAAGTTTTTAATACAAAAATTGTATGATTAAAGTGTTGGAAAAACAGTTGTCAGCTATTTTACAAGTAATATTAATACTTCAAGTCCACTGCTGCTGCTGCTTGTTATGATGACGATGGGCAATCAAATGGATGCACACAACATAAAAACATCATGTGATATTCTATTATTTTATAAAACATATTTACGTATAGAATTTGCTTTACACAAAAAAAATCTCCTATTATACGCATAATCCATCATCATCTGAAAAATTCAGAAACAAAACATCATCAACAAATGTTTGTTCCCAACTTACCTGCAGCCTTTATAATAAACTTGAAAAAAACAACAAAAAAAAACAGTTGGCTTTCTATTTACATTTCACGTGATAATAACACTTCAGTAAGATACTAATTTTGTTATGAAGATTGTACCCCAGGATTGTCTACTCTGCACGAAGTCCTCCTCGTTTGTTGCAGATATTCGTTAACCTTAAAGATTGCAGGGTTTTATTCCTGACACATTACTCAAATCAGCTGCTAGTGATGCGTCCGTGTGAATATACGAGGTGCCTTCAATAAGTTTCCAGACTTTTTTCGTATAGGCACTTAGTATATATCAACTTATTGAAGGCACCTTGTACAGGGGTGAACAATAAAATTGTTGCCCAAGTAAAGACGGCATGATTCCATTTCCGTTTGTATGAAAATGGGTCTTCTTTTTTGTCGCAGACCTTTTACTAGTTGACCAGTTGTGTACAAATCCCAAGAGTGAAAGGAGCCTTCTATCATGCCTGAAAGTGACATAATGTTCAACGAACGAGATCAGAGATGCGCCACTGTACAACTTATGCTCTCTACCAATCCAAGTTATGATAACAGGACCATTGCCAACACCCTCAAAATGCATTGCTGGATTGCCACAAATAACAGGGACGTGTCCAGGGTGATGAAAACAAAGTTTCTGGCCATGGTTATGGTCTTTGGTGTGGTTTCAATTGATGGCCACATCATGCCACTTCACATCTTCGAAGTCAGCTTGAAAGTCAACACCAAAGTGTACCTAGATGTGCTGAAGAGTGTGGTGATCCCCTGGTAAAATCAGGTGGCCATTGGTGAACTCTGGATGTGGCAGCAAAACTCAGCACCGGCCCACAAGTCCAAAGAGACCCAGACTTGGCTTCAGACTTTGTACCTTTCTCTCACTGCCCCCCTTCCTCCCCAAACCTGAACCCACTGGACTACTTTGTTTGGTCATACGTTGAGAACATCACCAACATGACCTCCCACAACACCAAAGCCAGCCTGATCGTTACCATCCACCGAGTAATCGTCAAGCTCCCGCTGGCGCGTGTGGAAAAGGTATGCTCCCAGTTCCGGACCAGTATTGAGGCGGTGATTGAGACTAAAGGCGGCTGCATTGAATAGATGTCAGTTCTACTACATAATCAAGTTACCTGAATTGATTTTTAATAAAAGTTTGGAAATAAAGCTGTAGTGTTGTTTTCTTAATGGCGACACTTTTATCGTTCCATTCTGTATATTGAATTCCTTAGTGTTCCATGCAATGGAAAAATGTTTAACATGTAAGTATTGAAATAGATAGACACATATTATATTAAAGATTACATATCTTCCAATAAATGATACAAAATTTATTAAAAGATTGAACATTTTGAAAGCAACTTGATATGCTAATTTAACAGAAATAATTATAGTTTAGAATTTCCCACCTTTAAATCATTATCATTATCATATATTTTAAAGGGCACGATCCATTCCCATATTGCACCCCAATCTATTTAAATTTTGACATCCCACTAAGCCTTCACTCTCATCTAGAGACAGAGCAGCTTGTTTTCGGAACACCCAGAAAATAGTGGGCAAACCTACACTTAATAAAGGGTTAGGAGGTCCTTACTAACCAAATTGTTTTTTCTTTTTTCATATCCGTAAATATTACTCCACTCTCCACAATATTTTTTTTGTAAATAAAATCCTTCTAAAACAAATTGGGTGTAATCCAAATAAGATCGAGCCACCGAGTGAATGCGGTATTTTAGTGATAATACTTAACAAAAGACCATCGACCCTTCTCCCTTACCTAAGGGAAAGGATGGACTTTATGATTATTGGTTTTTTTTTTAGATGTATATTTTTTGCTTAAATAAAATGAATCATCAACTACTACTACTACTACTACTCCTACTGCTGCTGCTTTTTCCTAGAGACATATTTACAGTATAATCACATTGACACACCAGTCCCCATTAGATCATTAAAGTTAAGCAACATTGAGCCTGGTCATTACTAAAATATTTGACTACTTGGGAATTCCAGGTACTGTATCTGCTCTCCATTTTAGATTAGAAAGAATGCAAGTGACAAAACGGACACTTGACATGCTATATGTCACCAAAAAATTTTAAAAGCGGTAAAAACAAAAAACAAACAAACATAGCCATGGCATAGATCAACTGCAGAAAAAAAAAGAAGCTTACAACACAATACACGAAACCTGTATAATTAAATGTTTAAGGATGTATAAACCATCTGAAAAAATTATTAAATTTATGGACACATGGAGATTGGAGCTGACAGCTGGAGGACAACTCATAACAGATAAGAATACAGACACATGTTTTAGCGGGACTCTCTAGCGCAATTACTTTTTTCATAGCCATGATGCTCACCAAAGTAAAGCCAGGAGGTGTAATCGCATTTATAAAACTCATTAAGTCTGTCTGTTTGTCTGTCTCCATTTTTTCCAATTGCATCTCTCTGAAATGAAAGGCCGCAGATTGCACTAGGCAGCTCAAATTATTGCATTTTTGTGGACCGTTTTTTTTTATTTTTGTAATCCATACTATGTATTGGGTACAATATAATACATAATAATCGATAGAGAATTAATTCTATAATAATATATACGAAATCTGCATAAATTAAAATATCATAATAAACGTATTTTATGACCGAAAAACATAGGTCGCTTCCTGCTATCAGATATGAATTTACAGACACACATAAAGAATAAACTACCTGATGTATGTGGACGACTTGAAGCAAAAAAATCGAATTAAAAAATCTAATAGATGCCAGAATTTTCAGCCAGGACATCTTTTTAAAAATAAAAAAAAGGAGGAAACCTTGTAGAGGACATAAAACTGTGCAACAGAAAAGAGATGAGAGGCGTGTTGGCAAAAATGTACTTATCACTACCTGGGAGTTTTGGAAGTGAACACCATCAAATGAAAAAAATTAAACAAAAATATTTGAGATAAACAAGAAAACTCTAAAGAGACCCAATTGTATTGTGAAACATGATAAAACATCTTGAGAATAGCTCTAGTAAGATATTTTGGACCTTTCATAAGCTGGTCAAAAAAAAAAAAACCCAAAAAAACTCAAGCACCTACATCAACGAACTAAGAAACTAATGATTGTAAACAATGCATTACACCCAAAAACTTACACTGATCAACTTCATGTAAAAAACACAAAACAGGGGGGAAGAAAACTGAAAAGTATAGAAGACTGCATCCATCCATCCATCCATCATCATCATCATCAGCAGCAGCAGCAGCAGCAGCAGCAGCTTAACACCCGTTTTACAAGCTGCCATATGTTGGACGGCTTTTAGAAATTCCAAAGTAACCTATCTCGGACCAGATGTTTATTTATCCCTCTTTCCTTAAGATCCATTTTTATCACTTCCGCCGATGTTTTCCTTGTTAACTGAATCTGACAGTTCAACTGTTTTGCATCTATTAGCCAAAGAACTCTCACCCATTCTTTCAATGTAGCCATACATCGAAGTCTCCTGTTTGGCACATATCTCTCTATGCTGGTTAGATTGAATCGTTCTCTAAGGTTATCAGAAATAAGCATGTTTTTACGATTCACATTTCACATCCATTGTATCATTCTCACATCATTTCTTTTCGTGCAATGGATGCCCTCAACCTTCACTGACCAGGTTTCTTTTCCGTACATCATCACACTGCCTACACATGGCTGAACGACACTTGTAACTCCCTATTGTTTAGTAAAGGCAGAAGCTCCCTCAACACTCTTCACCATCTCCTTACTCTTAAAACCACAGTATCACCTGCTCCACACTGTGCTCCATTGGTATCATCAATGTAAGAAACCTTTTCAACAGCCTGAATGAAACGATAAAAGAATTAGAAAAATACACAACCATAAGTATGGACAGGCCGATTGATTTTGGCAAAAGGAACAATATAAAAACCAGTAAGGCTGGATGCAGAAAAGAAAAATGGGCGATTCATAAGACTGAATAAAGAAAGCATGGACATATTGTGAAAAGGACACTTAAACAGAGAAACAGAATCACTATTGACAGCCGCACAAACAATGTGATCAGAACTATATAAATGTTGAAATAGACAAGATCCAACCGTAAATTTAGATTGTGGACACGGAGAAAAAACATTAAATGGCATCATAAGTGGATGCATCAAACTAGTGAAATTTAGAATACAAAGATAAACACGACTTCATGGAGAGGACAATCCACTGGGAACTATGCAAACATCTGCACTTTGAATATGCAGACAAATGGTGCACACAAAAAGAATTAGAGATTCAGAGATAGTAATGGAAAACAAAAATCATAAAATAATCTCAGTATGGAAGTAGAATCAGAACCCTAAATGTTTCAGAAGGATGCGAACCGGAATTTTGCCAGGGTTTCCCACAATTAATTAATATTAAGAACAATGACCTCCACATTTTGGCCAATTTTCAGGAAAATCTAATGGATGGATCAAACGCTATGGGGAAAAAAGTGTCATTTTGGGCCCCTGGATATGCCAAATCCCAGTCTAAATTGAAAACGGTGCAGTTTCAGGCCTTAACACATGTATATTTGAGTTGACCACCATGAAAAACCTCTATATAGTCAGACATATCAAGTTTTTGAGAAATATGAAAAAAGAGCCACAAAAAGGGGCGTTTTTATCACTGAAAGTCTCCAGGGACACAAACCAGAATTTTGCCAGCATCACCTATACTGGATTTATATTAAGAACAATGGACTCCATATTTTGGCCAAGTTCCAGAAAAATCTAATCGATGGATCAAGAGTTATGGGGCAAAACGTGTGATTTTTGGCCATTTTGGGGCATTTTTGATCTCCTTTGAGCCCCTTGAGGATGAAACGGGAATTTTGCAAAAAAATTTTTACTGTGCACATCTATTTATTGAAATAAAATTTATAGCAAAATTTCAGGAAAAACTAATGGACGGTTATCTGGCAATCCTCTGGACTAACGGACGCACGGAAGCATGGACGCAAGGAAACACAGACGCATGCACGCCACTGAAAACAAGCGAGGAGACTCAGTGTGATAGTACCTATTTACTATGCCTCCCCACGGGACAGAGTTAGACACCAGGGTCGTTTTTTAACGTGGAGAAAAGGTACAAAAATAAAAATTGTCTCAGTCGTGAAGGATTTCTCCTCCACCGAAAGAGAGCAAGAAATAGAAGTGCAGCATCTGAAGAACAGATACTACACTTTGATCTTGGTCAAAAGGCCAAGAAAAGGAAGAAACTTGTCATATTGTAGATTTTGGCATTTCAGAAATTCACAGGGGACAGAAAAACAAAGCAAATCAACTGAGTTTGCCAGAGTGCTGGAAGGAATGTAGAGAATGGGAAAAGTTACTGTAATACTAATAATGTTATGAGCACTTGGAACAGTTCTAAATAAAAAAAATGACTAGGCGATATTTGAGTCAAAGGGAAGGATTGATACCATACAACATGCGGTTCTAGTGAAAATACCTGAAATATACATAAACACCACATTACTAGGTGATGCTGATCAACCACAAATAAATTGAAATAAAAATAGGACAAAATATGGGTTTGTTCAGAACTTACCCTTTCCATAAAAAAATACAAAAATAAATAAACATCCATGATAGAAAAAAAAATATCATATTCCAAAACTCAGCTAAATTGATCAAGTAGTTACATTTTAAATAACTAAATCAAATTTCGTGGCTAAAAAACAAGCGATGATCTCACAACACCATCTTGAAAACAGTCTAAAAGAATAAGTCGGATAACTCCAAATAATTCAAGCTTTTCTGAGATTTTAGAAAGCCATTTTTAACATGAGGAGATGTGCATTGGAAGAAACTCAATTTCGCTTGAAAATTATTTTCTTTATAAAAATAAAACTACTTGATTGTTTGTTGATTACCTGTTTTGAGGGGGGAAGGGATACTGTAGCATCTGGTCCATTGTAATGAGATCATCCTCCCCGGCATTAACTATGCCCTTTATTTTAGGAGGGTGAAGGTAGTGTCAGATCTATTCTGTGGTTATGATACAATCCTTTCAGGTATTATCAACTTTTTTTGATGGGAGGAATAGTGTAGTATATGTTCTGTGGTTAGGAGACAATCTTTTAGGGAGATAGTATAGAGTATGTTCGTTTGTCATGATGCTATCATCTCAGGCATTACCACCTCCTTTCAAGAGAACATTGCAGTATATATTCTTTCATCATATGCTGCTGCTGCTACTACTACTAATAATAATGATACTACTACTACTACTAATAATAATAATAATGATACTACTACTACTACTACTACTACTTCTAATAATAATAATAATGATACTACTACTACTAATAATACTAGTACTATTACTACTACTACTAATAATAATAATGATACTACTACTACTACTAATAATAATGATACTACTACTACTACTAATAATAATGATACTAGTACTATTGCTACTACTACTACTACTAATAATAATGATACTACTACTACTACTACTAATAATAATAATAATAGTACTATTACTACTACTAATAATAATAATAATAATGATACTACTACTACTAATGATAATAATACTAGTACTATTACTACTAATAATAATAATGAGGATGATGAAGAGACATTGTGTTGTTGGCCAAATGGTTTCTATTTTCTTTAAGTCGACATCACTTGAAATAAACCCTTTAAAATTTAACTGATTTAGAAAAAGTAGTAATGACGTCATCCAACACCAGAAAGGTTATCTTTTTATTTCAATAAATTATAATCGTAAAGTATATTGGTCTATTGGGCCTATGTTTTCAGTGATGTCCATGCGTCTGTGCATCCGGCCGATTGCCAGATAACCGTCCATTAGTTTCTCCTGAAATTTTGCCACAAATTGTATTTCATTAAATAAATGTTCACAATTAAAAAATGTTTTTTTGCGAAAATTTCCGTTGCATCCCCAGCGGCTCAAAGGAGGTCAAAAATGCCCCAAAATGGCCAAAAATCACACGTTTTGTCCCATAATTCTTGATCCATTGATTAGATTTTTCTGGAACTTGGCCAAAATATGGAGCCCATTGTTTTTAATATAAATCCAGTATGGGTGACGCTGGCAAAATTCTGGTTTGCGTCCCTGGAGACTTTCAGTGCCAAAAATGCTGCTTTTTGTGGCTCTTTTTTCATATTTCTCAACTAAAACTTGATATGTCTGACTATATAGAGGTTTTCCAGGGTGGTCAACTCAAATATACATGTGTTAAGGCCTGAAACTGCACCGTTTTCAATTTAGACTGGGATTTGGCATATCCAGGGGCACAAAAGTGGTAAAAAATGCTTTAAAATGGCCCAAAATTGCACTTTTTGCCCATAGCGTTTGATCCATCCATCAGATTTTCCTGAAAATTGGCCAAAATATGGAGGTCATTGTTCTTAATATAAATTCATTATGGGTAACCCTAGCAAAATTCTGGTTCGCATCCTTCTGGAACTTTTATGGCTAAAAGAACATGCCTTTTTGGAGCTCTTTTTTCATATTACTCAAAAACTTGATATTTATGTCTATATAGAGGTTTTCTATAGTACCAAATTACAAATATGCATGTCTTAAGGCGTGAAACTACACCGTTTTTCCATTTTCACTGGGATTTGGCGTTCCCAGGAGTTCAAAAGGGATCATAAATGCCCCCAAATTGCAAAAAGTGACACTTTTTATCCCATAACTTTTGCCCCATTTATTAGATTTTTCTGAAACTTGGCAAAAATGTGAAGGCAATGTTGGCTCTTCACGCTTCTCACATTCATCTTTCTTCACTATTTTTTGTGGTGTCCGCTCACATGCAGCACCAGAGGGGAACCACACACTCGCAGCTTGTTAAATTTGTTTAACCTGCTTATTTTAATATTTGTATTTATACAATTGAAATTGGTTGGAGCTGATTTTTAAATTGTGACTATAATCGATGTGTGTTATAAACTGTATTTATTTCTTATTGATATAACTTATACTGATTTTAAATGTAATATATATATACATATATATATATAGATATATATATATATTAGTGATGGGACGATTCCAATATTTTTCCCCGATTCCGATACAATTACTGATTCCGTGCTCAATTCTCGATTTCGATATAATTACTGACTCCGATTCTTTATAAATCTCTAATTATTAAAGTACAAGATTATTATTTTCCCGATTTTCATAAAAACACGTTAAATATTCAGATATTTTCCTGAACGTCAAAATGCACTCGTGGAGGAGGATCTATCGATTTTAGCCTTAATGGTAATTTAAAATCATTAAATATTTATTATTTAATATTATTACCAGCAATGTAAGATTATGGTTTAAACAAAATCAATTAAAAAAAGGCAATTAAAAGAATCGTTTTGGCATCGGAAAATAGGCATCAATTTTTCCGATTCCAATATCGATTCGGATACACCCAAATCTTCCGATTTTTCCGATCCCCAATTACGATTAATCGTCCCAACGCTAATATATATATATATATATATATATATATATATATATATATATATATATCTTTTAAAACATTTTTCTAACATAACTAAAAATAATACATCTCTTTAATTTTATATTAGTATTATTACTTACTAGGAATTTTCACACAGATTATCATAAAAAAAATTCTCTTTAAGAACTACCTGTGGTGTTCCCTTTAGTCTGAGGGACAAAACGTCTCCCCAGATTTCCAGCACTCATCACATCTTTTGATAACCTGAGAAAATTAGTTTGCATTATCGCAATAGCCGTTTGCCATTGAGTTCTCGTTTGTATTAATATTATTATTAGTATTATTATTACTTGTACTCACTAGTTTTTACATAGGTCATCATCAGACATTGCTCACTGACAACAACCTGTGGTGTTCCCTGGATTCTGGGTGACAACAATCTCCCTAGATTTCCAGTACTCTCTACCTCTTTTGATATTTGAATGAATTTGTGTTATCGCAACAGCAGTTTGCCTGTGACTTCTCATAGGAAACAACCGTTAGGCTTCACTAGTCTTTCCATTATCCTTAATTCTTCACTACTTGGTCTGGCGTCAGTCAATGCCGACCCTATATTTTTTGAGGGTGCACTGTGATTGTGATAACCTTCTAACATTTGCCTAAATAATATATATATATATATATATATATATATATATATATATATATAGTAATAAATGATAAAAGTTTATATTCCAAAGTTCATGATATTGAGCATCTTATATTTTATTATTTAATTCAGTTGACATTTACAATTCTTGACACATATTAATAAATATATATATTAATATATTATATAATTAATGATTAATATATTATGCTATATATATGTCTGTGGAAATATGCTTTATTTCCTTATAATATATACCAATCCTTATTTAAGAAGCTCAGAGAATAGCAGAGCAATATAGTGAATGAATGACAAAAGTTTATATTCCAATGTTGACCATCTTATAATTTATTCCTTTAATTAAGTTGACATTTACAATTCTTGACAGTATCTGTTTCGTAGCACAAAATCAATCACTTAATTATTATTATTATTAATTAGTGAATTAATTATATTTTCAATTAGGGAATCTAATTTACCCTTAACTCATCAAAAGAAATAGCAACAATCAATCCATCAAAAGGAAATAAATTGGATTTTGACATGATTAAAATCCGAAAATTTGGATGAAAAGCTGTAAATACCTTATAATATGTTTCCATTACGCCATTTTGAAATTTAAAAGAACCTTACACACACACACACACACACAAATATATATATCATTCAAACATAGTAGTGTTTGAATATATGGTTAAATGGCAGTTTTAGTCATTTAGAACTGCTTTAAAGCTTCACCGCTCACTCCGTTTTCGACCAAATTTCAAATAATTAATACAGTTTATAGATCACTTACTCAGCTATATTGTGAATTTTTTTTTTCCAATTTTCGTTCAGTAAAACAAAAATTATGATGAATTTACTGGTCTTCAAAATCGTAAAAAAACGTAAGGAGTTGAGCAACGTTTTTTATGACTGGTTTATATAGAAACCACGTCGCTTCAGCGATTACTGTTGCTACCAATTTCCCGCTCTCGTGAAAAAAGAAGTAACAATTAAAATAGAGAGAATGATAGAATGAAAGGGGGATAACTGGGTGGATTTTATTGAAAGCAGACAAGTGCGTACATTGTTATTACATATGTGCATGTTATGTTTATATAGGAAAAAGTGAATTTACTGGAAGCCTGGAAAAATTTGGATTACAATAGAAAAATGCGAGCATGAAAAGTAATGTGGTTAAGCTTAAACACGGAAAAGTAAAGGACTAGTTGTTAAAACTGGAAAAGAAAAGGACAAGATATTCTAGTAAAAAATATAATAAATTTATAACTTAAAATATTACAGCATTAAGAATTTTTTTTAATTCAATTTATAACATAATATAATCAATTCTTAATGCTGCAATATTTTAAATTATAATGCTGCAATATTTTGAGTAATACATTTATTATATTTTTTACTAAAATATCTTGTCTTTTTCTTTTCCAGTTTTAACAACTAGTCCTTTACGTTTTCATGTATAAGCTTAAGCATATTACTTTTCATGCTTGCATTTGTCTATTGTAATATATATATATATATATATATATATATATATATATATATATATATATATATATATATATCGCATATAAACATATCTTATATAATACACAGCTTGTATATGCAGAAAAAATGTTTATATATAAATAGATGTTATATATATATATATTTATATATATGTATATATATAGCGTTCACGTGGAGATCAATCTTTCTTTGATGAGGAAAACATTGCAGGACACAGATGTTCTGTTGGCTCTGTGGTCTGTAAATCGAGTGGAGGCTTGAAGCGGCATATGAGCGTCTACAGTAGACCAGTACCAGTTGGCATCCCTCAACCTCAGCTTAAGTGTGACCTTTGCAACAGACTGTGTAAGAGCAAGGCTGGTCTGAAGAGCCACCTTCGTTCACACAGAAAAGAGGAATTGATGCATCTTAATCAGATCTCCACATGTATATATATATATGTGTGTATAGGTGTATATATGTGTAGATAATAAAAAAAAGAAGATATTTCAAAAATACATGAAAATGATTGAGTAATCAACAAGAAAGCAAGGGAAAGATGGTCTTCTACTGTAAAGAAGTGACAATCACCATATATATATATATATATACAAAGCTAAACGTCTCTGTGTGTGTCTGGTCACGAATAGGTTCCTATATGATTGACTATTATAGAAAACTGATCACATATAATGATAGAAGATGTATCGAGACACAGGAATGGGTATTTTGATCTGGCATGATGATGATTCATTAAAATTGTGGGGTCTGCGTACGAGCCTGGTCCACAAAGTTTGGAAATAAAAAATTTACAAATTAAAAAAAACCGTGTACAAGTGTTTTTGATATAGATGTACATAATAATACTTTGATAAGTGTGTTTTAACTTAAATAGGGATGGTATAATAAAATTGTGGGATCTGCATAGAATGGAAATAGGCACAAAAGACTTTTCATATCTATCTGCGTAAGTATACTTTGATAATTATGCTTCAGTTTGAAGAAATATTGTATAATAAAATTATGGGGTGTTCGTTCGCGCCTGAACTCCATAGAATGGAAATATGTCACAAAGTTTAACAATGTTTTTTTTATATAGATCCACAGAATATTGTGATAAGTGTTTTAGTGTGAACAGGTATGGTATAATAAATTATGGGGTTTATCTATTTTAGTTTTACTTTCATCATATTTTGCTTTGGTTTTGATACCCCCAAATTCGAAGCTATCTCTTTACAACCCTTCCTTTTCATAACCTATCATACTTTCATAAATCAGAGTCCATTTTCTGTAGTCTGTTTTTGAACCCAGTCAAAAAAAAATCGATAAACCCCATAATTTATTATACCATACCTGTTCACACTGAAACACTTATCACAATATTCTGTGGATCTATATTAAAAAATCTTGTTAAACTTTATGACATATTTCCATTCTATGGAGGTCAGGTGCGAACAAACACCCCATAATTTTATTATACCATATTTCTTCAAACTGAAACATAATTATCAAAGTATACTTACGCAGATAGATATAAAAAGTCATTATTAAAGTTTGTGGCTATTTCCATTCTCTGGAGGCCAGGTGCGAACGCAGACCCCACAATTTTATTATACCATCCCTATTTAAGTTAAAACATACTTATCAAAGTATTCTTATGTACATCTATATCAAAAACATTTGTAAACTTTTGTTTTTAATTTTTAAATTTTTTATTTCCATACTTTGTGGATCAGGCGCGAACGCAGACCCCACAATTTTAATGAACCACCGTTCTTCTAGATCAAACATACCCATTCCTGTGTCCTGATACATCTTCTATCATTATATGTAATAAGTTTTTTTTAAAATAGTCAACCATATAGGAGCCTATTCGTACCACGCACACACACACACACACACACACACACACACACACATATTCAGCTTTATATTATACATATAATAGCCAAATATATGTATATAGTATAATTTGTAAGGATAAGAAATTACGGCATGATCATCTACATATATATATTTATGAAGATAAAACATTTTATCAGATTCCATAACTTAAGTGCTAACCTGCAAAATTTATAGACTGTCTATGAATACTATTTTACAAACGACTTTTCCTTTGATGATATGACCCAGTCAATGTACTTCCATGAAATAAACATATTTTTTTTAAATTTTGATTCATAATCCATGACGAAAAATAAACCTGTAAATCCTCATTTACAGATTTTAAATTGTATTTTCTTTATATTAGTGGCCTGGCAAAAAAAAGATCATCCAAAAGCAGCAATAATAAAGCTAGTTTGCCAGGACACTATATATACAAATATAGGTAAATTTGGGCATATTCTA
>NC_136488.1:70387471-70394971 GCF_053919585.1 Euprymna scolopes | reverse complement strand
TGTAAAAAAAGAGAAATGTGTAATTAATGATTTTTTATAATGTTTTTTTTTTTAAATGTAAAAAAAAGAGAAATTTAATTAATGTTTTTTATAATGTAATGTAATGGTTTTTTGTTTTTTTTTAATGTAAAAAAAAGAGAAATTTAATTAACGTTTTTTATAATGTAATGTAATGTTTTTTTGGGTTTTTTTATGTGTAAAAAAGGAGAAACTTAATTAATGTTTTTATAATGTAATGTAATGTTTGTTTTTAAATATATAAAAAAGAGAAATATAATTAATGTTTTGCTTTTCTTTATTTTAGAAAAGAAAAACAAAAAAAAATGAAAAAGAGAAAAACAAAGAAAAACTAGAAAGAAAAGAAAAGAAAAGAAATTCGATAAAGAAAATTTGAGAAGGAAAAAAGTTTTGGAGAAAAAACGTGAAGAAAGAAAAGATAAAAATTGTAAAAAAAAAAAAAGAAGAAGAAGAAGAAGAAGAAAAGGTCTAAAAGAGAGAAAAGCGTAGAAAAGATGAAAAGAAGGGAAAGTGAAAGTTTTAAAGAAAAACAAAAATAAGCGAAAACAAATATTTAAAAAAAAAAAGTAAATATGATTAATAAACGAAGTTTTCAGAAAATCAAGAAAAGAGTTCAGGAAAAACGGGTATAAAAAAGAGAAATGTTTTGTAAAAAATATTGAAAACAGTGGAAATAAAAATAAAAATGAAAGTTATAAAGCAAGATAGACAGGGGAGGGGTGAAGTTGAAAAGCAAAACAAAATTCGAATATGAAAATAAATTCATTTAAAAAAAAGTCACGAAAATCTTAAATAAAATAACTATTTTTATAATTCACAGAGGAAATAAATAACGTAATCGGAAAAGAAATCGAAAGTCCAAGAAAACTGAACCAGAGTAGCAGAAGGAGGAGAAGAAAGACTTGAATTGCTGTGAGAGAACCCTCCCACTTTATTTTTTTGCAATTTTAATCAGTTATCATTTTTTACCTGCTTTATCAGATTGCTTAAATGCCGATAATGATGTACACATCCAGCATCCTCATCATACTTACTCGACTCCTCATCAACTTTACCCCGTAATTTGTTATTTAATACATTCATTCATTTTCTGTTTTTCTTTTTAATTCATGTAATTTCAATAATTTTATATAAAAAAAAAACTACCAGAATCAATACAAATACATCTAAAACTAAAATCGAAAAATAAAATTAACGAAACGAACAGTAACGAAAAGAAAATGTATATATATATGTATATATATATATATATATATATATATATATGTATATGAGCGAGTGTTTTATCATTTTTCACAACGGTTTCTTGGAGCAAAATAGTAAAATTAAATAAAACCACTTTCAGGCATAAAATGGAAGATGCCTGATAAAGAAGAAAAAGAAAAACAAGGAGGGGGGAGCAGTAGTAGGAGGAAACAAAAAGGGGAAAAAAATGAACTCCGACACAAAACTGTGAGTTGACGGTTGCATAAGGAAAGCGAGGTGCATAAACTGTGATCCAATATTCGATGCAGCAGGTGTTAGGAGGAGTAGAGGCGAGCGCTGGCCTTTCTCCGAATCACCAGACTTTTAACAAAAACGCGCAATATTTTTACAGGGTTAAAACCCGTATTATTTAATTATCGTCTGCAAATTGTGCATTGACTTACCCTCATGTACTTTGTACCTAGGTTCTTGGTCGAGTTGGAGTCGGTCAATTAGAATGATCGCCTTCCTTGTCGGGCAAATGTCAGAGCCTGCCATTCCAAACACTGTGTACGTCTGGCCTTCACTTGTAAGTGATCAGGCACCATGACTTTATATAATTTATGAGGCCGGTTTAAAATCTTCCTTTAACTTAGTCGATCGTTATAACCTGACTATCGTAGAAATTGGGCTAATCATGAAATTTGGGGGGCTTTTTTTTATCGAAATGAACATAAAAACTGTCTCAGTTAAAAAAAAAATATGCACACAAAAAACAAACACAATTTATATATATATATATATATATATATATATATATATATATATATATATATATATATATATATATATATATATATATATATATATATATATATATATATATGAGTGTGTATATAAATTTCCATTAATTACATGAATTTTATTTGAATATCTTGAGTTATATCTATACAAAATAGATATAATATATATATATAGTAGATATGCAACATATATATATATATATATATATATATATATATATATATATATATATATATATACATTTTAATTAACTGCATGCATTTCATATTATACCTATGTATAATAGACATCATATATAGAGAGAGAGATAATAAATCTATAATATACATGTATATAAATTTCTAATAACTACATGAATCATATTCAGATTTCATAAGTTATATTTATACATAACAGATATATAATAAATATATGTATAATATATATACTTATATAATATATATATAAATATTATATATATAAATATATATATATATAATATATATATATGTGTGTGTGAACATATGTAAATATGTGTGTGTGTGTGTGTGTGTATTTCCATTAACTATATTTAGATTCCTTGATTTATTAATAGAAACTTTACACTGTTCTTGAAAAGAATTAGTGTTTGTCCAATTCATTAAATAGGGACTTTATAAAATAAATTTTTAAAAAATAACAAAAATGCAACTTTATTATAATCTGTTATTTTATTTTGAAATATATATATTTTTTTATTTTGATTAAAATGCATTTAACAAAATAGCTGCTCGAAAAAAATATCCATATGCATATCTATAAAGCATACATAATTATATATGAGTGTGTGGGTGTGTGTGTATTATGTCCGTATTTTTTTCAGTCAAAAACTATATATATAAATATATTCATATATATGAATACGTATTTAGAAATCTCTCTTTCACTTTCTGTCTGTCTGTCACTCTTTATTAATTATTCTTTTTTTCTCCTCAACTATGGAGTTAATAGGATTAGTACTTGTCGGCTTATTCCTTATTAGTAATGAACTATTCCACTGTATGGTGTGTTTTATTATTCTTGATAAACAGAGAGAGTGGGAGATGTATAAAGTACCTATTTACTTTGCCGCCGCACGGGACAGAGTTAGACACCAGGGTCGTTTTTTAACATGGAGAAAAGGAACAAAAAATAAAAATTTTCTCAGTTGTGAAAGATTTCTCCTCCACTGATAAAGAACAGGAAATTGAAATTTACCATCTGAAGAACAGATACTACATTTTGATCTTGACCCGAAGATGTATAAAGAAAGACGATACGGAAAGCGATAAAATAAGAACAGAGGAAGGGAGGGGTCTAATAACACAATGGGAGAGAGTAAGAGTAACAGACAATAACTTAGCAAAACTTTGCTGACTTGGTGGGTGAATTTCAAACAAATTATGTTTTTAAGTTTTCCAATGGTATACTTTTAATGTATCAAAGCTCTAATTGATATGACTTATTAATTATTGAGCTTGTATTTAACTGTGGTATAACATTTTATAGATATGAAATAATATTTAAATTTATTTTAGGTAAATATAGATAAATTTCACCTCATAGAATTCAAGAATTGGTTTAAATATCAACTGAAAATTTTCATCACACACACACACACACACACACACACACACACACACACACACACACACACACACACACACAAACACAAACACGCGCGCGCGCGATTGGTTTCCAAGATATAAATCCAATGAAACACGCATGGTTATTAAAGAGTGCTCAATTCAGGATAGAGCGGTTATATAGTTCCAATTGCGGAACAATACTCCATAAAACCCAAAAAAGAATTGAAATTGCAATTGCAGTTATTTTTTTGACCTGATGAAATGTTGGGACTCCACTGAAACATGTATGCACATATGTAACCAATTATGTTTCTATGAGAAAAAGACTATATATATATATATATATATATATATATATATATATATATATACATATATATATATATATATACATACTAGCAAAAGTACCCGTCGTTTACTGGGTTCAAAAACAGCCCACAGAAAATGGACTCTGATTTATGAAAGTATGATAGGTTATGAAAAGGAAGGGTTGTAAAGAGATAGCTTCGAATTTAGGGGTATCAAAACCAAAGCAAAATATGATGAAAGTGAAACTAAAATAGATAAACTCCATAATTAATTATAACATACCTGTTCATACTGAAACATTTATCACAATATTCTGTACATCTATATTAAAAAACCTTGATAAACTTTGTGACATGTTTCCATCCTATGGAGGTCAGGTGCGAACGAACACCCCCATAATTTTATTATACCATATTTCTTCAAACTGAAACATAATTATCAAAATATACTTACGCAGATAGATATGAAAAGCTTGTACCTATTTCCATTCTATGGAGGCCAGGCGCGAACGCAGACCCCACAATTTTATTATACCGTCCCTATTTAAGTTAAAACATACTTATCAAAGTATTCTTATGCACATCTATATCAAAAACACTTGTAAACGTTTTTTTTTTAAATTTTAACATTTTTTATTTCCATACTATGTGGAGCAGGCGCGTACGCAGATCCCACAATTTCAATGAACCACCGTTCTGATAGATCAAACATTCCCATTCCTGTGTCTCGATATATATATATATATATATATATATATATATATATATATATACACACATATATATACGTACATATACATATATATACACATATATATACATATATAGACATACATATATATACACATACACATATATATATACATATACACACACACACATATATATACATAAAGATATACGCATATATATATACATATATACACCCATACATAGACATATATATATATACATATATATAGACATATATATGCATATATATAGACATATATATGCATATATATATACATATATACATATACATATGTATATATATACATATATATATATATATAGATATCCACACATTATACATATGTACATATACATATATACATATATATATATAGATATACACATACATACATATATATATATACGTATACACACATATATACACATATATACATCTGAAGAAATAAATTTCAAGTAATAAAACAAAATTATCAGGATAGAAAGATTCTACACAAAAAAGATAAAAAGTAAAGTTACATAAGAGCGTTATTATATAATGAGGTCAATGCAGATTAAAGAAAAATAGGTTTCTTCCCTATTGCTTCTTTTTTTTAATCCTTATTGATTTGATAACGTAATAAAGTGCCCATGTAACTACTCTTTTATTTTATTCTCTGTCGCTCCTTCTCTTTCTCTCTCTCTCTGTCTCTCTCTCTTTCCCTCTCTAAATACACACACATATATATATATATTTATTTATAATTAACTATACGAATGCATCAAGTTTTTTTTAGTCATTTATATATATTGTACAGTCAATGAAAAAATCATATAAGAACTCTTTAAAAATAAAGATCACAAATAGGTAACGTGCATCCAAACCTAAGCTATTCCTCTGAAATATGTTAATATAATTGCTTTTTTTTTTAATTAAAATTAACATAAAAAAATTGGTAGTTTAAACAGCTACGCGTATGCATGTATATATATATAACAGATATATAACACACATATACTGTATGTATGTATATATATGTGTGTGTGTGTGTGTGTGTGTGTGTGTGTGTGTGTGTGTGTGTGTGCCTGTGTATTCATATATATATATATATATATATATATATATATATATATATATATATTAACTACATGAATACATTTGGATTTGTACAGTTATCTGTAGCTATACTACACCGCCCTAAAAAATATCAGATAAGAACTCTTTAACAATGAAGATCACAAAATGTACATACAAATCTAGCTATTAGTCTAATATACATTTTTTTAAGTAAAAAAAAAAAATGTTTCAGCGCCCCAAAAAACATTTTTAAATTTTATTTTATTTTTTTTTACTTTGATCAAGACCTTGTTTATTCAAATTGTAATAAAAAAAAATAATATCTAGATTAAAAACAAAACTTAGAAAAATAATATGAGGTCACGTGATTAACCTTCTTTGGATGTTACGTGGGAATATGTGGCATGTAGCATTTAATATTCATTCTTGGATAAGATGGGAGGGATTGAGGGGAGGGGGGTTCGATATGTTAATTTCCACCACGGAGAAATGCTGTGGACCAAGGTAAGCCAGTAGAACATAGACATGCATATGCACACGTATATGTGTAGACGCACTTAAAGTTTATACATATTTCTTTTCCGCTTTCCACCCAGACTGTTCGATTATACGTGCAAGTGTATACGTGTATGCAAACGCACACCATCACACACATAGTTTAATTTCTTTGGTTACACAACCAAGTGCAAGGCAGCACGCAATCATTAATGAAAAGATTCCATCCGCATACTTTGCTCGCCATCAAATGCACAGATACATACAGATGCACACTGACGCATATGAGGACACATAATATGTTCGGTAATAAGATCGCTCGTCTTTAGAGAGTAATGGTCAGTAGTAGGCCACTGGCTGGAGAGACTGGCTGTCCAGTATTGAAGAAAATGAAAATGAGGTGGGTCCGGACGAGGGAGAGGGGAGAAAGAGAGGGAAATAAAGAAACAAATGTAGTTATGATATGCCCTTCTCTGGCCAGTGGTGTGAGTGGTGTCAGCAGTCGTTCGCCTGGCCAGACAAACGTCCACTATGGCTACTTCCCCTGCCACCACACTCTGGCCACTCTACTATGGCCAATGCAGAGTGCACCATCATCATCACTACAGCCATCATCAAAATGACTACCTTGGTGGACACTACTAGAGTCAAACCAGACAATAATCAATGTCCTGTCCAGTCAACTCCTTTGGCCTGTGGCTTGAAGTGGCCGAGCCACTGGCCAGTCTTTTTGACCACCTCATAATCATTTGCAATGAGAATGATGACCAGTTACCAGCTCGTGCAAGTGCCCCAAGCAGTGACCACTCACACCTCGCAAACTGACCACTGCCACTGTTGTGTGGCGGTTTGCTACATATACGATCAAATGGACTTTGTCGAAAAACTAAGTTGTAATCCTCTGACATATTTTGAGAGAAGAAGAATTTCTCATCTTCCATCATTCCATTAATTATAAACTCGTGCTCCCTTCCTCTGTTCCATCAGAAAAGCCAGAGCTGGCAGTGGTCAGCTCAGGCCACTACAGTGGTTCTTGTTGTTGTTGTTGTTGTTGTTGGTGGTGGTGGTGGAGGTGGTGGTGGTAGTGATGGCCAGGAAGCAGAAGTGCACACACCACCCACTTCAGGTTGTTATGTTGAAGCTAGTTTAACTAGTTCACACGTTCATGAAATGTGTAAACAAAAAGGCAGGTCGAGAAATTGGACAAAATTGCACTAATTGGAAGGGTAGATAGATGGATAGGATCAAACGGAAACAAATTGGAAGAAACTATATATATATATATATATATATATATATATATGAAGACACACGC
>NC_136488.1:70372471-70382471 GCF_053919585.1 Euprymna scolopes | reverse complement strand
ATTTATTGTTTTGGGTTCAAATTAAGTTATTAAATTAGATACATGTCCAACGAACATATATCTAAAATTTCAAATCTCAGTACCTTGTATATCAAATTTCGAGTCTGTAGACTGAAAATTGACAGAGTTATTGCGTAGGAAAATGTAGACACACACACACACGTTCACTTTTATACATATAATAGATATAAATGTCACTTCGTGTGTATGAGTGTGTGTGTGTGTGTGTGTGTGTGTGTGTGTGAGTTCCTTCTTCATAGGTTTTGAAACGGCAGAGCCTATTTTCGCAAATTTTGCACAAAGCTAATTTATATGTCTGGCAGTGTTCTTAGATATGTTTTGTACAGAAAAGTATTGAAAATCGAGTGTAAAAAATAATATTTCTCTCTTATAGATAAAAAAAGAATAATTTTTAAAGGGGAATATTTTTCGTTACACCGGTCAATGGAGATAATAAAATCTCAACAAATCATTTCTTCTTAAAAAAAAAAACCCCAGAATTATTGACATCTGGAAATATAGCTCAGTGGTAGAACATTCAACTAGAGATCGAATGATCCCCTGTTCAAGCTCGAGTTTACCTCACCATTTTATTTCAATTTTTTTCTTATTAATGAGTTCAATTTATGATAAAAGCGGAGATACCATTTAAAATCGCCGCAAATCATTTCTTCGTTTGCATATTTTAAAAATAAACATTAAACAGAAATTACTCTTCTGGGCATTCATCATAAAGCCCAAATATCAGCTGACGTAATATTGTAAACAAACACAGACGGAATTTGATGAACTACATTATCATTATTATTAAAAAAATATTTTTGCGAATTTGTCCACTGGGCAAATTATTCCTCGTAATAGAGGATTAATTCTATAATAATACATGCACAATCTGCATAAATTACAATATCATGTTTAAGTGTATTGTATGACCAGGCAACGCTGGGCGTCCAGCTAGTTTCATATAGAATTCATGTATTAGGTTCCAAATGGGCTACCTTGATTACTGACACTTAATGCTTAACTAAAATGGAAATAAAAGTCTAATTTGAACTTTTATTGGTAAATTATTGTCAAAAAATGTAAATACGAACGATAAAAATGTCACCCTAAAGAAAAGAATACTACAGATTTATTTTCAAACTTTTATTGAAAAAATCAATTCAGGTAACTTGATTGTGTAATAGAACGGACATCTATTCAATGTAGCTGCCTTCAGCCTTAATCACCGCCTCGATACGGATCCAGAACTGGGAGCATGCCTTTTCCATAAGCTCTGAAAGGAGCTTAGTGAATACTCAGCAGATAGTGGCGGTCAGGCTGGCTTTGGTGTTGTGAGAGATCATGTTAGTAATGTTCTCAACGTATCATCAAACGGAGTAGTCCAGCGAGTTCTGATCAGGGGAGGAGGAGGAGGCCAGTGAGAGGAGGGTACAAAGTCGTTGCACTCCTTCTGAAGCCAGGCCTGGGTCTCTTTGGACTTATAAACCAGTGCTGAGTCCTGCTGCTACACCCAGAGTCTGCCGACGGCCACCTGATTACACCAGGAGATCACATTCTTCAGCATATCCAGATACACTTTGGTGTTGACTTTCAAGCCAACTTTGAAAATGTGAGGTGGCATGATGTGGCCTTCACTTGAAGCCACATCAAAGACCATAACTGTGACCAGAAACTTCATTGAACTGTGTCCTCAAGCACTGAACCGTCCAGATTTGCATTTTGAGGGTGCTGGCAATGGTCCTGTTGTCATAACTTGGATCGGTAGAAAGCATGAGTTGTACAGCAGTGCATTTCTGATCTCACTTGTTGAACATTGTGTCACTTTCAGACATGACAGAAGGCTTCTATTGCTCTTGGGATTTGTACACACCTGGCAAACTAGTAGACGATCTTCAACAAAAAGAAAAAAAAAAAAAAGAAAACCGGTTTTCATCAAACGGAAATGGAATCATATCATCTTTACTAGGGTGACAATTTTATCGTTCCACCCTGTAAACGTTTAATTTTAACTTTTGTTGATAAATTATTGTAAAAAGAGTAAACCTTCTAGAGTTCATTTACGGTCGATCCCCTTGATTTACTTTTAAAGTGTTCTCATTGTACATACTTGCTAAGCATCTATATGACACCTCTCAGAATGTTTACAGTTGAGTATTAATATACTAACCATTTTTTTTTTTTTTCACATCTTGACCTGGTCCATGTCTGGTGTGCATATCCTCCAAAATAATTAATGTTTGTATTTTTCTTTTTCGGTTCGAAATTCGTCAAACCTTACTGGCAAACGAAATTTCAAATTATTCCATTTTGACACAGTTACGTTTTGCAATCGACCTTATGGATCTTCTAGGATTACCACCGACGGTGTGCTGTACATAGCGAATAAATTCAGATGTTCCAGTACTATTGGGTGTCTAGAATGTCTATTGCCTTATTTGTTAATGATGATATTTTCTAATCTTAAGTTTTCAACTCTTTAAAAACTTTGTAAAAGAAAACCACTCAAACGACGTTTAAAAAATACTTCGATATTTAAATTGTTATATTGAACTTTTATAGTCGCCATAACTGTGTTTGTGTTTTATTTGTTGTGTAATTATATAATAGATGCAACTATTGAGTCTGATATATAGAAAAATATAAAATGAATAACATTTCTGCTATATTAAAATATTAAATATCTTATGCACCCTGTAAATATATGAGAGAGAGGGAGAGAGTGAGAGAGGGGGGAGAGAGGGGGCGGGAAGCGAGAAAAAGATATTAAAACTGAATGGATGCTGGATGGGGTAAATGGATGCAGGATGAGGTAAACAAAATGATAAACAGATACATATAAACTGGATGATAGGAATTATACAGGTATGGACGGGCGACAATGGATAGTGAGGTATGGACAGGCCGAAGTAGATAGGCAGGTATGGATGGAGAAGTACGCACTGACAGGCTGATATGGATTGGGAGATACAGGCTGAGGCAGATTGAAAGACATGGACAGTTAAGGTTGATAGAGATGCACGGACAGACCGAGACAGATTGAGATGTACGGAAAGACCAAGAGAGATAGACTAACTTGAACAGACCAAAAATGGAAAGAAAAGAACAGACCGAAATGGATAGGGAAATATAAACAGATCGATAGAAACAAAAACGAATGGGTTGGTATGGATAGGAAGATATTAAATGACTGAAATAGATAGGTAGAAAGGAATAGACCGATATGAATATGCAGAAAGTAAAAAAAAAGCTAATACAGATAGACAGAAAATGATAGACCAATAGAGATAGGCAAAAGTAACAGACAATTATAGATAGGCAAAAATAACAGACAATTATAGATAGGCAAAAGTAACAGACCGATATAGATAGGCAAAAGTAACAGACAATTATAGATAGGCAAAAGTAACAGACAATTATAGATAGGCAAAAGTAACAGACCGATATAGATAGGCAAAAGTAACAGACAATTATAGATAGGCAAAAGTAACAGACCGATATAGATAGGCAAAAGTAACAGACAATTATAGATAGGCAAAAGTAACAGATCGATATAGATAGGCAACAGTAACAGACCGATACAGATAGGCAAAAGTAACAGACAATTATAGCTAGGCAAAAGTAACAGACCGATATAGATAGGCAAAAATAACAGACCGATATAGATAGGCAAAAGTAACAGACAATTATAGATAGGCAAAAGTAACAGAAAATTATAGATAGGCAAAAGTAACAGACAATTATAGATAGGCAAATGTAACAAACCGATATAGATAGGCAAAAGTAACAGACCGATATAGATAGGCAAAAGTAACAGACAATTATAGATAGGCAAAAGTAACCGACAATTATAGATAGGCAAAAGTAACAGACAATTATAGATAGGCAAAAGTAACAGACCGATATAGATAAGCAAAAGTAACAGACCGGTATAGATAGGCATATCCGTAGCTACTGTGTTCCAAAATTCATATTGATCGATTGATTAGTTTAGAAATGAATCATATACCTAGAAATCAATAAACATCTACACAAACACAACTTTATATAAAAAAGAGATGAGAATCTAAGTCACACAGGTACAAACTTACCATGCAGATCAATAGAAACGGCGAGAATGCTAATTATGTGATGAACGCAAGGAGGAGGGAAATTATTAATTTCTGAAGTGTGAGAAGGAAAGATTAGAGTGGATAGGTATTTCTATTTGTTACTAGCAGTTTAGCCTGGCTTATCTCGGGTCCTATGTATAATTCAAAACTTTATGTGCATATGCATATATATATATATATATATATATATATATATATATATATATTCAAAAGCTTGACTCATGTCCAGGTAACCTACATCTAAAATTTCAAGTGTCTAGACCCAAAATTGGCGGAGAAGTTTGGTAGAGTCTGCAATGGTCAACTCTTTCAACTTTGACGTTTTGGCAGCCAAATTTTCGCCTCAAAACTGATTACAAAGCTTGCTGCATGTCTACACTTTATGTAAAATTTCAAATGCTTAGACCCAAAATTGGCTGAATAGTTTGCTAGAGGCCATAAAGGTAAAATCTTATGAACTCTTATCCCTTGGAAGCCAAATTTTCGGCCAAAGACCGATTAGAAAGCTTTCATTATGTCTGAGTACATTTTATGTAAAATTTCTAATATTTAGCATAAAAATTGGCAGAGTAATGTGGTAGAAACCGCAGAGGTCAAATTAAAAAGTTTGATCCATGTCCAAGTAACCTACATCTAAAATTTAAACTGTTTAGACCCCAAATTGGCAGAGGAGTTTGGTAGAGTTTTCAAAGGTCAACTCGTTGAACTTTGACCCCTTGACAGCCACATTTCTGGCCAAAAACCGATTAAAAAGTTTTTCCCAAATCTCAATACCCTTTATGTAAAATCTCGAGTCTGTAGACTGAAAATTGGCAGAGTACTTTGATAGGAAATGTACACACACACACACACACACACACACACACACACACACACACACACTAACAGACAATTTCACTTTTATAGATATATAGATGTAGTAATGAACGCTTCACCTTGCCTCGTTTAAAGACGATCATTTTTGGGGATGGTGTGGGGAAATAGGATTTTTAAAAAGTTCATTTATACTTTATGCGGTTGCCTTTTAGATGTCAATAAATAATCGATTAGCAGTAAATAAGCAACATAAGTCACATAGTCACGAGAAACACACATGCAGACATGCGGGAACTTTTCACGCAATTTTATTACTATCGTTTGGTTTGGTCATTTTGTTTTAAAGCATATTAACACTTCGCAGGTTACTTAATGCCGAATCTGGTCATTTTGTTAAAAGATTTCATGCTTCAAGTTTTTTATCTCTCGAAATATTTATTCATGATGTTTGCTTTGGTTGTTTGTTTTTACGGCATATCAACCTTTTTTGGTTTATTTAATGCTTAGCTCGGTCATTTTGATAAAAGTTTTTATGCTTCAATTTCTTTACATCTTCAAATCTTTATTCGTGATATTTAAAATTGCCTTTGTTGGGGTGGGGATTTGCAGAACATGATTGAGATTTGTATAGGAAAAATACACAATAACATTAATGTTTGGTACGTTTTAGGCCAGGAAGTCTTTTTTTTTTTTTTTTCAGACAGTCTGATCTGGTAGCAGCACATTTTTAATATAAAGATGCTCACAAAAAAGTAGTTTGTATTAATCAGAATGTTACGACTTATTTATGTGCCGAGATGAGTGTTTGTCTGTAGGATGTCCGGAATCGCTCCATCACATCCCTATCAAGAGACAATAGCAAAGGTAGAGCATGACACGCAGAGGAACAACAGTCGTCATCCCCTATTTGAACGTGAAGAGGTGACTACCATCCTGCAAGAGCTTTGACACTATCACAGACCTCAGACGAATAACACCAGCATCCTTTCACCTGCTTTGGTGGAATGAATTAGTCAAAGATGACAACAACGAAGCTCTTCCAGCACCGAAAGAAGACTTGCCAGCAGGCTGTGAACTCCCCTGGAAACGGTGGGCCTGAACGAAAGTTGCCAAAACACGGAACAACCTGCACAAGTTGGGCTATGTACAGGATGCTAGGTGTCCCTATGGTGCTGACGTGCAGCCTGTTTCGCACACATCCTCACAGACTGTCCCCTAAGTGAGGCGTGCTCTCTGATGTGGACCTGAGGGATTCCTCAGACATTGATCGACGATGGATCTAAAGATGGAGTGAAACGCTATGATCATGATTGATGTGCCGGTTTCTATTGTTATTTTTAGAATCAGCTACTCATAGGAGAAGCCAAGTGATGGTTGAAAGCCTCCATAGTGACGTGGTGCTACGAATCCTATCACACTCAGACACGGTATGTTTAGTTGTCAATCTGCATGATGCCAACTTCACCACTCTTACCTCCTCCCTCTTAAATACTCCTTATACTCCTAATTACTGAAACATAACTATAATAAAAAAAAATTAATGCTAATGAATTATTTCCTTATCAATAAAGACTACTGACTTATAAAATTAGTAGCATATTTCGTTGTAAATGTTTTGAGGGTTTTTTTTTGTTTTTTTGTTTTTAATACAATTAAAAAACTTCAGATCTAAACCACTTGAGCTTTGGGAAAAATACTGCTGCAGAGAAGGTGGGCTTTCTCTACTGGAAAGCAGAAAGAAGTAGTCGAATCTTACTAACCTGCTTTTTCTTTTTATTTTCTTATTTATTTTTTGTATTGTTGTCCTACTCCTCAAAAAAACCTTTTAGCCAACGAAATCAAATATTTATAAACAAATTCAAACTATTAGGGATATTTCAAGTAGGGCAGCCCATAAAGTGAATGTGGTATTGTGGTGATTGTTGAAGTGAAAGTGATGATTTATGGTGTTAAAAATGAAAGCAACAGTGTTTGGACGAAATGAGATTAAATGTGTCTAGTTAAGAGTAAAATACATAAAGGATGAACAACAACCCTCGCCATTTTCCATACTTTTGATGGACCTGTGTCTAATTTGTAGATTATCATTTTATGACGTTTCTGAATTTTTTGAGATGAGGATTGGTTATTCGTATTATATGACTACTGTTCTCATCTTGAGTGTGATTTTCACTTAACGTTTCGGTCGATGTAACCTCCGACCTTCTTCAGGTGTATCTTGTGAAAATCACACTCAAGATGAGAACAGTAGTCCGGTGAATAATAATATGATTGACATTTAATTTCATTTGTGAATCCTTAAGTAAAAGTGTAGCATCTGTTCTGTCCACAGTTGGAGAAAAAGAAATCCTTCTGGATTGAGGCAATTTTAATTTTTGTACCAATCCAGAGTGAGATCTTTTTGGGGGAAATGTATTTCTCCATATAAAAAAAAAACGTTTTGTCTAACTCTCGCCTCTTGAAAAGACATGTGAATAGAGAATAATAAAAGAAAAAAAACATATTTAAAGCATTAGTTTTTTATTTAACATTCAGAAAACTTATTTAATTAAAACTGACATATTTTATTAACATTAAACAAAAAAAAAACGATTAAAATTTAAATATCTTATTAACTTTTAAGAAATTACTTAACATAAACTAACATATTTTATTAAAATTATACAAATTAACTTGATAATATATTGATATATAAATAATATTTTTGTAAAATAATATATTTTATATGCATATATATTTTTAACATTTTTTAAATATTGACATATTTACTAACACTAATCAGATTAATTTGATTAAAATTAGCATTTTTTAATATTCAACGAATCAATTGATTAAAACTAATATATTTTATTAAAATTTACCAAATTAATTTATTAAAACTAACATATCTTTTAACTTTAAACATTAATTTCATTAAAACTAAAATTTTAGTACAGAAACAACATGTTTTATTAACATTAAAAATAATTTGGTTAAACAAAATAGTTTATGACGTTTCTGAATTTTTGAGATGGGGATTGGTTATATGTATTATTATTCATAAGTGATTTTCTTGTCGAACTCGGGAATGCTTCTGTCGAACTCGGGAATTTGGACAGAATTTCGAGCGGAAGCCTTTATTTACTTCATAGGGGGAGTGTGCTCTTGTTCTGTCAGCCATGACTGGATAGAGGTCCTAAATAATTCGCAAATGAATATTTCGGTCGCCCACACTGAGGATTCAACCTTCAAGAAAATATCACTTTTACAACTGATTTTTCCCAGTACTCTAACCACTGCGCCACGGGTCCTTGCGGAAAATTCTAGTACGAATTTTAGGAGCCTTAAACCTACTTTTTATTTCTAGTTGTAAATATCACCATTTATTATTAACTAGCGGGGGTACCCGGCGTTGCCCGAGTGTTTGTTTCCGGGACGGGGGGGGGGTTAAAAAATGTTATGCCCGGAGTCATGAGTAAAAGTAGGAAAATAAAGTGTGAAAAAAAAAAAAAAAAAAAAAAAAAACATCTGCAACGTTAACAGTTCGGCCATCAAGAAAAGTCCATTCCAGTTGTTTAGGAAAAAAAAAAAAAAAAAAAAAAACGACTACGGTAGGTCGGCGCGAACGTGAAAATATAATGTGAATTGTCCAGCACGCTAACCACTATGCCACAGAGCACTGCAGCTTAGTTTAGTGATTTTAAATAACTTCACATGAAAGAACTACGAAGCCAAACCGGTGTTCTCTTCTCAACTGTTCCTTCTGAACGATCCCCAAACGGTGTTAAGTGGTGGCAGGGGGAGGAGGAATTTATTAGAGAGAAAATATTTTACCACTTCCATTGATCTTAACCGATTTTGGCCGTGACTTCTCAGCAGAAAAAGTATAGAAATCCAAGATTATCGAGGAATTTGAGAAATAATAAGCCTATAACACACCTCAGATATTGTTCTGCCGTTTGTGCATATTATATTTGCATGAAATATCTTGATTTTTAATCCTATCAATGTCAAAATCAGACGGGAAAAAATGAGTTCATTTTATTTATATAGAGATATAGAGAAGAGAAGAGAAGAGATTATTACTATATATTAACGTATATCTATCTCTATACTTATTACTTGTATATATTAATGTTTTTACTTATTACTTATATATATTATCTATTGTTTATGATTACTGGGAACCAGTAATTATAAACAAAACGGAAATATTTAATCCTATTAATTTGATTAAAACCGAAATATTAATAAAAATGAAATTAACACATGTATGAATATTAAATAAATTAGATCTTACCTATTTTTTAAACATTAAGCTTTAACATTAAACAAAATAATTTGATGAAAACTGATATACTTTATTAACATTAAATAATTTAATTTAATAAAATTAACATATACTATGAACATTAAACATATATACTTTATTAAAATTAACATATTGAATTATAATTTAGCAAATTAATTTGATCATATCCGACATATTTGTTAACATTAAATAAATTAAGTTGATTAAAATTAAAACAAAGTCATTAGAAAATAAATTACGTTGATTAATTTATTAACAAGACAACAAACTAATTTGATTTTAAACGAAATATTTGTTAAATTTATTTAAAATTAATTTGATAAAAACTAACATAATAATTAATATTAAACATATTTAACTGATTAAAACAAATATATGTAATAAAAATAAAACAAATTAATTTGATTAAAATTTAACATATTTGATTTATATAAAACAAATTAATTTGATTAAAATTTAACACATTTTATAATCATAAAACAAATTAATTTGTTTTAAATTAAACCTGTTTTATAAGCATTAAACAAAATAATTTTATCAAAACATTAAACAAGTTAATTTTATTAAAATGAACATAATTCAGATTATTTAATGTAGATTAAACAAATTAATTTGATTAAAACTAACATGTTATTAATATTTAACAAAGTTATTTGATAAAAAATCACAATATTTTATGAATATACACCTATTTGATTTGATTAAAATGAACATATTCATTGACATTAGACAAATTAATTTGTTTTAAACTGATTTAGTTTATAAACATAAAACAAATTAA
>NC_136488.1:70252471-70369971 GCF_053919585.1 Euprymna scolopes | reverse complement strand
AAATATCTGAATATTTAACTATAGAGTAGTTAATTTAATTTTTTTTTTTTAGATTACTGTAAAAACCCATGTAATATGTGCAAATAATTTTGCAGACGTTAAAAAAATACACTTGTGGGGATGATCTATAGGTTTTTATTTTCACTGGTAGTTTAAGATCAGTAAATATTCACCATAAGTAATGGAAAATAAACTTAAAAATAAAAAAATTCAAAGAATCGTTTTTGGCATCAGAAAATATGTACATTTTTTTAATACTGATTTTGATATCTTAAAAAATTTTGATTTTTTTTTCCATTCCTGATTCTGGTTTCAATTAATCGTCCAAGCATTAATAGAAATGTAGTTCAATGCAAGAATCTAGGTTATTAAAAAAAAAAGGATTTTCAATAAACATTTCAAAAATTCGGTGAAATTTATATCTTATAAACACTTTCAAGTTAATTTTTTTAACTCTTAAAAATATAAATAACTAAAAGAATACCATTTTATTTTTATTTTTGGAATTCTTTGAGACTAGCAGGGCTACCCGGCGTTGCTCGGGACCGTATAATAAACAATGAAAAAACAAAAGCAGATATTGAACATATGTTTTATTCTTAGGGGAGAAGAATCTTTCATCTCTATGTATTATTTGTTTTATCTACCCTAGGACTGGTATTGTCCATGTTTTATCCCTAGCATAGGTAATTTACAGTATGTATATGAAATTGTTTTACCTTAGGGAGAAGAGAACAGGTAATATACAACATAATGTGTCTATATTACATCCCTGGCAACGCCTAGAAACCAGCTAGAACATGTATTTCAGTCAATCTATATTACATCCTGGGCTATGCCGGGAAACCAGCTAATCTCTATTTAGTGACTTGACCACCAAAATACCTCCCTAAGTGTGTCCTTTCTTTTGAACTTATTAGATATAGGTATCTAGAAATGTGTGTACACTTTTCAACTCTCATCCTCGAGTGGCCTATGGGCCTTGATAAGTAGTAATATATATTTTATACAAGATATATATATATATATATATAACAAAATAGGTTGGAGTCGCTGAATAACTCATCCTCCCGTTAAAGCGGTTCCATCCTCTTTCCCGAATTTGACTACTGTGCACTTTTCAACTCTTATCTTCGAGTGGCCTATGGGCCTTGATAAGTGGTAATATATATTTTTTACAAAATATATATATATATATATATATATATATAACAAAGTAGGTTGGAGTTGCTGAATAACTCAACCTCCCGTTAAAGTGGTTCCATCCTCTTTCCCGAATTTGACTACTGTTCACTTTTCAACTCTCATCCTCGAGTGGCCTATGGGCTTGATAAGTGGTAATATACATTTTTTACAATATATATATATATATATATATAACAAAATAGGTTGGAGTCGCTGAATAACTCAACCTCCCGTTAAAGTGGTTCCATCCTCTTTCCCGAATTTGACTACTGTTCACTTTTCAACTCTCATCCTCGAGTGGCCTATGGGCCTTGATAAGTAGTAATATATATTTTATACAAGATATATATATATATATATATACCAAAATAGGTTGGAGTCGCTGAATAACTCAACCTCCCGTTAAAGTGGTTCCATCCTCTTTCCCGAATTTGACTACTGTTCACTTTTCAACTCTCATCCTCGAGTGGCCTATGGGCTTGATAAGTGGTAATATACATTTTTTACAATATATATATATATATATATATATATATATATATAACAAAATAGGTTGGAGTCGCTGAATAACTCATCCTCCCGTTAAAGCGGTTCCATCCTCTTTCCCGAATATATAACAAAATAGGTTGGATTAGTTGACTAAAACACAGTGAGACAACAACAAATATGGAAGGAAGTAATTACTGAGGATGGTTACAAGCCTGAGCATTTCTATCATGTTGCGGTTAATCACCTAAAGAAGGTCAGAGGATGAGTTGGCCGAAACATGGTGAAACAACTCTGAAGATGAGGATAGCAGTCTACAAAAAAATGAATATACATAAAAGAATACCCAGAAAATGAATTTTACGACCAAAACAGTTTTATGCTCCTTTATGAAGATTAAAATTACGATACAATGCTACTAAGCCTTGTTTTTTATTTCAAGGTAGTCCTCAGTTATCAAAGCCCGAAGGCCACTCGAGGATAAGGGTTAATGAAGGTATGGTGGTAGTTTAGTAATCGTTAATGGTGTAGATTGGATAGAATTTGAATTATTTCATGGGAACGGCTCAACAAGAACTTATTAATATATTTTTTTTTTACAAGGTGGTCACCACTTATCAAGGCCCAGAAGCGACTCGGGGATAAGGGTTATTGCGTGCACTGTACGTTAGTGTTGAGATTTGGTAAAGTGTCTTACTTAAGGGGACGGTTCATCAGGAATTTGTTTATGTTGGACTTGAAGACATCCAGGTTGCAGTCAGGTGGGAAACAGGCAGGTGGAACAGAGTTCCACAGGTGTGCACTTCTAAGAAAGAAGCTTTGTTCATGGAATCTACGTTTTGGTTTTGGTACAGATAAAGAGTGGGGAAAATTTGTAACAGTGGTTTCAGATAGACGGGTGTTTTTCGTGAAAGATTGGTGAGGGGGGACCAGAGATTGGAGCTCAGACGAACATTTGCCATGGAAGATAAAACAAAGACAGGCTCGCAACATCTCTCCTGTGGGAGAGAGGTTGCAGGGAAGAGAAAAGGGCATCCCCCACTAAGCCACAAAGCCTATTTTGTACTCTGTCAAGGCAGGGTAGGCTGTTTTTAGCAGCTCCTGCCCAGATGTGGCAACAGTACTCCATCCTTGGACGTAATTGGCTTTTATATAGATAGAGAATTGCATCAGCAGTGAGATATCTTCTGGAGCGGTAGAAGGATCCTACCATTTTTCCAGCGACCTTGGCAATAGACTTGATATACGTGTTCCATTTCAGGTCAGGAGTAAAGGTCAAGCCCAGAAGCTTGTCAAAACATGGAGCTTCCCCTAGTCGAGAGACATCCATTTCAATTGATGCCAGATGGGGATCAGAGCGTTGATGATGTAAAGATAGGAGCTTGGTTTTAGAAGCATTAAAAGTAACCAGCCACCACTTCCCCCACTGTACCATGCACTCGAAATCAGAAGAGAGAGAATCTGAGAGAACTTTGTCATTTATGGCCTTTGATATGTTGCCATAGATGGTCGTGTCATCAGCATAGATGTCAACGAATGATTTAAGTATGTGTTTTGGGAGATCATTGATGTAGATCAGGAAGAGAGTTGGGCCCAGGATGGACCCCTGAGCGACTCCAGCATTAAAACTGACTTAATATTGGACTTGAAGGCTTACATATTGTAATCAGCTGAGAAACAGGCCAATTGAACAGTGATCCATGTGCGGCCAGTTCTAGGAAAGAGCTTTGTTCATGGAATCTGCATTTAGATTTAGGCACAGATAGAGAATGGGGAAAATTGTTGATAGTGGTTGCGGCTAGCTGAGTGTTTTTTTCTGAAAGTTTGGCAAGGTGGGGACCATAGCTTGAACGTCAGATGAATACTTGCCATCAAAATAATGATAGAGTAGAGACAGGTTTGCAACGTCTCTTCTGCAGGAAAAAGAGGTTGCAGGGAAAAGAAATTGGCATTGTTTACTAGATTTTGAAGCTTGTTTTGAACTCTATCAAGGCAAGATAAGGTACGCTGAACAGCTCCCGTCCAGATATGACAACAGTATTCCATTTTAGGACATACTTGGCTCCTATATAGATAGAGGATTGCATCAGCAGTAAGATACTTACTGCAGCGATACAATGATCCAACCATTTTTCCGGCGATTTTGGCAACAATAGAATCCATATTCCAGTTTTGTACAGAATCAATGTTTTCAATTCTTGAAAATGCATGAAATTTAACATTTAAGCTTAAGGGGGTCTTAAGAAGAAATTTTAATTCAGGGAACTTGTTTAATTGATAACTAAAGACTATGGACACAATTAAATACAAATCTGAATTATTTGTGTTCTAAAATTTATAATGATTGACTAGTTAGTTTAGGAGTAAATTCTATACATAGAAAAAATGTAAACATACACACGACTAATTTTATATAAATAGAAATAAGCTAAGAGACTGAGATGCAGCCATTTTTTTTTTTACTAAATTATATTTTTAAATATCATTTTGAAACTTAAATTATTAAGAACATTTTTCTTTTTACTAAAATTCTATTTTAAACAAATTGTGATGTATTAGGGATTCTACGTCAGTAGCGATTAAGTTAGCTAGTATGAATTTTGACAAGGGTCACATTTAATGCCTGTCATGATAAATGTAATCTAGAAACAGAATCGTTCCAAGAGAAGTACAAGGTAGGGAGCAGAGATCAAATGCTGGAGACAAAACAGGAGTCAACCGATGACAAATGATGTAACGTTTTTTGAGTGAGAGAAAACTAGGATTTTTAAATCAATCTCTTGGTGAAAGCCATGTGAGCGAGACACGGCCTATGATGTGAAAACTGATAATCTCAGTGAATGTTACTTGGATGTCTGTCCATCTGTGTCCTTATTTCGTTAAGTTTAAGAAGCAACTAACGAGTTAAGATAACATTAATTTCTCTCTCCTATTCTTTCCAAATAAACCTTGAAGAAAACTCAGAGGACGTCTCCTTGTGTCATCTTTCTACATGAAAAGAAGCGAAAAGCATTGACAGAGATAAATGGTGCAGTTAGTAATTAATGTAACAGAGCAAGCACACGTGTTAGGCAGCTGTATGCGAGGTGACGTCACGGCAAGGAGAAACACTATAAAAAGAGAATGTGTCCATAGACCGAGGATCATGTTAGAGACACATGGGTGACGTCACAGCCGAGACAAGAAGTCACCTGTGACCTGAGAAGAATGTCTACATGTCAACACATGTTTAAACATGTGTAATATTACATGAAGAAGAAAGGGAAGAAAAGTAATTCACATTTTATATCTATAACGGACATTGAAGCTTGTCGCTGACTATCAAAAATTAAGTAGAAAAGGATTGAATGAATTAAAAACTAAAACCATGTAAAAGGAGAGCACAAAAAGGGTCCACATCAGGCGTTCTAAAATGCCCCCTATTTTTATTCCGCCTGAATAGATCAGAGGTTACGATGACTGACCTTATGCATTCATGATCTGAAAGTTTCATCTATCTGTTGCAGATATTGATGGTGTGAGACTCTACAAAAGTAATCCTTGTCATGGACGTACGTCAGAAGCAGAGATGCACGATTGGATTTCTGGCAAAAGTGCAATGAGTATGGTGGTGTCTATGTAGAAAAATAAATTCTGGACAATAAAAGAATGAACATTTGAATGGTACCACTCATGTCTTCGTAGCTCTTTAAGTTTTTAAGTTAAAAAAAATAGGACTCTTTACCTTTGGAACGCCATCGGTATAAAGGACATTTTATTAATGAAAACCGGAAGTCAAAAAGAGCAGATAATTTTAACTATCGCCTATAATAAGATTAATAGTGATTACATTACTTTTATTTCTATATAGAAGTTTACTAAAACATATTTGTGTCTTTAAATTCTTTGTCTTTGTAGTAAGGTTAATCATTATATTGAGTACCTAATTTGAAGTTATATTTAATCTCTTCAAATTACTATCAATTAGTCTTCTGCATTTTTTAATGATCATCTCTTATTAAGGCCCAACTTCATTCGAGGACAAGGTCTAATAAGATGCAATGATTGTCAGTGCAGAGATGAATAACATTGTAAGAGGATTGAGAATGATTGATGGGATGAATCAAATTCGAACAATTCTGGAGACGGTCCATGAGAAAAATCTGTTGACATCAGATTTGAAACGACCATGTTGTAATCTCCAGGGAGGCCTACCTATGATAATGCGTTCCACAGAGAGGAAGCTCTTGCAGAGAAGCTCTACTTATGGAAATTCTGGCTGAAGTTAGGCGTTCAAAGGAAGTTGTGGTAGAGTTAAAATGAGTTCTTGCTTTGAATGTTTTGCAAGGAACCACAAGAGATTGGAATTCAGTCAAGCACAATCCATGGAAATAACTATAGAGTAGAAAGAGACTAGGAACGACTCTCCTTTGTGTAAGAGACTGTAAGGAACAGAAGAGACCATTCTTCACTAGACTTCAAAGTTTTTTTTTTATCTATGTCTATGCAACAAAAAGAGTTCTAAGTGACACTTTCCATATGTGGCAACAGTATTTTATCTGAGGCAGATCTGACTCTGATAGAGGTAGGGGATTTCATTAGGATTCCAATGCTTTCTGGAGTTATAGTTTATGTCATATTTTCGTCTTTATTTCGTATGAAATAACAAGATAACTTATTTTAACCTTCCCGATTCTGTTGTTGGCATTGCTTTTGCATATTCTTATTTTAGAATCGAGAAATCATAAGAGGGACTACGTGAAGGTTGACAAATTCCATAATGAAAATGATGCTATGGACCAAACTGGGCTGCTTTGGGCTTAATAATTAATGACGCAATAAAAAAAAAAAAAAAAAAAAAAAAAAAAACAATTGACACATTGATTTGCTTGCAGAGTAGATTCCTAGCAAAAACATCTTATCATAAATCGACACTGGGAGACACTGTGTCCCTAATGGATACATCAATTAGCATTATTATCAGTAGGGTTCTAAAAGTAATGCCTCCTATTTTTTTTTAATTTCTCCTAAATAGATCAGAGGGGATTGAAAATTGCATTGTTATGATGACTGAACTTATGCATTCATGGCCTGAAAGTTTCATCTCTCTGTTGCAGATATTGACGATGCATCAGAAGCAGAGATGCATCTTTGAATTCCTGCTAAAAGTGCATTCAGAATGGTGGTGACTATGTAGAAAAATAAACTCTGTAGCACAAAAGATGGCTCGTTTTAATGGTACCATTCTTGTCTTCGTAGCTCTTCAACTTTTTCAGTTAAAAATAGGAATGACCCTCGTATAAAGGGAAAATCATCTTATTTTGAACTAAAGAAAAGGAATTGCTGATACAGCAATTTATATTTACAGGAATTTACCGAAATGCCTACCATGCAAATATCTACCTAGAATAATTTAATCTAGCATTAGCTAGCAAGCTTTATTTCTGAATATCTAATTCCCAGAGGTCAGGCTGTCCAGAGATTCTGCAGATCAACAATTTAGCGAAGATTCTGGCATTTTAATTTACCGAAAATAACGGAAATCCCTTTGGAGAAAATTAAGATTGCTCTAACAAGGATCTTTATGATCCTTCAGCTTTTCTGTGTTTCCCTTTCTGAGACACGGCCAAGCCACGGATCCAAGATGGAAGACCATCTTAAAATTTTAACTGGCCCCTATCAATCACTATTATTATGAATCTCATTCCAGACTGATTGATCAGCTTGATCAATGATTTCTTTGAGCCAATCATTTAAAACTTGTTTTGAACGGTGAGAGCCTTATTTGAGAAGGGCAGAGAGTACCTCAACTTCAACAACTACTACGTCCTCAATTTTAAATCAATCGGATACCTACCTACATTTTCCTGTCACGCTACTAATTTTTTCAATTTTTTGAAAATGTCTTTTGTATTTTACAAAATATTTTATTTTAAAATGTCCCTTTCCAAATTGTTAAAATGTTTTTAATGATTTCTTCCAAATGCTTTTTTGTTTTTCGAAATGTCTTTTTTTTTTTTCAAAATGTTTGATTCAAAATGTTTAACCATTCTCAATGCACTTTTGGCAGCGATGAACGCTGACATTTGTAAAATTCTGGAGCGTCTTTGTCACTCACATCTCTGTTGTCACTCTGAAATCAACGAACTCATCTTCCAACTGTGCTACTTCATAGCTGCATTGATTTGATAAACGCCCAATATGTACCGGTGAATGTAGATTGGTCCAACATTTTATCCATGGAGAAATTCAATGACGCATCTCTGCTTAGGGTTCACCTCTTATCAAGGCTCGAAGGCCATTCGAGGATGAGTTTTAATGAATGTAAAGTGGTGGTGTAGTAATCACTTATGATGTAAATTGGGTAGAATTTGATTATTTACGAGGACAGCTTAACAGGAACTTGTTTACATTAGCTTTGAAGGCTACCATGTTGTATTCAATCAGGAAACATGCCAGTGGAACAATGTTCCAAAGGCGGACAGTTCTGGGAAAGAAGCTTTGTTCATGGAATCTGCGTTTACATTTCGGCACATATAGAATCGGGAAAATCGTATAAAGTGGTTGTAGCTAGTCGAGTGTTCATTATGAAAGTTTGGCAAATAGGGACTATAGATTGGAGTTCAGTCGAGCACTTACCATGAAAATAGCAATAGAGCGGAAACACACACACGTATATATATATATATATATATATATATATATATATATATATTATTTTATTGAATTTAGGTAAACAAAATGATCATAAGTCGCTACAATATATCGTTGTTTGCCTAAATTGAAGAGTACTATCAAAAACGTTGTTAAATTCAAAGCTTTTGGCTTTTGGATATTTTCAATCAGGAATATATATATATATATATATATATATATATATATATATATATATATATATATATATATATATAGTTATAATATATATATAGTTATAATATATATATATATATATATATATATATATATATATATATATATATATATATATGACTACTTCATTTAATCACATAAATTTGTATAGGAAAGTATAAATTTATATGTAAACTTTAAGTATTTATTTCAACAGTGCTCAATACATAGGTAGAGCTAGGTAGTAAGTTATAAAATATGTATGGCAATTAAGCTACACAGAATATTCCACGTTTCATCTACGCTAGGCATAAGCCTGATAAATCCTAGCATCGATAAAATGAGGAATATTTTGTGTAGCTTAATTGCCATATATATTTTATAACTTACTATATATATATATATATATATATATATATATATATATATATATATATGTATGTATATATAGTATATATATGCAGGTATATGTATATATATATATATGTATATATATATGTATGTATATATATATGTGTATGTATATATGTACATATATAAACATATATAAACATATATATATGTATAAACACATATATAAACATATATATATATATGTATAAACATATATATATGTATAAACATATATATATATATGTAAAACATATATATATATATATGTATAAACATACATATATATAAACATACATATATATATATAAACATCTATATATATATAAAAACACATATTTATAAACATATATATATATATATATAAACATATATATATATATAAACATATATATATATATATAAACATTATATATATAAACACATATATATATTCATTAAGATACCTCGTTAAAAGGAATAGACACCCAGTTAGTTTCTAATTTTCAAAATGTTTTTCTTTTATTGATAACACCTCGTGTACCATTGCTTTAGCTCCTAATATTGGCATACAAGTTTATAAAATGTTCTTGAATTATAATTTTGCAAAATTTCAGCACATAGAAAATGTTTTTTTTCTAAAGTTTCACATCCTACGAATATTTTATACACAACATATACATGATATATACTTATAACAGAACTTGATGTTATTTATTCACATGCCGTTACTATTCCAATATGTTAAATTACATATAACATATAAGCTATATATATATATATATATATATATATATATATATATATATATATATATATATACCCAAATATATATATATATATATATATATATATATATATATATGAGATTTATAACACCATTGAACACAACAGGAAAAAAAAAATTACTGTTGTTTAGAGTTAAAATTTGTGTGAAAAAGAAAAAACAAAAAAAAAAAGAAATTTATTTCTTTTTGTTTTCATTTAATTTTACTCTATATAAAAAAAAATCTCGCATTGTTCTTGGCTTTTAATTTTACCTTATATATATATATATATATATATATATATATATATATATATATATATATATATATATATGAGCAAACAGTTAATAAAATATGTGAAAAAAAAACACTTTTAAATGAGTTAAAATCATATTTAATCTGAAAAGGAAACACTAGATAAATAGATAGTCCTTAATTCGCGGAGTTTCGAAGAAATACTTTCCTTCTCATCATTATAAATATAAATTATTTATATTTATATCTCGGAAGTAGAGTGAAAAGCATATCTTATTTTTCTTTTATTAATATTATTGGAATCTTTTCTTTTTTCCTTGTACACATTTTTGTGAATTGTTTCATGGATTTCTGCCTTTGGATTATTATGGACCATCTTCTTCCAATTACGAGATTTCCTTGGATTTTACCTGTACAAATGGAAATTCTTTTAACTTTCTTGAAGTTTTACATTTGGATTTTACCGTCACTGAATTTTTTATTTTCCACCAGACTATCCATTCATGTGTAATCACCTTTTTCTTCACTATATTCCCTCTGCTTCAGTTTCTTTGTTTTCAAGTAAGATCTTTGACTTACTTGTTGTTTCATCAAATACTTCTGCATGCAAAATCCGATCCCGCATTTTGCTAATTCCTACCCTCTGATAAGAAGGAAGTATTTCTTTGAAATTCCGCGGTTTAAGGACTATCCATTTATTTAGTATTTCCTTTTCAGATTAAATATGTTTTTAACTCATTTCAAAGTGTTTGCTCATATTATAAGCTCTATTTCCTATTTTGTTTTATCGAGCTTTTACATCTGGCTGAGATAATTTTATTAATAGTAATTCTTCAATATTTATAATATACTTTAATTTTACCATCTTGGATCATTTTGGTAAATTGTAATTTTTATTTTATATATATATATATATATATATATATATATATATATATATATATATCGTCGTCATTGGCAGAACTCAGATACGAGTATACATTTTGCTCATTAGGATTAAGCCAGCTCCATTGTTTTAGGTTATCCATGATGCACAACTTCGTGTCGCACACTCTTTAAATGTCACCATTCGCTGTGGCAAATATGTGCTTTACATACAGGTTTAGGAAGGCATCTTGCAGCAGGGTGCCGATACACCATTGACCTTGAACTTGAAATATTGGTCTACATAATCTCTAAGTCGGAGACAATCATCATATCAAGTTTGGCCGTGATCGTTCCAATGCTGTGGTCTTTGGAAGAGTATACATATACATAGGCTTTGACCTTGACCTTTTGCCTTTATCTTGGAAAATGGTGTGCACCATCCCTAGGTGGGAGACCATCATCATACCATGTTTAGTCATGATCGGTCCAGCGGTGTGAGCTGTAGAAGAGTTGTACACACAAACACAAACACACACACATGAAGTAAACCCCATTAAAATAAGCATCCACGTCTGTTTCCTCACTCCCAGCTTCCCTTCTTTTTGTACTGACCCTCCTGTTCCTCCCCCCCCCGTCACCTTACATCATCATTTTGAAGGAGATTCAGTGGAAACATTCGGAGTTCCCATTAACATTAACTGCCCTTCCTTATCAAAATCCAGCAAAGGTTTACAACTCAGCCAGATTTTGCTGAGCCATTTTTATTCCACATGTTCAAGTATTATCTCTGCAAGGCATCCCTCCCTACATCACCCCATCGACTTTACGCATTTTAATTTACAATTTACCTCTCCTCCCCAGCCTCTTTGATTACACGTATACACTTACACACACACACGCACAAATATATATATATATATATATATATATATATATATATATATATATATATATCAAGATGAAACTAAGACTATCCTTTTAAATCATAAATAAATAATATGTCCAGATTTCGTCCGTCTATCAGAGCATTACCAATCATGCAGGTTTTGTTGTTCGGCCCACTTGCTATTTATAAGGAGAAGAGCAGTGTGAGATGTGTGGGTGATTCACCTCCGGTTGAATCACCCGCTTGTCAAACATTCAGATAAAAACGAATAATAATACACTCGCAGCTTATTTGAATTCTTTTCCAATTTTACAAGTTCGCATTTTTAAAAAGTAATAATTTAATTTCGAACCGTTGGAGATTAATTTTATTTGTTTTACTTTAAAAAAACAAGCAAAACAAAATCGAAATCAAAAAAGAAGAATAATAACAAAAATTGGCACGATTCATATAAGGTAGGTATGGCACTAATTTTCGACACGTATAACAAAAGTAAATATATATATTAAATATTGATCCTGGTGAAAGAGATTGAAGCTACAGTTGCCAGGCCTTTTATAGGAATAGCCTTGAATCAGTTTAAACCAAACTTCAAATAGTCGTGTTTTTTTTTCTGTTTTTTTATTCTTTTTTTTTTTGTTTTCTTGTGTTTATCTCGATTTCAAATTGAACTTAATGATCTAAAGAACAAATAAAGATTTCTTAAAAAGCAAGAAACTCACATTAAGATTTTTTTATTTTTATTTTTTATTATTTTTGCTTTTGTCTTTTTTTTTTAAATTGATTTAAGTCTCTAAGAAAATTAACATGCATTTCATGAGGTAAATAAAATAAAATATCTATTGTTCACCTTGAGAAGCAGACAAAAAAAAGGTATGTTTCGTTGAGTGCATCTTTTTTTTTTTTTTTTTTTTCATTTTTTTTTATTAACTAGCCTGGATGCCCGGCGTTGCCCGCATGTTTGAAGGTGAGTGTCAAGCAAAAAAAAAAAAAAAAAAATAGTAGGCAGGCTCGAACCTGTACCGTGAAGGAGGAAAAGAATGTGAAAAAAAACGTGACATCTTCGCTGTTGCGTCCATCGCCAAATCGGAAGTAAAATGAAATTAATTCATCGTAATTTTTACTCTATACTGAAGAGGAATGATCAGGGTTTAAATCACATATAAACATTCTTTATTTTACACTGAATAAAACGGACGAAATTTGATTTGAACGTCAAAAAATGACAACAAAAAAAGAGAGAAAGTAACAATAGCGCTATAAATATGTGGAACATAGGTCTTGTAACACATTAAAAATGTAGGGGAAAAATTAGTACGAATGTATATACATTATATCTTGTTAAAGGTTTTGTTTAATCATTATTCAAGTGAAATATAACAGTAAATTCTTACTTTTGGCTTAAAATATTATTATGAAAAAGACACATATAGATATGTATGTCCAGAAAAATCTCATGTGTAAGCAGACAACACCTAAAACAATTAACTTCCGGTTTGAAATGGAGACCATTAACTGACAAACTTTCTTTTATTATTAATTTTCAGTATTGTAATTTGTAACCCTGGTAAAAAGGAACACTTAAATTATTTTTATTAAATTCCTCTTTATTCTAGGAAATATTAATTTTTAATTCCTAAGAGTAAGCTTTTTTAAGACTTAACTAAATCCTTGAATTAACTTTATCTGAAAATTATTTTCAATTTAAAATTTTTGTGTGGACTTTTAGACTAAAAGCCACGGTTTTATTTAATATTAACAGATTGTAAAACATACCGTACTTAAACTTAATTAACTCTGAACTCATAATCGTTTCAGTTACTTAGTTTAGAAATTATATTTTCATTCTGACAGAAAAAAAATGAGTAAAACTACGATTTTTACCAGCGAAGTAAGAACTGATTTTATATATCATCGGTTTACTATAGAAAAAATTATTCACGCTCAATATCTAAATATATTTTTTAAATATTCACTATTCAAAAACGGCATAGATCAATTTTTTTATTATTAACAGTAAGATTATTATTTATTCATAATAAGTTTTAAGAGGCAATCTTTCACATTTTTTTCATGAACTCTGCAAAACCTAATCAGTAAAAGACAAGAAATTATTTTGGAAAACTTTTGAAATTTCATAGGTAAAACTACCAAGCGAAATTAATTTTTTTTTTTTTCGTAAAACTTAAATAATCTTAATATATTTTCCAATTTCTTTTTTCAGAAAAATTGAGAAAAATTATATGAATCGGATTTAAATGAATTTTTTGTAAAACACAACTCAATCCCTACACGAAGCAATCTCGTACTGTTATATTTTATTAGATATGTACCTTTAGATGATAATACAACCCTTGTTATTTAAAGTGATAAATTACTTGATAAAGAAACTGAAACTTATTAGAACAATTAAAATTGATTTTTTGTCATCCTCATATTGTTATATTTTGTTAAATATAGATTTTCTTAGATTAAAATATAAATCTTAGTATAACAACTGTCGACTATATTAATCTTCTTCTCTTCTCTTTATAAATAAAATGAACTCATTTTTTCCCGTCTGATTTTGACCTTAATAGGATTAAAAATCAAGATATTTCATGCAAATATAATATGCACAAACGGTAGAACAATATCTGAGGTGTGTTATAGACTTATTATTTCTCAAATTCCTCGATAATCTTAGATTTCTATACTTTTTCTGCTGAGAAGTCACGGCCAAAATCGGTTAAGATCAATGGAAGTGGTAAAATATTTTCTCTCTAATAAATTCCTCCTCCCCCTGCCACCACTTAACACCGTTTGGGGATCATTCACAAGGAACAGTTGAGAAGAAAACACCGGTTTGGCTTCGTAGTTCTTTCATGTGAAGTTATTTAAAATCACTAAACTAAGCTGCAGTGCTCTGTGGCGTAGTGGTTAGCGTGCTGGACAATTCACATTATATTTTCACGTTCGCGCCGACCCACCGTAGTCGTTTTTTTTTTTTTTTTTTTTTCCTAAACAACTGGAATGGACTTTTCTTGGTGGCCGAACTGTTAACGTTGCAGATGTCTTTTTTTGTTTTTTTTCACACTTTATTTTCCTACTTTTACTCATGACTCCGGGTTTGATCCTTCCTACTTTCCTACCATAACATTTTTTAAAACTCCCCCACCCCGTCCCGGAAACAAACACTCGAGCAACGCCGGGTACCCCCGCTAGTTATTAATAAGATACTTCGAATGAATTGATACCCACACGCTTCAGGTATTTACATATTAAATCTCGTATATCACCAGTAAATTCAGTTTCAGTCACCAAAATGGCTGAAACATTGTGCAAACATTTGGAGGCTACCTTGTGAAACAGGTGTATCTTGTCAAACTTGGCAATCTTTCTATTGAACTCGGGAATTTGCATGGAATTTCGAACGGACCCTTTATTTAATCCATGAGAATAGCATGTTCTCATTCATCAACTTTGATGATGGTATAAAGTTTTTAAGTCATTCACAATTTTATTCTTAATATCACCCACATTGAACCTTCAAATTCCAGAAGAGTATCAGGTACAACTGAATTTTAATTAGTACCTCATCTGCTATGTCACGGGTGCTTGTGAAAATTCCACGCGGATTCCTTGCTTCGACAGCAAGATTCCTGAGTTCAATACACCTGAAGAAAACCAGAGGTTACATTGTCCAAAACGTTGTGAGAATTACACTCAAAATGAAAACAGTAGTCCAAAGAATTAAAATGATAGAATTACACATACTATGAACATTTTTAACATAATTATTTAACAGTGAAAATATGAAAAATCCTCAAGTGCAGAAATCAACCCACATAGCCAGGTTACATCAACTGACCACAGGTAATTTGAAATCGAATAGCACTATATAAATATAATTAAAGATATAGCTCAGACATATCAAGATGAACCGAAGGGATATATAAAAACAATTACATAATCTTACACTCCTTCACAAATATATGCAGTGACACCAAAATATGTTGGTGATACTGATAATCGTGGCGGTAACTATTTCATATATCAACATAGCACAATTAGCATTGCATATATCAGATGTTTGTGAGGACAGAAAAGACTTGAAATTATACAAGCTATGGTGGGAGTGATGCTGTGGTAATGCCCGGGGCCAACTCCTTGATCGTATGCTCCAAATATCCAAGTACAGGGTGAAATGATAAAATTGTCACCCTAGACAAGACAATATGATTCCATTTCCGTTTGATGAAAAGCAGTTTTATGTTTTTGTTGCCGACCATCTATTAGTTGGCCAGTTGTATAAGAATCCCAAGAGCGATAGGAGATTTCTATAATGCCTGAAAGTGACACAATGTTCAATGATGGAGATCGGAGATGCGTCGCTATACAACTCATGCTTTCTACTGGTCCAAGTTATGGCAACAGGACTATTGCCAGCACCCTCAAAATGCATCGCTGGATTGCCAGGAATAACAGGGATTTGCCCAAGGTGTTGAAAACAATGTTTCTGTCCACGGTGATAGTTTTTGGTGTTGTTTCAAGTGAGGGCCACATCATGACACCTCACATTTTTGAAGTCGGCTTCAAAGTCAACACCAAAGTGTACCTGGATGTGCTGAAGAATGTGGTGATCCCCTGGTGCAATCAAATAGCGACTGGCAGATCCTGAGTGTAGCAGCAGGACTCGGTGCTGGCCCACATGTCCAAAGAGACCCAGGCTTGGTTTCAGAAGGAGTGCTAAGACTTTCTACCCTTCTTTCACTGACCCCCTCCTCTCTCGACCTGAACCCGCAGGACTACTTTGTTTGGTCATATGTCGAGAACATCACCAACATGACCTCCTACAATACCAAAGCCAGCCTGATCGCCACCATCTGCCGAGTATTTGCCGAGCTCCCATCGGCACATGGAAAAGGCATGTTCCCAGTTCCAAACCTGTATCGAGACAGTGATTGAGGCTGAAGGCGGCTGCATTGAATAGATGTCAGTTTACTACATAATCAAGTTACCTGATTTTTTCAATAAGAGTTTTAAAATAAAGCTATAGTGTTGTTTCCTTTAGGGTGACACTTTTATCGTTCCACCTTGTATGTCTTAGTATTGAGAAATATTATGAGAAAAGAAGGTAGTTTGAATAGGATTATATTCTCCCCTCCACCACCATCTTGAATTTGGACATGCAGGACCACCCTCCCCTCTGTAACTGAGTGATGGCTTTATGTCATACAAAGTGGGGAAGGATTGCAATTTCAATAGGGTTGATATGCCGTTGACCCAAACCAAATAATGATTTACATATAGTAGCAATAGTGACTCTAGACTGCAAAGTGAGGAGTGCATTGCACTTTCAAAATTTACATATGTAATTTTTTTTAAGTAAATTTACTCGGCGTTGTCTAGGAATATTTTTATTTTCCATTTGCTTAAGTTTTTTTTTTTTTTTGCTTTTTAAATCACGTAAATACTTTCCCTTTTTTTTTTTTTCAGTTTTTAGATATGACAATAGTACTTCATCTTGGACGTTTCTCTGAAGGCGATAACGTTAGCTTATCAAGGCCCAAAGGTCACGTGATAATAAGGTGTGCGATAAGACAACACAGTGATGATTGGAAACGATGGTGGTAGTTTGGCAGAATCTGATTATTTAAGAAGACAGCTCAACAAAAAATTGTTCACATTGGACTTGAAAACGACAATAGTAGTTCTATTAAAAAAACTTTGCTCATGGAAGTTCTGTTTAGTTTTAAACACAGAGAGTAAGAAAGTGGTTGTAGCTAGACGAATTTTGCTGTGAATGTTTTATGAGGGTGAGGACAATAAATTTAAACTTAGTCAAATCATGAAAATAAGGACAGAGTAGAGAGAGACTAGCAACGTCTGTTCTGTGAGAAAGAAGTAGTATGGATGAGAACAAGACATCATCTATTAGATTTCTAAGCCGGTTTTGTATAGAGTCAACAGAGGATAAGATGCTCTGAGCAGCACCTCTCCAGATATGGCAACAGTAATTCATATAAGTACGCTTTCATTTTTATTTGTTTCACTATTTTTAAACTTTAGGTAGACGACTCCTACTATATTCTTCAAATTGAAATGAGTTATCTAGATTGTTGATCTTTATTTGTAAGTGATTATTTTAAATTAGTTCATACTAGTAGATGTTCCTGGCGTTGCTCGGTATTAAATGTAACGTTAAATTCCTTTAAAAAAATATGAAATAAAAAATAAACGGAAAGAAACTAAGACATGTGCATGGGAGTATTATGTTTTTTTCTAAACAGTTCACTTCTTGTAAGTAAAAAAAAAATATTCGCGATAAGATCGAAACCAAAACCTAACAACAATGAGTCAATTACGATAACCATTAGGCCAGCTTGCCAAGATCTTTAAAAGGTGTTTTCAAACCTACTTATTCTTAACATAAGGAAGCTGTCATGTGAACGATTTGTGCATGCACAGTCGTGAAACACTTGTGCCCGATACACCCGATCAATATGCAAGCCTCTTAGACCTTTTTCTCTCAACTTCCCCTGAGCTATGTTCATATTCCGTTCATTCTCCTCTAGGATCCTCCGACCACTCCGTCGTATCAGTTAAGATAAAAACGAAATGTAAGAAGCCCCCAGACGTACCCCTCCACCGTACTGTATACCGATACTCTATGGCTGACTGGGATAGCTTCCGTACATTCATATCTGATTTACCTCTGTACTCCATGTTTAAAAAGGATGTGTCCTCTATAGTATCAGATCTGACCGAATGGTTAATTGCAGGCATAGACCAATTCATACCATCTAAAAAATTCCAACAAAAACCTAACAGCCAGCCATGGTTCTCCCCAGAATGTGCTGCTGCTATCACGCACAGAAATCACTTTTTCCATAGCTACCAACGTAATAGATGCACTGAGACTAAAGCTGCTTTTAGGTCTGCCAGCAACCACTGTAAAAGAGTAATAAAAAATGCAAGAGAGCTATATGCCCAGTCTGTTAAATCCAAGGTAGCTGATCAGCGGCTTGGATCCCACCAGTTTTGGCAAATAACAAATAGGATCCTGAACAGAAGTGTGCGTTCTATCCCAACCATTATCAATGGACCAGAGGTCATCTCGTCAGCGTCAGACAAGGCCAAGCTATTTGCAAAGAACTTTGCAGCTAATTCTACCCTATGCGACGAAGGCCATCAACTCCCCATATTTCCTCCTATAACACAGAACAAGCTAGGTAACATACAAATATCCGTGCATGAGGTCGCCAAGCTAATAAAGAACCTAGATTCCAGTAAAGCAACTGGCCTTGATGGCATCCCAATTATAGTGTTAAAAAGCTTCAACCAGAACTTGCTCCCATACTTACGAAACTATTTAAGCGCTGCCTTAAGGAGAAGTGCTTTCCGACTCCCTGGAAGACCTCATCAGTTTGCCCTGTATTTAAGAATTCAGGTGATAAGTCATCTCCCTCTCAATACAGACCTATAAGTCTCCTGTGTGTTATGAGTAAGTTGCTGGAATCAATATTAAATAGAGAAATAGTCAACCACCTCAGCAGGAATAACCTTCTTAGTGACACACAATATGGTTTCCGCTCTGCAAGATCTACCGCAGATGTGCTGACAGTTATATCCCACAGGATTAGTGAATCTCTTGACAAAGGCTTCCTTTCTAGGGCAATTGCTCTCGACATATCAAAGGCCTTCGACAAGGTATGGCATAAGGGTCTACTTCACAAGATTTCCAGCTACGGTATAACTGGAAATGTTTTCTCAATCATTAAATCATTTCTCTCCGATAGGCTCATAAGAGTAGTGGTAGATGGACAAAAATCGGAAGCCTGCAATATAAATGCTGGAGTCCCTCAGGGGTCAATCCTGGGCCCAACTCTCTTCCTGATCTACATCAATGACCTCCCTAAACACATACTTAAATCATTCGTTGACATCTATGCTGATGACACGACCATCTACAGCAACACATCAAAGGCTGTAAATGACAAAGTTCTCTCTGATTCTCTCTCCTCTGATCTCGAGCGCGTGGTTCAGTGGGGGAAGATGTGGCTGGTTACCTTTAATGCATCCAAAACCAAACTCCTATCCTTACATCATCAACGCTCTGATCCCCATCTGGCATCAATTGTGATGGATGGCTCTCGTCTGGGAGAGGCCCTGTGTTTTGACAAGGTTCTGGGTTTGACCTTTACTCCTGATCTGAAATGGAACACGTACATCAAGTCTGTTGCCAAGGTCGCTGGAAAGATGGTGGGATCCTTCTACCGCTCCAGAAGATATCTCACTACTGATGCAATTCTCTATCTATATAAAAGCCAAGTACGTCCAAGGATGGAATACTGTTGCCATATCTGGGCAGGAGCTGCTAAAAACAGCCTATCCTGCCTTGACAGAGTACAAAATAGACTTTGTGGCTTAGTGGGGGATGCCCTTTTCTCTACCCTGCAACCTCTCTCCCACAGAAGAGACGTTGCAAGCCTGTCCTTGTTTTATCGTTATTCCCATGGCAGATGCTCGTCTGAACTCCAATCTCTGGTCCCCCCTCGCCAATCTTTCTCGAAAAACACCCGTCTAGCTGAATCCACTGTGAAAAATTTCCCCCACTCTTTATCTGTGCCTAAATCAAAACGCAGATTCCATGAACAAAGCTTCTTTCTTAGAACTGCACGCCTGTGGAACTCTGTTCCGTCTGCCTGCTTCCCTCCGGACTACAACTTGGTTGTCTTCAAGTCCAATGTTAACAAATTCCTAATGAACCGCCCCCTTAAGTAAACATATCAGCAAATCTCCACACTAACGTAATGTACTTGCAATAACCCTTATCCCTGAGTGGCTTCCGGGCCTTGATAAGTGGTGATCACTGTGTAAAAAAAAAAAAAAAAAAAAAAAAAAAACACTTGACAAAAAAATAAAAATCCAATGACCAACAAGTACCAATTTTTCAATTTTGACCCCTCAGCAGCCCCCTTTTTTCTGGATGAAAACTGATTAAAAAGTGTTCCACATGTCTGAATACCTTTTATACTAAATTTCAAGTCTGCAGGTCCAAAATTCGCTGCATATATAGGTTGTGAAGTGTCCTCACACAGACGCATATTCTCACTTTTATACTTATATGGATAGATTACACTGGGACTATATAATGTTATCTTGGAATAGTTCATTTTGAAATGAGTCTGTATTGTTTTTCTCAGCGGAATAATCGGAAAGATCACGGACCACAATCTGATCGAGCGAGTCTACTTTTTTAGTAAAAAGATTAAAGGTGATAACGTACGTACGACCATGAAATTTCCTTAGTGTATTGTCATATAAACATGTACATATTTTATCAGATGTAAATTTGAAGAAAATAAGGATGGAGTACTGTTGCCACATCTAGGCAGGAGCTGCTAGAAAGAACTTGTCCTGCCTTGATAGAATTCAAAATAGACTTCGTAGCCTCATAGATGTCCTTTTTTCTTCCCTGCGTCCTCTTTCTTACAGAAGAAATGTAGCGAGTTTGTCTTTACTTTATCGTTATTTTCATGGCAAGTGCTCGACTGAACTTTAATCTATGGTCCCCCCTCGCCAAACTTTCACAAGAAACACTCGTCTAGCTGAAAACTTTATCAATCATTCCCCCCACTCTTTATCTGTGCCTAAACCTAAACATAGATTCCATGAACAAAGTTTCTTTCTTAGAACTGCACGCCTGTGGAACTGTTTTCCCTTTTCCTGCTTTCCAGCTGACTACAATATGGTTGTCTTCAAGTCCAATGTAAACAAGTTCTTGATAAGCGGTTCCCCTTAAGTTAACAAATTTACTGAATTTCCATTACTGACAATTACTATATTGTCCAATTGACTACTGTACACTTTTTAACGCTTATCCTCGGGTGGCCCCTGGGCCTTGATAAGTGGTGATGCCTATGCAAAATAAAAGTAAACTGTTGAGCCTTCCCCTTAAATAATCGATTCCTATGTCTATCGATTATTATGATTATTACCCTGTTGTCACACTGATCACCTTACACTTTCCATGTATTCTTAACGTTTGTTTTGATGATTAAGTAAAAAATAAAATATAAATGTTTTTTTTAGCCATGTATTTAACACCTGTCCTGTTTTAGATCTCCAAAACAGCTACATGGTAAGCAGCTGATGATCCCCGTTTTCTATTTACAAAATTTTAGTTAAGGTTTTCTTTTTTCATTCTAAAACTGCATTCTTCATTTTTACTTTTACATTTTTTTGTATTCAAAGCTTCTTTAGAGTATATATATATATATATATATATATATATATATGTACATATATATATATATATATATACATATATATATATATATATATATACATATATATATATATATACATATATATATATATACATATATATATATATATATATATATATATATATATTCCTTCTCCTAGATGCATGTCTTAACGAAGACTGGGGTTGCATCTCTCCTAGTGTATTAATGTGCCTCCAGATACCAACCTGGAAATTTCTACGACTCTGATGTAAAAACCTGTGGTTAACTGTATACTTTGTCTTGTGACAGTTATCTGCACCGACGGAGATTAGCAGTAATACTAAAAAGTGAAAAAGTGTGAATGGTTCTACACAAACCCTTCACCACTATAAACAAATCATCTGTATGGATTTCCAAGCAACTTAGTTGTTGTGGCGTACCTCTGACGTCAAAATCGATGAGAAAGTCCATATATATATATATATATATATATATATATATATATATATATATATATATATATATATATATCTGTTGCTTACATAACCCTCGAAGTTAAGCAACAATGAGGCTCGCCAGTACCAGATGGATGGCCATTTTGGGAATGTAGGCGCCCTATGGTCGTCTTGATTCTGTCTTGCCATCAGGACCAATTGTTTCTGGACAAATAAAGAAGGGGGTTGTGGGCAAAAAAAAAAAAAATTCATAAAAATCAGTTATGAAAAAAAAAATGCACCATTATAAAGTTCATTTTTCACTTAATAATTGGTGAAATTTTCGTATTGATTGGATTATTACTTGATTTTTATTAGATTTTTAAAGAGTGACTACATTAAAAAATACGGCACTTCTACACTAGTGGGACGAGATTTCGGAAATCGAAATACAGTATAACTCCTATAAGTTGAACATCCGCATCGTTCAAATTAGAGGATGCTGTTCAAGTTTCGTGATAAAAAAATGTGCTGCAGTTAACTTTAATTTTCTAAGAATTAAGAAATAGTAAATGAAATTCATTGCTATATGATACTTTAAGTATATATTAAGTTGATTTTACGATATATTGCAAGTAAGAATTGTTAAATAACAAAAACATTGAAAATAAATTAAATCTACTCTTACTTGTTAGGTATTTATTACCTAAGTTATCATCTACAGAAATCATACATTTATGTAAAATGCAGTTTTTTTAGTTATTCATTGAATGAGTCTCGTTGCAGTTTCTATTTTCATTGATTGAGCTCTCGGGCGCTGCCATTGTATTCCGTAAGCGATCACGAAAATCTACAATTTCTTGGTTCTGTAGCTTCTTTATGATTATATCTCTTCGGAGTGACATTGCTTGCAAAACATAGTTGTCACTAAAGTAAGGATTTTTTTCTAGAACTTTTATAACCGTCTCCATAGAGAATTACATAGTACCAATATTAACATTTCTGCACAATATCTGACTAAACCATGTGAACAGTTTTACTGCAACTCCGCATCAAATATGCTAATACAATTTCAACGACGAAGTTTAAGTTTAGAGAAAGTCCAGGTTTAGAAGTCCAAATGAGAGGAAGTCCATCTTTAGAGGAAGTTCAAATTAAAGGAGTTCTACTGTATTGAATTTCACATGAAAACAATGGTATCTACGTATTCCTCGTATCTAAGATGATTATACCCAAAAAATTATCAAAATTGACAAGGTCAAAAATTATTTATTAAAGAAAATAAAACATAGAATTTGAAGAAAACGATCCTAAAACACAGGAGAGTTCAAAGGGGGGGGTAATTTTCCGCTTAGATTCAAACAAAATGGCGGCAATTTTTCACCTGCTAACATGAGATTAATTTTTTTTTTTTTTTTAAATAATTCAGTAATATTCAAGTAATTTCGACTGAGTAATTTGGAAGATACCATTGTAACTTATTAAAATTGACAAAAAAATGAGTTGAAACCATTGTTTTTTATCTGAAAACTCTATTTATCGACTACGAAATTTCGTCCCAATAATGTAGAAGCGCCAAAAATACTTACTTCCTCCTTCCGTTTTGGCCGTGCATAGTTTGTGAAATTTCAAAAGATTTCCGAAATAATTTCTTATATTTTTAATGATTAAATTTTTTTCAGACTTTTCGAAAAAAAAATGGGGAAGATTGCCTCTTAAAACTTATTCTGAATGAACAGAGGAAAGCAATAATAAAGAAAGGTGATAACGTACGACCATGAAATTAACTCAGAGTATTATTATGCAGATGATTAGCGTTGTAAAATGGAACCTTGACCATAAATTTGACTTCAGCAAATCATCCGACAATGGTCAGAGTGTGATTGATGTTCACCGCCAAAATGGCCAGGCCAGATACTAAAATTACTGAAAGTTTACTGACCTTTTGAGCTTGAAAAATCTTTGACGCAAATAAAACTTGAACCTTTTATTGCTTCAAAGAAAAGAAAAGAAAAGAACCAAGTAGACGAAGAAGCGTGTTCTTAGTTACGGTAAATTACCGGAAACTGGTCACAAATCCGTACGACTTTAAATTTCCAGGAGAATGACATTTGTCCGATTATGGGAGGCTTTTAACAAAATTCCTTCACCTTTACTTTTCAATATTGAAGATGAACTTTGAGTTGAGATGTAAGACTCGGGATTCATGACTCATCTGTGAGACAAATCAACTCTAAATTGCAATACACTTTACAACTGTATATCTTTATATATAAACTTAGCAAATGTATACATTTATAAAGTGATTTGATTATGGTTTACAATTTTGGAGATGAGGACTGATAATCTACAACGGGGTGAGTCACGGGAAACGGATGTTTTTAGAACGCTTTTTCGCTTCTAAAATATTCCATAATGGTATAGTTTAGTAAATGTTTTTGTGTACATTATAAAATGTTCGCTGAAATATTCGCAGAGTTTTCCTTAAAACCATCCGTTTCCTGTATTATATAAAAGAAACTTTTTCTGTGTTTGTGTGTGTGTGAGAAAGAAAGAGTTCCCTATGGATTCGGAAACGGTTCGGTCGATTTTTCTAAAATTACACACAAATGTACTTTATGTATCTGCCAGTGTCCTAAGACAGGTTTTGAATCAGAATGTATTCGATAGGTAACGATAATCTATAATTTAAAAAATCCGATGTAAAAGGAACAGGCGAATTTGACCAAAGTTAACACCTTAAACAGCCTAAGCACAAGTGTATTTGAGAAGTTTTATTACCACACAAGCCGAAAGGTCCGGCATATAAAATCAACAGTAGGTTCTTTGATATGACAGGGACGTGTTCGAAATAAATGTTTAAAGCACAATTGAACCATGATACTTGACTTTTTCATTTTAAACATAAATTGAAGCCATTATCACCGCACAAAGAGTAAGGCCAGCCATATAAAACCAACAAAAAGTTCTTTGATAAGATAGGGGCGCGTTCGAAATAAATGTTTCTTTTTAGAGCACAATTGAACCATGATATTTGACATTTGCATTTTAAACTTTAATTCAAGCCATGATATCTAAAAATAATTTTATAAATTAATCAGTAGGTTCTCTACAGTGCTGTGTAGACTACAATTTATTGTGGACTAAGTGTATTAATATGTGGGAAGGCATGTGAAGCTTCTTCCACGTGCACCGAAATGGGTCCCCAGCTAGAGCAGGCAATTAATCGATTTGACTGGAAAATAGGCGATTTCACCAATTTGAATGACAATAAAACTATGGGAGGGTGAAACATTCGTTGATCAGCATTCAGTATTGGTCAACGTTGGGTCTCCCTGCTGTTATTTGGATTATCCGAAGTACTGTTCTCACCTTGAGTTTTATTTTCACAACATTTCGATATAACCTCCAACTTTCTTCTGATGCATCTTGTCAAACTCAGGAATCTGCACAATATTTCTTTGAATAACTAAGTCTTGCATGATGTTATATATATATATATATATATATATATATTAAGTAATGTGATTTATAATTTAAAATTTTTAAATTATAAATCACATTACTTAATATTGAATTAGCTCTAGGACATTTAACTATCGAGCTTATTATATATCTAAATTACAACGAGCATTTCCTGTATTTTAATTAAACTAGTAATTTCACTATTACGTTAAAATACACTTAGCTCTTTAGACTATTATTCTAATCTCCTTTAAATTTATATATATATATATATATATATATATATATATATATATATATATATATATATATATATATATATATCTATATATATATATATATATATATATATATATATAATATATATGTGTGTGTGTGTGTGTGTGTATAAAATATCCGATTCCGCATTTGCTAACTCCTACTCTCTGATGAGAAGAAAAGTATTTCTTTCGAAACTCCGTGGACTAAGGACAATCCACTTCATTTGTGTCTCCATTTTGAAAATTAAATATGTTTTTAACTCTTCTTAAAATATTTTAACATGTTTTATTAATTCTTATATATATATATATATATATATATATATATATATATATATATATATATATATATATATATGCAGGGCGTCCATGTTCCCCACTCGTAAAATACGCTTAAATATATTTTAATTTATGTATATTTCGCATTTATTATTATTATAGAATCAATTCTCTATTGATTATTAGATTGTACCCAATATATACTAGTGCCCTCACCCCCACTTGGCGTGGTTCGGTCATAAAATACACTTAAATATGATATTTTAATTCATGAAGATTATTTATTCATTATTATAAAGGTAATAATCTATCAATTATTATATTGTACTTAATATATGAACAAGTTCTAATTGAATCGTCCCTCTAAGTAATCCAAGTTACAAAATTCCCACTGTTTACTATGCTAAAATCACAATGACTAATGTATACCTATTAACCCTTATCCTCGAGTGGCCTCTGGGCCTTGATAAGTGGTGACACCCATGTAAAAAAAATATATATATATATATATTTAATAGTGATTTTAGATATTAAAAAAAAAATAACTTGGATGCCATCAGCTAAAATCGAAATCCAAACATTTACCTCTTCAGCTTTAGTCATTATCGTTCAAGCTATCGTCAGATGGATAAAATAAGACTTAAATTTAACTGAATTTAACATATAAATATATATTTGCACAAGCTTACAAAAGCACTTTAAGTCTATAGTATTTTATTTTAATTTTGACAAATTAGCAGCTATTTTTACCGGCTAAAAACTAAATCGAATTTGTTCCACTGGTTTAAATCACTTATATATCAGTTTTCAAGTCTGTAGACCAAAATTAGCAGAGGTGTTATGTAGAAATCGTTCCACAGACAAGGTCACTTACATACACACATATATATATAAAAAAAAAAAAATTAAAAATTAAAAAATACATAAAGCGGGAGACCAGTACCCGCATTAAGCTGATCTGCAGTTTGATTTGTTGCTGGCTATCTTGCTCATGCTTGTTGCTGGATCTCGACATTTTGAACCGAGAGAGAGACTTAGCTGTCGTACAAAGCTAAAACTCTGTAATATCATCTTTGTATAGATACTTCCTCAGGCATTTGTCTATAAAAATTGTCCGTGGCGATGGAAAAAGTGTCATGTGTGTAGCCCTGAAATGCTGGAAGCATGTAACAATTGATCTGCCATCATTCTATATATGCATATGTGTGTGTATGTATGTATGTATGTATGTTAATATATGTACTAGTGTATGTATATGTATGTATACATATTTGTATATGTATGCATATATGTATGTGTGTATATATTTTTATTTATTTATTGTGTATACATGTTTATGTGTGTTTGTATGTATATACGTATATATTTGTGTGTATGTATATGTATATGTATATATGCATATATATGTATGCGTATAGGTGCATATATATGTATGTGTACATATATGTAGGTAACTTTATGTGTATGTATGTATATGTGCATACATGTGTACGTATATGTACGTGAATATGTATGCATATGTGTGTATGTATTTGTATATGATAGTATATATGTGTATGCATATATATATATGTATATGTGTGTGCATGTGTGTATGTATATGTTTGTATGTATGTGTTATATGTATTGTGTATGTATGGATGTATGTGTGCATGTGTCTATGTCTATGGGTATGTATGGGTATGTATGCGTGTATATGTATATATTTGTATGTATGCCAAGGACCGTCTTCAATGTCATGTCTGCTTGAGCGTGTGAATTCGCTGGCAAGACTTAAAAAAAAAAAAAAAGTTTATTTTCGGGCTCATGGACTTTCAGTGACTGAGGGAGTGGCACTCGTCTGACAAGACGTTGCAATCATCATATATATATATATATATATATGCGTGTGCTAGAACATTTTCATTCTAAATGCTTCGCAATTATGCACAATATAGAAAATATGCATAAGTAGAACTGACAAGTAGAAATAACTAAATGAAATCAATTATCTAATAAGAGACTATAATAATAAAAAAATTAATCAATGAAATTCGTTTGCAAATTAGTTAATATTTATGAAGTTGCTCGCATATCCATGACTAAGTATATTAAGAAATTCGTTATAATAATTTTTTAAAATAGAAAAGGTAGGCTTTTAATATCAATATCAGTGCAACAAAAAACTCAACTTTACATGTGTATAGCTAAGAGGTGCCTTCAATAAGTTTCCAGACTTTTTTTGTACAGGCATTTAAAATTGTCGTAGACTCTTGAGAATTCACTATGTTATTGCTATACATCTTATGAGATGATCGACTAATTTTTATGATGCTAAGTTCAAATGAACAGCTACAGCAGGAATTGGAATACATCCTACTAAAGCCTGATTATCACAGCTGACGAATTCCAAAAATACAATCTGGACGTAAGGACACTTTAGAAGAACGATATGCAATAAAATTCTGTTTTAAACTTGAAAAAAAAAAGATGCCATAGAAACGTATGGAATGATTCAGACTGCTTTTGAACCATTTTGCATGTATTGAACATCAGATTTTAGTGGCATAACAGATTCAAGGAAGGCAGGGAGTCTGTGAGGGATGATGAGAGGTGTAGGAGAAGTAAGGAAGTCAGAACACCAGAATTGAGTGGGCAGATAAAGAATTTCATGAATAAGGACCGACATGTGTCTATAGAAACTTCAGATAAGTGAAGCTATTATTTACAGATATTTCGTAAAGTCAATAGTAGATTCTCTACAGTGCAATGTACACTATGATGTATTATGGACTAAGTTACTGTGGGGGGACATGTAAAGCCTCCTGCATGTGGGGAGGGGTCTAACTAGAGCAGTTAATCAATCGACTTGATTAAAAATTTGGCGATTTCCCTGATTTTGGTAACAATAATAGTATGGAGGGTGGAACATTTGTTGATTCTCATTTAATCCCGGACAACGTCGGGTTTCCCTGCTAGTATATATATATATATATATATATATATATATATATATATATATATATATATTAGTGTACAGTTTGATGTCAGTGTGATGTCAGTGTGGGAACTGTACACACAACTTTTCACAAGAGACTGAAGATGCGTGAGATTTGCATGAAGTTTGGCCCAAGGTTTTTCAGAGAAAATCAGAAAGAAAGGCATGCAAGGAAATGGTCAAGCTGATCAGTTTAGATTCCTATAGTCTATACCTTGCTTCCTGCTCCCTGAGGCTGGTTTTTTGAGAAAATTGAGGAGATAAAAAAGGCTGTGACAAGGGCCATTAACATGCTCACACAAAAGGACTTCCATGGGACTTTCCAGAAGTGGTTGCAACGGTACAACAAGTGCATTGCAGCCAGAGGAGATTACTTCTAAGGAGACTAGAGTTTCATGTGTTTAAAAGTGCCCATACGAACAAAGTCTGGGAACTTATTGAAGGCCCACGGTATATCCTTCCTATTACCTCTTTCTTATGCAAGAAATGTTTCTAGTCTTTCTGTACTCTATCCTTATTTTTATGACAGATGCTTGGTCCCTGCCTGTAAAAGATTCACTATAAAACTCATTTAGCTACAACCACTGTAAATAGTTCCCATTTCTTTCATTCTCTCCCTCTCTCACCCTCTCTTTCTTTCTTGATATCTCTCTCTCTCTCTCTCTCTCTCTCTCTCTCTCTCTCTCTCTCTCTCTCTCTCTCTCTCCTTACTTACCTACCTACCTAAAACTAAACAAAACTTCCATGAGGACAATTTCTTTCACAGAACTTCCCACCTCGGGAACATATACCATGGAGCTGCTTCTCAACTGATTACAACATGATCGTTTTCAAGTCCAATGTAGACAAATTCTTGTTGAGCCGCTCCCTTAAATAATCATATTCTGCTCAATCACCACCATCGTTACCAATCATCACAGTGTTGTCCCACCCTCCACCTGACACTCATTTAAATCTTATCCTCGAGTAGCCTTTTGACTTTGATGAGTGGTAACACCTTAGTATTTTATATATATATGTATATATATATATTTATTTTATATATATATATATATATATATATATATATATATATATATATATATATATATATATATATTAGTGATGGGACGATACCAATTTTTTTCTCAATTTCAATACAATTTCCTATTCCGCACTAAATTCCCGATTCTGATACAATTACCGATTCCGATTCCAATTCTTTATAAATCTCTAAATATTTAACTATTAGATTATTTTTTCCGATTACCGTAAAAAGCAAAAGTTAAATGTGCATACATTTTCTCAAACATAAAGAAAAAACACACTTGTTGGAGGTGATCTATAGATTTTAGTTTAACTGGCATTTTAAAATCAATAAATATTGATTATTTTATCATTACTACCAGTAATGGAAGATTTTGTTTTAAACAAAATCAAATGAAAAAAGATAATCAAAAGAATCGTTTTCGGCGTCGGAAAATCGTGACAAATTTTTCTGGTTCTGATAGCCTCAAAAGTTCTGATTTTTCCGATTCCTGATTCCAATTCTGATTAACCGTCCCAACACTAATATATATATATATATATATATATATATATATATATATACTAGCAGGGAGACCCGACGTTGTCCGGGATTAAATGAGGATCAACAAATGTTCCACCCTCCATACTATTATTATCAAAATCAGGGAAATCGTCTAATTTTTAATCAAGTCGATTGATTAACTGCTCTAGTTAGACCCCTCCCCACATGCAGTGTACCGGGAGGAAGCTTTACATGTCCCCCCCCAGTAACTTAGTCCATAATATATCATAGTGTACATTGCACTGTAGAGAATCTACTATTGATTTTATGAAATATCTGTGAATAATAGCTTCACTTATAGTTTAAAATGCAAGTCAAGTATCATGGTTTCATTGCGCTCTAAACAGAAACATTTATTTCAAATGCACCCCTGTCTTATAAAAGAATCTGCAGTTTATCTTATAGGCTGGGCCTTTCTGTTTGTGTGGTAATAAAACTTCTCAGATGCACTTGTGATGTTAGGTTGTATAAAATGTTAACTTTGGTCAAAATCAGATTTTTTTTTTAATCGGATTGTTTCAGGTATCTATTTTCGATCCTTATCAGATGCATTCTGATAAAAAAGCTTACGTTAGAACTCTCTCAGACAGAGCAAGGACTTTCATGTGAAATTTTAAAAACATCGGCCCAGCTATTTCCAAGTTCATAAGGAACAAACTTATCCACACACAGACAATATTTATTTTATTCAATAGATAGATAGGTATATAGATAGATAGATAGACAGATCGACAGACAGACAGATAAATAGACAGACAGACAGACAGATAGATAGATAGATATGTAGACGGATAGATAGATAGACAGACAGACAGACAGACAGATAGATAGACAGACAGATAGATAGATAAACAGACAGATAGATAGATCGATAGATAGATCGATAGATAGATAGATATAGTTATCCAAAGACTGTTTCGCTGTATCACAACACTTTAGTGCAGCTTTATTAGTACCCCGTCATATACACTGTTGATCAAAAATCTAAGACCACTTAAAAATCTTTAAAAAGAAACCTTTTTTTTAAAAGAATAGATTTTAAACTTTTCCGGCTTAAGGTTACTAATACTACAATCTAAAAGGTTATGGAAATAAAAAGCTATATTCCAAAAATTTTATTTAAAAATTTGCATTTTTATTAAATTAGGCTTTTTTACACATGATCAAAATTATAAAACCAAGGGTATAAATGATCAGATTTATGGTAATTCTAATGTTTTTAGTTCAGTTAGAGATTAGCAATCACTGTGTAAAGGTGTTATGTCTAAAGCAATAAAACTAACCGAAGTTGAGCGCTCTCGAATTCTAGGATTCCATAAGCAAGGTTTGTCACAGCAAGTGATAGCAGCTAAGATAAATCGCAGTAAAACTGTTATTTGCAACTTTTTAAAGAACACTGAGAATTATGGAAAAGCAAAATCCTTTTGTAGCCCCCCCCCCCCACACACACAAAAAAAAATTCTCCTGCATTGAGTAGGAGAATCAGACAGGTTGTTATGAATGACAGTGGACTTTCTTCTAGTGAAATTAAGGCGGCTACAGATGATGATTGCAGTCCAATAACCATCAGACGACATTTAACACAAAGTCACAATAAATAAAAAGCGTAAACAAATTCCTCCATTGCTACCACGTCACAAAGTGGACCGCTTAAAATTTGGTCGTGAATACCAAAACTGGGACATTGAGAAGTGGAAGAAAGTTCTGTTTACTGATGAGAAAAAATTCAATTTAGATGATCCTGATGGCTTCCAGCGATATTGGTATGACAAAAACATGCCACTTAAAAGTTTTTCTACACGTCATAGTGGTGGAGGGTCCATAATGGTATAGGGTGCCTTTTTTTATAGAGGGACGATGGAGCTCCAGGTGGTGCAGGGTTGTCAAACAGCAGCTGGTTATGTTAGCATGCTACAAAAAGCATCTTTGATGATGGAGGGTCATAGTTTGTGTGGGGATGGATGGTTATTCCAACAGGATAATGCTGCAATCCACACTGCAAGACGGACCTTGAGCTTTCTGCAAGAAAATGGAGTCCATTTCTTGGGACATCCTGCATGCTCACCGGACTTGAACCCAATTGAAATGACAAGAGAGGTTTATCGAAATGGCAAACAATATTTAACAAAAGATGAACTTCGTGAAGCCATCTTAAGAAACTGGAGCAGGATCCCCCACACGTTAATGGAAACTTTTATTTCTGACATGCCCCAAAGATTTTTTGAAGTCATCAAAAGCAGTGGAGGTAGAACTCATTATTAAGTTCGATTGTTGAATGTTTTCACACACTTTTTATACACTTTTTGTACAATTTAATAGAATTTTTGTCTCTGGTCTTATAATTTTGATCATGTGTAAAAAGCCTAATTTAATAAAAATGTAAATTTAAAAAATAAATCTTTGGAATATAGCTTTTTTGTTTCCATAACCTTTTATATTGTAGTAATGGTAACCTTAAGTCGGAAGAGTTTAAAATCTATCATTAAAAAAAGTTTTTTTTAAAAAGATTTTTAAGTGGTCTTAAATTTTTGATCAGTAGTGTATATCTATATATCTATAAAAGTGAGAATGTGTGTGTGTGTGTGTGTGTGTGTGTGTGTGTGTGTGTGTGTGTGTGTGTGTGTGTGTGAAGACAACTCTCAACTTATATACTCAATGAAAAACTTGAAATTTGGTATATAGAGAATTCAGACCCGTGGAAAAGTTTCTAATCTGTTTCCATCCGAAAAAAGGGCTGCTAAGGGGTCAACATTAAAAAATTGGTACTTGGGAGTCATCAGATTTTTATTTACTTGTCAACTGTTTCACAACCGCGTATGTGCGAATCGTTAACATGATACGATAAGTAGGTCTGGAAACAATTTTTAAAAATTGTGGCAAGCTGGTCTAATGGTTATCGTACTTGACTCATGTCTTTAGGTTTTGGTTTCCATCTCAGCTGGAGTAGTACTTAGAAGAAGTGAACTGTTTAGAAAAAATATAATTCTCGCATACACATATCTGAGCGTTTTTTTTCCCCCCCGTTTTTTACTTCATTTTTTTTTTAAAGCAATTTAATGTTACGTTTAATGCCGGGCAAGGCCGGGTACATCTGCTAGTATAAAGTTAATTCCCAGATTTACCCTTATGAAATTCACACACACACACACACACACACACACACACACACACACACACACACACACACACACACACACACATATATATATATATATATATAAGAATCCAAGTTTAAATCTATAAATAATATTTTACATTAAATTATTTATTGTTCGACAAGAATACTCATGTAAATTCATGTAAAATATACTTTTACAGTTTAAATTATTATTCTATAACAAGCTCTACTTCCTATCTTGGTTGTATTGAGCTTTTTTATTTGGTTAGGATTACTGTATAAATATTAATATTTATATTTACTTCAAGTTTACAAAGCTTTCGGCTTATAGACTTAATCTTTACGTCATGTATGGAAAACAAAATGGTGGAAAGCGATTGAAAATGGCAACATTATATTACTCGAAGATATATAAGAAAGTAATATAACGTTGCTGTATTTCAATCGCTTTCCCCCAATTTTTCCCCATGCATCATAACGTAACGTAACGTTATTCTTATTTTTACATATTTTTGATTCCCATTCTTTTTTTTTCCAAAACAAATCCCACAATACAGCTTTGATAAAGCGAGTGCAAAACTGGTCAGCTGACTCCCCCATTTTTTTTTCTCTTCTCTTAACCCAGTTAACTTTATTTTAAACGTTAACTTTATTTTAAATGTTGACTTTATTTTAAATGTTGACTTTATTGTAAATGTTAACTTTATTTTAAATGTTAACTTTATTTTAAATGTTGACTTTATTAAAAAGGTTAACTTTATTTTAAGCGTTGACTTTATTTTAAATGTTGACTTTATTTTAAATGTTGACTTTATTTTAAATGTTAACTTTATTTTAAATGTTAACTTTATTTTAAATGTTGACTTTATTAAAAAGGTTAACTTTATTTTAAGCGTTGACTTTATTTTAAATGTTGACTTTATTTTAAATGTTGACTTTATTTTAAATGTTGACTTTATTTTAAATGTTAACTTTATTTTAAATGTTGACTTTATTAAAAAGGTTAACTTTATTTTAAACGTTAACTTTATTTTAAATGTTGACTTTATTTTAAATGTTGACTTTATTTTAAATGTTAACTTTATTTTAAATGTTAACTTTATTTTAAATGTTGACTTTATTAAAAAGGTTAACTTTATTTTAAGCGTTGACTTTATTTTAAATGTTGACTTTATTTTAAATGTTGACTTTATTTTAAATGTTGACTTTATTTTAAACGTTAACTTAATTTTAAATGTTGACTTTATTTTAAACGTTGACCTTATTTTAAACGCTGACTTCATTTAAATGTTGACTTTATTTTAAACGTTTACTTTATTTTAAAAATTGACTATTTTAAACGTGGACTTTATTTTAAACGTTAACTTTATTTTAAATGTTGCCTTTATTTTAAATGTTAACTTTATTTTGAATGTTGACTTTATTTGAAACGTTGACTTTATTATAAACGTTGACTTTATTTTAAACGTTGACTATATTTGAAACGTTGACTTTATTTTAAACGCTGACTTTATTTTAAATGTTGACTTTATTTTAAACGTTGATTTATTTTAAACGTTGACTTTATTTTAAACGTTGACTTTATTTTAATTGTTAACTTTATTTTAAATGTTGACTTTATTTTAAACGTTGACTTTATTTTAAACGTTGACTTTATTTTAAACGCTGACTTTATTTTAAATGTTGACTTTATTTTAAACGTTGATTTATTTTAAACGTTGACTTTATTTTAATTGTTAACTTTATTTTAAATGTTGACTTTATTTTAAACGTTGACTTTATTTAAAAAATTGACTCCATTTTAAATGGTGTACTTTATTTTAAACGTTTACTTTATTTTAAACGTTTACTTTATTTTAAATGTTTTTAATCATGAATTTAAGTCTTCCCTTTATGATTGTCTCATATAAGTCTTGTGCCCCTCATAGAATCATGACATATATATATATATATATATATATATATATATATATATATATATATATATATATATATATCGGTTTTCGATGGTCCTCTTCTGTTGAGGATTTTAGTTAGCTAACTAAAATCCTCAACAGAAGAGAACCATATAAAAACGACAAACAACCACAGAATTCGTGCATAAGCCTGACGAATCCTAGAGTGGATGAAACGCCGAATATTCAGTGTAGCTTAATCGCCATATATATTTTATAAATTACTAACTAGCTCTACCTACGTATTGAGCACTTTTGAAGTAAATACTTAATGTTTACGCATAAATCTATACTTTCGTATATTAATTTTATGTGAGTAAATGAAGTAGTTATATATATATATATATATATATATATATATATATATATATATATATATATATATATATATATATATATACTCTAGGTTTGCATTTTGTCTCTGTGTGCGTCCGTAAGCATCAGGATATCTATCTCTCTATCTTTGCTCAATCAATTGATGTATCTCGTGGCTTTCTGGAAGCCGCATAATTATGGTGAATAAGGTTGAAATTAATGTGTGGCCAGCGACTAGAGGACTGAAGTGAATCAAATGGAAAGAAAAAGGCATTCATGCATTTATGTTTTATTCCTTCAGATTTCCGACCAAAATTGATTGGCGGGGACGGGCAGGGGCCACACGTACGCAGAGGTGTGGATGGGAGTGGGTGTGGGTGTAGGTCATCTGTATGCGGGTGTGTAATATTAACCTCTTTATGTGTCAATGTATATATATATATATATATATATATATATATTATATGGAGTAGTAAGACGCGTGTCCTCTCTTTCTCTATCTGTCTATTTATCTATCAATCTATTTCTGTATGTTACTGACCAGTGTGGGGATGTGCTTATGTGTTTGTAATATTAACGTTTTTATAGGCCAATGTATGTATATGGTGTAGAAATACGCATCTCTCTCTCTCTCTCTCTCTCGCTTTCTGTCGCTCTCTCTTTCTGTCTTTCTCTATATATCCATCTAACTATCTCCTTCGCGCTCTCTCTCTCCCTCCCTCTCTCTCTTTCTCCATGTATCTATCTATCTATCTATCTATCTATCTATCTTCACTCCTTATCTGTCTACCAATCTCTTCTTCCTCTTTCTCTCTCCCCCTCTCCCCCCCTCTCTCTCTATATATATATATATGTATACATATATACATATACGTATGTACGTATATATATATATATATATATATATATATATATATATATATATATATGCATATATGTACTTTGCGCTCTATCTCATTCGCTCTATATCTATCAACCATCTCTTTCTCTCTCTTATATATATATATATATATATATATATATATATATATATATATATATATATATATATATATATATATATGTGTGTGTGTGTGTGTATATCTTAAAATTTTACTGCCCCTAAAAAAATATCATATATATATATATATATATATATATATATATATATATGATATATACATATATATATATATATATATATATATATATATATATATATATATATATATATATATATATAATATTTTTTAGGGGCAGAGAACTTTTTATAAAAATTCACAGGAAAAATATTTCATCGTAAAAACATTGGTTTATTACAAAGAATAAGTTTTGGCATGTACAACCGATAGTTACCAAATCTGACATTAAAGAAAATAGAGTTGTCAATTTAAAGTTCATGTATATATATATATATATATATATATATATATATATATATATATATATATATATATATATATATATATATGGCATAATCATGGTGACACATCGGTTCTCGTCAGATCATCAAATATAAGCAACGTTGAGACTGGCTAGTATCAGATGGATGACAATTTGGGAATTTTAGGCGCTGTATGTGCTCTCCGCTTATCTCGGCATTTTTTTCCAGTCGTCTGGAACCTCCACTTGATTGTGCAACCCTTACAACAAAATAAAATTCCACACATAGGTACCCATATAGTATGTCAAGACTGAAGGAAGCTACCATATATATATATATATATATATATATATATATATATATATATATATATATATATATATATATATATATATATATATATATATTTAAAACCACCTGAACAGTGAGATTATATATATATATATATTTTTTTTTCTCACTGGTCTTCCAACTGAAACCAAATTCCCCTCTTTCCTCATTCGATTCTTAGCTTTTAATTTATCATTCTGACGTTTCCTCTTAGAGGGTCAGACGATAAGGCCTTAAGGAAATTTTAATAATTCCACCTGCCCGTTTTTTTGTTTCTTTGGTATTTAAATTAAATTATGTTTCCTCTGAAATTTCTCCTTCCATTTTGCTGTACCAAGAAATTACTTATATATATATATATATATATATATATATATATATATACATATATATATATATATATATATGTATGTTTGTTTTAAAAATAATATATATATATACTAGCATGGATACCCAGCGTTGCCAGGGTCGACATGATGTTCGGTTTGGCTACACCTACTATACTAAGAATATTGACCAGTTTTTCATTATTATATGTCAACTCCATCGTTACCCCAACAAAAATTTCAAAAATAAAAGAACGAATGAAAACACGAAAATGTATTCCCCCCACCCTCGAAAAAAAATCAGAAGTACGTGACAAACTCTCTATTAGATATTCGGCAGAAGGGATACGAAGAGAAGCTATTCTCCGGATATTGAGCACCTTTTATGACTATATTCCAGTTTAAGCGAATTTCTTTTATGCTCCCTCAGTCTAGAAAGGTTTGTTATTGTGGTCTGTTGCAATGAAAACAGAATGTAAATAATTCAATTTCAAAAATACCAAAGTAGAATTTTTGGTAACCGAAATACACGTTTAAATGCTATAAAAATGATGAGTTTTGACTTATTATGTTATTATAGAGAAAAAAAAAATAGCTTTTACAATATCAAAAAAATATGAAGAAAAAAACTGGCAAAAAAACCTAAATGAAAGTTTTTTCTTGTTTTTGTCTTTGTTTTAAATAAAGGATCGCAGTTGAATTGGATTGTTTGTTTATTTTAAAATAAAAATCTACTGAACCAAAACGTTAATTGCGAAATCACGAAAATTATTTTATTTATTTTATTTGAACTGATTCCAAAAATAATGCTTGAAAGTTTGTGTGAATTATTTTTAGCTTGATTATCCGCCGAAACCAAAAGAAGAAAGAGAAAGAACTCAAAACTAAAATAACTCAAACTGTTTTATAAAAAAAACCGATGTTGGTAAAAATAAATAAAATTAAATATGATATCAATATAAATCAAATTTAAATAATAAACTTAAATAGAACACTTAAAACAATCCTCTCACTATGAACAATAACTAACACACCGCTATTTAATAAATCGATTTTCCTTAATGTAATATGCAAATAACGTCATCTCTCAATCGTCTATTTTACACGAATCATGCTATATATAGGACTGAATGAAGCATTAAAGTAATGGACGTTTTGTATATATTTTTTTACAACTAAACAACTTTAACCCGTTGACAAACATAAGAACAATTGTAGTAAAGCCAAGACTACTACTACTACTCTCTATCCGTCCCTTTTCCTTCCTTACTTCCTTCTATTTTTATTTTTTGTTTACATTTCTAGATACAAAATAGTTGTGTGAGAACGATGAATTTGTTGACACATTTACTAATCTGTTTCAATATTAGTTTTATTTTATTTATTTAGGTTTTATTTTTTGCTTCATGTTTTATTAATTATTTTTTTTTAGATTTTAAGTTTCTATAACTTGGTTGAAGGATTCCAATAGGGGTTTTTCATTCTTATATTTCTCATCAGTAGGTTCATGTGCGTTTTTGCTGCTAAATGACTTTTGTCGGCGTTCTATTCGTAGGAAAATCATGTTTAATTTTCGATTTTTGAGCGATTGTTCGGAAAAATAGGTAACTTTACACGAATAGGGAGGATTTTTTTTTCATGTTTGAGTGATCCGTCCGTGATTTTTCATTTTAATATACTTTCATAGAAATGTTTCTGTTATTTTCTTTATGGCACAAGTGTCACGCTCATACATGAATTCCATAGCTAATATAACATACTGACCCAACCGGTCACGGGTAGTCTAGTCTAGTATGTATATATATATATATATATATATTTATATATATATATACATATATATATATATATATATATATATATATTGTTTGGTTGTTTTAAAAATAATATATATATATATATATATATATATATATATAACCACATATATTGATTACTACTATATTTTATGACTACACTTAAATGTCTTTACTGTCAGCAGTGATGTTTGTTTGCTCAATGGCCATAATTGATAGGACTATTGGCCACAATTGATATATGACTAACCATTCGGTTTTCGAATCTTAACATAAATATTACTTGCTACATATCGCCACACTGATCAGTCATAGATTGCGAAACAGCTGTCTGTGAATGATTATATATGTATGTGTGGGGGCATGTGTTTATTATCTACACGCAGTATTAAGCCAATTTATGTATATGGCAAAATAGGAATATATGTGTGTGTATGTAGTGTTTTCAAAATGCTTCATATATATATATATATATATATATATATATATATATATATATATATATATATATATATATATATAGTTATGAATATTAATATCCATAGACCCTGTTTCATCTTATGAATACTCATCAGTGTTGTTTTATCTAGGCAACGTATTGAAATGAACTTTTAGTCACGACTGACTGTAAAAGTCTACCGTCGTAACTGTTTCAGTCAAACTCTTAGGTTGTACACACACACACGTGCGCGCGCGCACACACACACACACCTATATATATATATAGTGTGTAAAAAACTGATCACATATTTTTGATTAATAAACATAAATTTATACAAATACATAAATTTATACAGCAATACATTAAAGGACCTTATATTTCCCATGTATATATTTTCCATGTGATAAAAAGATTTCTCAAGAGCTTTATTAAAAAGAAAAGTTTCACTTATACAAGAAAAGTGATCAATTCAATTTTTAAATCCAAAATCCAACAAATACATTGATATTACAAGATATTTTCAAATAATATACTATACGTCATGGGAAAACATTATTTTGATTAAATTAAAAGTTTAATTATAGGAATATAAAAGACCGGAAGTTCTTTTCTCTACTGTTCCAAAGAATTATAAGAAAACATGGAAAATATGGCTTCACCAGTCAATTAGAAAGGCCAAGAGAGTTAAGAAGTAATAATGTAAAATTTCTAAATAAACAAATCTTTGATGATAATTATTGCATTATGTAGGAAACTATCAAAAAATCTAGAACAGAATGTTAAGTGTTTCAATTAAACTATTGGAATCTATTGAAATGATATTGGTTTATGCTTAGCACCCTTTTTAAAAACCATTATTAAAACTATAACATAATAATCGGCTTGCGGCAAGCAAGAGCTGGATGAAAATGTCAGAGGATAAAATTAAAACCATGATATTCAGTGGTCAATCTAAATTTAATCTCTATACTGCCGATGGAAACAAGAAAAAAAATAAGGTGAAAGATAGCTAACGAGTTAAATAAAAAAATGTTTGTGGAAATGTAAAATTTGGAGGAGAGTCTGTTATAGTTTGGGGGTGTTTTTGATATTATTGGGGTCTGAGATTCAGTTTTGATAAATGTTAAAATGGATGCCGCCTATTACTGCAACATGCTAACTTCTTCCTTGTTTAATTTTTTAACAAAATTTGGTACATTTAAATTCAGGGCAACGACTCAAAACCCACTAACAATGATTTTTTTTAGAGAAAATCCAATGACCATCGAAAACTGTTCCACACAATTACCGGATTGCAATCCCAAGGAAAACTTCTGGGCATTTATAAAATCAAAAATTGTGAATAAAATGTTAAAAAATAAAACCCCCTCAAATCAGCCATAAATGAAGCATTTTCTATAGCAAGCAGAGATTTCCTTATATTAAAAAAAAAAATTGCATAATTACTTGTCAGTGTTTTCCGCATTCCATTTCCACTTAAGTGACTGGTAATCCTATATTTTTCATGTTTTCTTATAATTTTTTGACTAGCAGAGAATGGAAGTTCTAGAAACGTTGAAATACTTCTTTGTGATCCTCCAGCCTTTTTCATATCTATAATTTCACTTTTATCTTGATCAGAATAATGTTAATTATTTGAAAATATCTTCTATTTATTGGATTTTGGAATCAAAAATTGAATTTTTTTTTTTACAGGCGAACATTTTATTTTGAATACCATTCTTAACATTTTCTTATCATAAATGAAAATATATATTAGACGTGGGCAATAGAAGTTTCCTTAATATAATATATTTCTATTGTAAAAAATTCGCCTAAATTTATGTTTATTAATAAAATATGTGACCACTTTTTCTTTGTACACACTGTATATATATATATATATATATATATATATATATATATATATATATATATATATATATATTTTATACATATATTATATATATATACATTATATATATATATATTTTATATATATATATTTTATATATATATATATATATTATATATATATTATATATATATATTATATATATATTATATATATATATTTTATATATATATATATATATATTTTATATATATATACACACACATATATTTTATATTTAAATACACATATATATTTTACACACACACACACACACACACACACATATATATATATATATATATATATATATATATATATAGAACCTTGGCTATTAAAAGATGCTAGTCTAACTGCACTGATGAGTTGTGATACAACGAAACAGTACTGTATGAGATGACTATATATATATATATATATATATATATATATATATATATATATAATAATGCCCCCTGACATGTGTTTCGTCGTTTATGACTCATCAGAGTGGAGATGTACCAAACTGGTCAAAGGGAAAATTATTCCCAGCTTGCATTTAGGTAAAAATGCGCTTCCATATAAATAATGGATTCATATGTAATATATTGATGTCGGCATTCTATGGGTGTTCAGCGTAAATGGAGACTCCCTGATATTATTGTAGCTCTTTTGTTAAAACTGCAAAAATATTTGTCTAAGCTAGCAGAGATGCTCGATGTAGCCCGGTCGTAAAGTACACTTAAATATGATATTTTAATTCTTGCAGATTTCGTATATATTATTATAGAGTTAATGTTCTACCGATTCTTATATATTATATAATATATATTTTCAACATTTTCAATATTTTTGTGATTTCATAAATAAAATATATATCCATATGATTCGGATGCATCAAGCAGAATCGAAACCGAAACCAAAACTTATAAAGAATTCTGGTAAAATTATTTATAAAAAATAGATTGAGTGCCATCAGCTATAATCGAAACCGAAACCAAAACTTATGAAGAATTCTTGGTAAAATTATTTATTACAAGAAATGGAAGGCCATAACAATTAAACGACAGTCACTTAGAAGAAAACAGATGTAAGCGTGACACACAAAATAACTCACACACTATCGTATTAATATATAGATTTATTATTATTACTTACAGTCATCTGTGTTTCATATTTATGTAATCTTTATTTTAAAAGATACTAATCACTGTCGGTCAAAGGATTCAAAGCCACTAACATCAATTAACGCAGGAGAAATTAAGTTCTATGTAATGTTAGATCGGTAAGTCATATACGGTAAACGTAGTCATAGTGTTCAACAGCAGAGGTTGGAACATCATTTTATGCTTAGTTTAGTCCCAATACTTGTTTTTAAGGAGACGATAACAATTTTTATATAAATATTTATTATTATTACCTACCTACATACATGATGATGATTGCAATGTCTTGTCAGACGAGTGCCACTTCCTCAGATACGAGCCCAAAAATGACTTCCATCGCCACAGGACCATTTTAATAGACAAATGCGTGAGGGAGTATCTATACACAGATGATGTTACAGAGTCTTAGCTTTGTACGACAGCTAAGTCTCTCTCTCGGTTCAAAATGTTGAGATCCAGCAACAAGCAAGAGCAAGATAGCCAGCAACAAGTTAAACTGCAGACCAGCTTAATACGGGTACTGGTCTCCCGCTTTATGGTTTTTTGAATTAGAGATTTGCTTCTCCTAGAAAGGTTGCCTTCACCACGGCTTACAGGAACCCTCTCCACCCCAACGCACACATACATACACACAAACACACACGGTGCTAGTTGATCATTGACCCCCAAAAAGGGTTTATTCGCCCTTTGGAAGGTCTTGTTTTTAATCCTTCAGGGAGACTAGCCACCCTCCTCACCAAACAAGTCTGGTGGGGGAACCAGTTATTCGCCGGTGACCCGACCATGAGGCAGGTAGTACTGGGTTACATGGTACCAGTAGCATATGACATGACCTGACACAACCTACAACCTACATGATGATTGCAACGTCTTGTCAGACGAGTGCCACTCCCTCAGACATTTAAAATCCATGAGCCCAAATGCCTGAGGGAGTATCTATACAAATATGATGTTACAGAGTCTTAGCTTTGTACGACAGATAAGTCTCTCTCTCGGTTCAAAATGTTGAGATCCAGCAACAAGCAAGAGCAAGATAGCCAGCAACAAATTAAACTGCAGACCAGCTTAATGCCAAAGGGCGAATGAACTCTTTTTCTGGGTCAACGGCCAACTAGCACTGTGTATATTTGTGTGTGTGTATATGCGTATTGGGGTGGAGAGGGCTCCCGTAAGCCGTAGTTAAGGCAACCTTTCTAGGAGAAGCAAATCTCTGATTTAAAAAACCATAAAGCGGAAGACCATTACCCACAACCTACATACATGCATACATATATACATACACACACACATATAAATATATATATATATATATATATATATATATACTAGCAGAAGTACCCGTCATTGACTGGGTTCAAAAACAGCCTACAGAAAATGGACTGTGATTGATAAAAGTATGATAGGTTATGGAAAGGAGGGGTTTATAAAGAGATAGGTTTTGATCCTCAAAATTTTACCCTAAGCAAAATCTGATGAAAGTTAAGATTATTTTCGCGAAAATATATGTTTTATATCAACTTTGTTTCCATTCGTAGCCAAGAGTGACCAACAAAATGATGTTTCCTTACAAAGAGAAAATGTTATATATATAATAATATAAATATACAAGAAATAAATGTTACCATAGTCAATAAAAGTTAATTTTATGGTAGAAAATTTCATTGGTTTGTGTTTTTAGTAGTTTGTAAAAAAAAAAAAATGTTTTTTTAATTCACGAACCGGTTTAAAAAAAATCAAAATAGCAGCGATTTAGAAATGAAGAGCCCCGTTTTCAATTTGAAGGAGGGGCACCTGAGTATTCTGTGTTAACAATTTAAGAGAATTCCATCAACGTAAGGAATATTTATAAACATATTTTAATGTTTTCCGTTATTTTGTGCTTGAGGAATATTCGATTATGACATGTGTAGTTTATATAAAATTTCATTTAAGTAGTTATCGCCTCAAATTTCATTTTAATTTCGGTTCGATGAAATTATTTCAAGTAAAGAGCATTAAAAACTATTTCAAAACAAAAAAAATACATGAACTGAACTTTTATTAACTATGGTAACATTTATTTCTTGTATACTTATTTTTTCGGGTAGTCGTTTGTTGGCTTTTCTGCTAAACACTCTTACTAAATAATATCGACGAAATATCGAAAAACAAAGAAACAAAAACAGTTTTGAAAAATAATAAAGCTTTACTTAGTTTAGTAAAATAATCCGAAACAGCAAAATGGGATATTAAAAAATTAAACACGTAATTACTTTAGCTTTTTAAAGCAAAGAATCGATATAAATATGAATAAGAAGAAACTGGCGACCTTTTCAAGCAGAACAGCTTCGTTTCAGTTTTATAGTATTAAACGGTGTAGTATTGCGCCGTCGGATTCAGGGTTTTACTATTGTAATGTAAAGAACACGCAGAAAGTGTTGTAATCAACTGAATTCCTTCTAGTACACTGACAAAAAATGCTTAAACAGATATATAAATAAAAATAAAAAGGTTATGTATATGTTTTTATGATTTTAGTACGCTATATACTAAAATTCAACATGGAAAACTTACAAACGAATTAAATCTAAAACCAAGCTTCTCTCTTTACATCATCACCATTCTAATCCATATTTGTCATCAATTGAAATGAATGGCTCTCGTCTTCAGGAGGCCTCAAGTTTTGACAAGCTTCTGGGCTTGACCATTACTCCTGATCTTAAATGGAACACGTATATCAAATCTGTTGCCAAGGCCGCTGGAAAAATGGTGGGATCTTTCTATCGATCCGGTAGATATCTCACTGCTGATGCTATTCTCTATCTATATAAGAGCCAGGTACGTCCAAGGATGGAATACTGTTGCCACATCTGGGCAGGAGCTGCTAGAAAGGACTTGTCCTGCCTTGATAGAGTTCAAAATAGACTTCGTAGCCTTGTAGGAGATGTCCTTTTCTCCTGCTTGCAACCTCTATCTCACAGAAGAGATGTTGCGAGTTTGTCTCTGATGTATCGTTATTTTCATGGAAAGTGTTCAACTGAGCTTCAATCTATGGTCCCCCCTCGCCAAACTTTCACAAGAAACACTCCTCTAGCTGTAAACACTATCAATAATTTCCCCCACTCTTTATCTGTGCCTAAACCTAAACGTAGATTCCATGAACAAAGCTTCTTTCTTAGAACTGCACGCCTGTGGAATTGTCTTCCGTTTTCCTGCTTTCCGGCTGACTACAATATGGTTGTCTTCAAGTCTAAAGTAAATAAGTTCTTGATGAGCCGTTCCATATAAGTTATCAAATTTACCAAATTTTCATTACTAATGATTACTATATTGTCCAATTTCTACTGTACACTCTTTAACCCTTATCCTTGAGTGGCCTCTGGGCCTTGATAATGTGGTGATGCCTATGTAAAAAAAAAAAAAAAAATGATACTGTAGATTTAGCTTTTGAAGGTGGCAAAGGTAAATATATAGACTTTTCAAACTCTAAAGCTTTCTGGTGTAAAAATAAAAATAGCAAAACTAGTGTTTCTAAAGGTATTTTAAAAATACTTCTAAGTCATCTTATTAAAGAATGTTATTTTCAAATAGGAAATAAAATATTACTTCAAACGATAGGTATCTCAATGGAATTAGATCCTGCGCCATTTTGAGAAAATCTGTATTTACATAGACTCGAGTATATATATATACATGTCATAACAAATAAAAAATGATATATCTAAAACATATTATTTTCATGGGTGTAGAAGATTTATAGATAACCTTATATGTATAAACAATAACGATGAATTCGAAAAAAAATAAACGTCTTATATATCCAATGGAGTTAGAATTGAATTGTGAACATAGAGGACAATAGGCTACATTTCTGGATTTAAATATAAAACTTGAGGATGGGATTTTTCTTTATAAAATATTCGATAAAAGAAACTCTTTCCCCTTTAAAATAGTATGTATGCCCCATAAAGATAGTACCTGCCCTGTTTTTATGTTTTATGGAACCATTATGTCAGAGTTTTTGAGAATAGCTCGCGTTACTTTAAAATTAACAGATTTTATACCACCAGTTTCTAGCTTAGTAATAAGTATGATAAAACAAGGTGGAGATAAAACTAAAATATTTAAACAGTTAAATAAAATAAATTGTTTGTTATCCTGGTGCTTCTGAATCGTATAAAATTAACCAGAATATATTAATAAAGGAAATCCCAAACTATATTAGTAATGTATAAAATTATTGTATATATATATAAAAAAAAAAATATGTATATATTTATAAATATTTTTAACCTTTATATATTTTTAATTTTCAATAAATAAGAATGTAAATATATAAAGTACTAATCATAGTTGGGGTAATAAGTAGTAAAATGGATTTATCCTAATCTTATAAATACAAGACTGGTAAATTAAAAAATATATTCATTTTGAATTTGGAAACTGATGAATCTCATAGGTAAGAAATTCATTTTTGTAACATGAATAGGTTAGCCAAATCACTTAAGATTAGGAAACTAGATCTAATGCTTGTAACATGTCTTTTTCTTAAGATTAAGGGAGGTGGTGTTTGATCAACACTGCTGGGGAGCCATGATTTAATATACTGTTTTGTGTTTAAATCCCCGAAACATTGTTTCATGGTGAACAACTGATGATTCCTTAAATTAGCATTAGTACTATAGTGAATTCGAGAGAGCAAGTTGATGCATTGATTTGCAGGTTATTAAATGACTTATTGACTAAATAGTTTTCTAACGACTGATAAAAAATAAAAATAGTTTTTTGTATAGTTTTAAAGGTTAAAAAACTATATATATATATATATATATATATATATATATATATATATATATATATATATCAGGTATGTATTGCTCCAAATTTATGCAAGCATTTATATTGTGTCGATTATTTAGATTACTTTTCTCACAATATTTCAGCAATCACTTGCAATAAGGATTGAATACTGTCACTTAGAATAGTTAAACGTAAGACTTTTACTCATTCATAGCTGATGGAATGAGAGAGAGCTACCTCTGTGGATTAAATAAAGGATTCTGTTTGAAATTTCGTACAGTTTTCCCGACAGTTCTGAATAGTGGGGCGGATTGCTGAAACAACCTTTCCCTTGATGCTTGCATCACTAAGTGTAAGATTTTTATAGAATATTGAGCTAACCTGCCCCACTAGAAATTTTGACATGAGGAATGATCGTTTGCATTATTTTGATTAATAGAACTGTTTTCATCTTCAATGAATATTATTTGCACGGTGATGTCACCTCTGACCTTCTTCAAGTGCATAAGTCGCCATGTTTGATATTGGGAAAGGGTTAGTTACATACTTCCAGGATTTCGTATTTAGGTTTTACAACAATAAAATAATTTTTTTTTTAAATTCTTTAAAAATTACAGATTACATAAACTAAAACATACCAAACAAATAACACTCAAGAGGAGCACATTTTTCCAATTAATACAAATAAGACAAACACTTTCATGGAGTGCTTTCCAAGTTCAATAAGATGCATTTGAAAAAGGTCAGAGGTTATGTGTGCGAAAACATTGTGAAAAAAAAACATCCAAAATGAAAACAGTGTCTTGAATAATCCAAATTATCCCAATTATCAATCCAATTCTAAAAAATTCTGAAATATTATCCAAATATTATTCGGCAACTCATTTGCATACATCACTAAATGTATGAGTCAGTTTGTAGTTATATGCACATGAAATTTATCATTAAAAAATAACGCAAGCAACATGTTAGTACCTAATTGTAAACTAAACATATTAATATCAACCATACAATAAAAAGTTTAAAGAAGAACAATGGATTTGAAGCAAAATAATAAAAAAAGTAACTTAATTTAAAAGCTCATGTCTGAAAGCAACACAATGTTAAATGAGCGAGATCAGAGATTTGCAGCTGTACAACTCATGCTCGCTACCAATCCAAGTTATGACAACAGGACCATTGCCAGCACCTTCAAAATGCATTGCTGGATTGCCGCATATAACAGAGACATGCCCAGGGAGATGAAAACGAAATTCCAGCTATGATTATGGTCTTTGGTGTGGTTTTAAGTGAGGACCACATCATGCCACCTCACATCTTCGAAGTCAACTTGAAAGTCATCATCAAAATGTACTTGGATGTCCTGAGTGTGATGATCCTTTGGTGTAATCAAATGGCCACTGGCAGACCCTAAGTGTGACAGCAGAACTCGGTGCTGGCAGACCCTGGGTGCTATGACTTTGTACCCTTCTGTTACTGGCCCCCACCATCCTTCCCCAACTTGAACCCACTGGACTACTTCAGCCTCAATCACTACCTTGATACAGGTTTGGAACTGGGAGCATACCTTTTCCACAAGCGCTAACAGGAGTTTGATGAATACTCAGCGGATAGCAGCGCTCAAGCTGGCTTTGGTGTTGTGGGAGGTCATGTTGGTGATGTTCTCGATGTATGATAGAATGTTTATATCATTCTTCTGATTTGTACACAATTGGCCAACTAGTAGATGATCTGCAACAAAAAAAGAAAACCGGTTTTCATCAAACGGAAATGGAATCATGTTCTATTTTCTAGATCAATAATTTTATCGTTCTAGCCTGTATATATGTATAAATGTTTATATAAGCAGGATGTTGTAGTTTGCTTGAAGTACTGTATATAATAAAGAGATGCGTTTATAGTCTATGATAATGTAGTTTGGTAGAACACTGTTGAGTACGAGACAAGATAAACAAAATAAATGATAATATTTAAAGATTTCGATAATTTTCGATTATTAATTATTTATTTACTAACTAGGCTGAGTGCTCGGTGTTGCCGGGTGTTTGTAGGTGTGTGTTGAGCAAAAAAAAAAAAAAGTTGTAGTAGGCAGGCAGGCTCGAACCTGTGACGCAAAGGCGGCAAAGAGAGTGGAGGTGTGTGTAAGGGTGTGGGTTGAGCAAAAAAAAAAAAAAAGACAGGAAAATTGCAAGCGCAAAAAAAAAAGTAATAGTAGGTAGGTAGGCTCGAACCCATACTGCGAAGGAGGAAAAGAAAGTAAAAAAAAAAAAACGTGATGTATTAGCTGTTGTGCTGATCGCCAAACTGGTTTAAATTAAGGCTAGACAATCGAAAAGAGGCGATGACTTTGGAAAATATCTGCGAAAAAAAAAGTCAAAATGATATCAATCTCGTGAAAATCTGTCGCCTCTGTCAAAAGTTTTTGCGAGACATACATACATACATACATACATTTAAACAGACAGGTGAGATTTATTTATTTAGTAAAGTAATTTAGTTGAATGGGAACAAAAAAAGTACGGTCACATTCAATGCTGCCAAAACTAAGCTTGTTTTCTTCAATAATTGCAAGAAACCTTCTCAACCACCAATAGCTATGGCTAAAGATACATTACTTGAAAGTACTTCTTTCAAACTCTTTGGCTTAACGTTCACAGGGAATATGATTTGGAACAGATACATTGAGAGCATTGGCAGGGCTGCTGCGAGGAAGGTGGGCTGTATTTATTTGCTTCCCCACTGAGCAAATAAGGCACAAGGCCGTTTTTTAATGTGGAGAGAGGGGGAAGGGAGGGAGGGAAAAGGGGACCAGCTCCCGATGGGTGGAAAATGGGAGCTGGATAGTGACAATTGGTATGATGGTTTTCCCCTACATTAACCAAGGCCTGATATGTGGGGTTGCCCCCACATATAGTCTTTGCTTGCAGTATCTGCAGGAACAGATACTACATTTTGATCTTGGCCAAAAGGTCACAAATTTGCTCCCCACAGAGAGGGGGGAGCTGTATTTATTTGCTTCCCCACTGAGCCAATTAGGCACAAGGCCATTTTTTAATGTGGAGAGAGGAGAGGGGGGGGGAGGGAAAAGGGGACCAGCTCCCAAGAGGGGGGAAATGGGAGCTGGATAGTGAGAGCCAGCTGGTATGTAGGGTTGCCCCTACACGGACCAGGAGATTGCCACAAGGGTAATGGTCTTTGATTGCAGCATCTGCCGAAACAGACACTATACTCTGATCTTGGCACAAAAGGCCACAGAAGTGCCCCCGTATGGGGGCGGGCAGTATTTATTTGCTCCCCCACCGAGCAAATTAGGCACAAGGCCGATTTTTAATGTGAGGAGTGAAGGGGAGGGGGAAGGGAAAAGGGAACCAGCTCCCAAGAGGGGGGAAATGGGAGCTGGATAGTGAGAGCCAGCTGGTATGTAGGGTTGCCCCTACATGGACCAGGAGATTGCCACAAGGGTAATGGTCTTTGATTGCAGCATCTGCCGAAACAGACACTATACTCTGATCTTGGCACAAAAGGCCACAGAAGTGCCCCCGTATGGGGGCAGGCGGTATTTATTTGCTCCCCCACCGAGCAAATTAGGCACAAGCCCGATTTTTAATGTGAGGAGTGAAGGGGAGGGGGAAGGGAAAAGGGGACCAGCTCCCGAGAGGTAGGAAATGGGAGCTGGATAGTGATTTGCCAGCTGGCACTACATGGACCAGAAGATTGCCACAAGTGCAATGGTCTTTGCTTGCAGCATCTGCCGGAACAGATACTGCACTTTGATCTTGGCCCGAAGGCCACAAAGGTGCCCCCGCAAGGAGGGGGGGCTCTCCCTATCGTACTAGAAATTTACTTACACCTGAAAGTATAGTGTAACTCTACAAGGCCCCTATTCGCCCATGTATGGAATATTGTTGTCACATTTGGGCTGGTGCATCTGCTACTAGTCTCACTTTTGGACAAGGTTCAAAAGAGAGTCGCCAACCTGATAGGTCCTGAACTATCATATAGGTTTCGGCCTCTTGTCCCATCGACGAAATGTTGCATCCCTCTACCTGTTTTAATGGTGGATGCTCCAACGAACGTCCTCAACATAAATACATCATTTTACATTAATAATTTCCCTGTTCCTTAACTTTTGGAGGCCTGTAATTTAATTAAATTTATTTGTATGCAAAAAACGAATATGTATTCAAAATCAAAAATTAAAAAAAAAAATTTTTTTTTATTTAACTACCATTATTAAACATTGGAAAATTCACCAAAAATTATTTTTTCCTTTTTCATAGATAAAGTTAGAAGTCATTAAAAAAAAAAATGATTGACCGTTCCTTAACTTTTGGACGCTACTGTATATTTCAGAGATATACCCCATCTTCAGTGTGTTATTTCAAAATACAACCGCTGAGATACAACGCGTGGCTCTTTACAAACTGACTTTTCTTTCTCCAACTTTACAACATGGCAAGGGAGAAGAACAGAAAAAAAGAAACAATACAATACACTGAAGATGGAGTATACCTCCGAAATATATTTGTGATAAATTTCAAACAAGTAAAATATTTGTTTATTTTCCTAATATTACGTTGTGATTTGGCTTTCAAGCGCACTTGATGCGTATTTTATTTTATACAAATTATAACAACATTTATATATGAACAAACAGTCTTCACAATATATATATATATAAATATATTAGATATATCTCTTAACCGTTGTTTCACAAGCTCTACCGCTATATATTCTGATTTCATTATAAAATTCAAAAACAGTGAAATAAGACATTTTTCTCGCATAAATAAAATATAAATCTCCTTACTTTTATTATTATTATTATTAGTAGTAGTAGTAGTAGTTTAGTATAATAATTATTAGTAGTAGTTCTATACAGAGCAACATTCACACTAGGCGTGGACTTTCTTCCGAAAAAGGAAGTTTCTAGGGAATATCAAATTCACAAGCGGTCCCGAGTTGCATGTAATCCCAATCAAGGAGTATGATGACATTATGTCTTTGCAGGTTTAACAAGAGGGTATGTACGTCCTCCTACATTACAGTGCATGGTATTCCCAAGTGGTCACCCATCTGATACTGACCAGCCACAGTGTTGCTAAACTTCGTTGATCTGACGAGGACCGCTGTAGTAATATTATTCTTTATCATTTTTATATAGAAGTAAAAAGATTCATTATTTTGCCATCTGATTTATATTCATGTTTTTGGTGTTTACAGACGCATTCATATAAATTAGATGCCAACGGTGATAAAAAAAAGTTACTCTTTCTCTAAATGATTACAGAGAAAGTTTAGAGAGTTGTTGAATGAACATGGAGTCAAAATTCGAGAAATACATATGTAGCTACAGGAGGGATTGGTGATTTGTTACAGCTAATTAGAGAAAAAAAATCTTTCAAATATATCCCAATCCCAGAACTAAGCTATATTGTAGCATGCAGTTTGTGTTATCGATTCGATTACATTACACCTACCGGTGCCATATGGCACAATCACGTTGACTCGCCGGTTCTTGCCAGATCACCAATGTTGAACGTGGCCAGTATCAGATGGGTGACCATTTGGAAAGGCAAGGCACTATATGTACCGTGAGGTAAAATGCCAGGTTGGGAAACTGGCGCAGTCTATCCTTCTCTCAAAGGAAGATGGGCCTCACCACATTGGTGAAAGTTTCAGACCCGATCAGCAGTTTTCCTCAGTGGCCAGCTCAACCAAATCCTGTTAGCATTCGGCCTATACCTGGACTGAAAACTGCTACTTTTTTTTAAAGAGAAACGCGGTTCAGTTAATTGACTACTTTTTTTTTTTTTTTTTTTTTACAAAGGCATCACCACTTATCAAGGCCAGAGGCCACTCGAGGGAAAGGGCTAAAGAGTGTACGGTAGACAATTGGACAATAAAGTAATCGTTAGTAATAGAAATTTGGTAAATTTGATAACTTATATGGAACGGCTTATCAAAAATGTGTTTACGTTAGACTTGAAGACAACCATATTGTAGTCAGCTGGAAAGCAGGAAAACGGAAGACAATTCCATAGGTGTGCAGTTCTAAGAAAGAAGCTTTGTTCATGGAATCTATGTTTAGGTTTAGGCTTAGATGAAGAGTGGGGGAAATTATTGATAGTGTTTTCTTGCAAGACGGGTGTTTCTTGTGAAAGTTTGGCAGGAGGGACCATAGATTGAAGCTCAGTCGAGCACTTGCCATGAAAATAACAATAAAGCAGAGACAAACTCGCAACATCTCTTCTGTGTGAAAGAGGTTGCAGAGAAGAGAAAAGGACATCCCCTACGAGGCTACGAAGTCTATTTTGAACTCTATCAAGGCGGGATAAGTCCTTTCTAGTAGCTCCTACCCAGATGTGGCAACAGTGCTCCATCCTTGGACGTACCTGGCTCTTATATAGATAGAAAATTGCATCAGTAGTGAGATATCTATGGGATCGATAGAAGGATCCCAATATTTTTCCAGCCCCCTTTGCAACGGATTTATTGTATGTGTTCCATTTCAGATCAGGAGTAAAGGTCAAGCCCAGAAGCTTGTTAAAACATGAGGCCTCCCCAAGACGAGAGCCATTCATTTCAATTGATACTAGATGAGGATCAGAGCGTTGATGATGTAAAGATAAAAGCTCGGTTTTAGATGCATTAAAAGTAACACGCCACCTGTTTCCCCATTGTACCACTTGCTCAAGATTAGAGGAGAGAGAATCGGAGAGAACTAGGTCGTTTACGGCCTTAGATGTGCTACCATAGATAGTAGTGTCATCAGCATAAATGTCTACAAATGATGTAAGGGTGTACTTCGGGCCATCTGATGTTATTAGTCCGTGGCGATCCTGTTGAACGAGGGGGGAGGTCCAACTCGGTTAAAAGAATGTACAAAGGGAAAAAAGCCATAACGAAATAAACTTTGATTGATTCACATTTAGTATAGTAATAGATTTTTTTAATGAAAATATTTTTTGAATTAAAATTTTAAAATATTTTGTAAGATGAAAATAGCGATTAAAGAATAGTTTTCATTAATCTGTATTAATAAAATGATGAAACAACTTCATATGTATATATTATTTAATTAGAATTCATTATTGAGATGAGTATTATTTATTAATTTATTTATCTATTGCAGATGAGGATAATAGTCTGCAATCTATCTATCTATCTATCTATCTATCTATCTATAAAAGTAAACGTGTCTGTGTGTGTATCTGTGTACATTTCCCTACGCAATAACTCTGTCAATTTTAAGTCTACAGACTCGAAATTTGATATACATGATACTGAGATTTGGGAAAATCGATGTGATCGGTTTTCGGCCAGAAATTTCACTGTTAATGGGTCAAAGTTCAACGATTTGACTTTTGAGAACTCTACCAAACTCCTCATACAATTTTGGGTCTGAACACTTGAAATGTTAGATATTGATTTCTTGGACATGGATCTAACTAAATAACTTGATTTGAGCCCAAAACAATACATGTTAAAAGGTCATAATAGGGGTCAAATTTAAAAAATTACCTTTTCTTTTTTTTTTTTTTTTTGCTCAGCATACACCTCCAAACACCCGGGCAACGCCGGGCTGAAATGCTACTATAGCTATAAAAGTGAACATGTCTGTGTCTGTGTCTGTGTCTGTGTGTCTGTGTGCATTTCCCTACGCAATAACTCTGTCAATTTTTAGTCTACAGACTCGAAATTTTACAGGGTACTGAGATTTGGGAAAATCGATGTGATCGGTTTTCGGCCAGAAATTTGGCTGTTAAGGGGTCACAGTTCCACGATTTGACCTTTAACTCCTCCGACAATTTGGTGTCTAAACACTTGAAATTTTAGATATGGGTTCCTTGGACATGGATATAACTTAATAACTTGATTTGAGCCCAAAACAATGAATTTTAAGGGGTCATAATAGGGGTCACAGTAAAAAAAAATTATCGTTTTTTTTTGTTCTTTTTGCTCACAATACATCTCCAAACACCCGGGCAACGCCGGGCACCCATGGTAGTAAATTAATAAACTTCATGTGTGTCTGTATGTAATTTGTTTTCTTGCAACTAGGTGAATTACAAATTAATTTTTTTTTATTCATCTCTTTTATATTTATTCATGGAATATTTAGTAAAATAGTAAAAATACAATAACGTCATTTAAAAAAAACAAAACAAATATATTTAAAAAGAGCATTTTATTATGACATTAAATCCACCAGAATGCATTTTAGTTTATTCGTAAAAAAAGCAACAAATTTGAATCTTTTACTAATTTATATATCTATAAAAGTGAGAGGGCGTGTGGGTGAGGACAATTCTCAAAGTATATACTCAACAAATTTTTGAACTGCAGACTTGAAATTTGGTATATATAATGTATTCAGACATGTGGAAAACTTTATAATCAGTTTACATCTGTTTCACGACTGTGCATGCACAAATTGTTTATATTATGTAAAGCAACCTCTCTCTCGCAGAAGAGACGTTGGTAGTCTGCCTCTGCTCTGTTGTTATTTTCATGATAAGTGCTCGACTGAGATTCAATCTATGGTCTTCCTCATCTGTAAAACATTGACACCATTAAATATGGGATTTTAGCGACACATTATGAGTAGAAACTCTGCTATATTATTAATAGATGTCTAATACCTATTGTTAACATTTCACAAAAGCCATATTTCATATCTGAATTATCATAAAGTGCTTCTATCTTTTTTTATCCACTGTGTATAAAGCTAAAAATAATTACGACGCCCCCCCCCGTGTTCAAAAATTTAAACTAATTGATTATTTTAGGGGTTCATACCGTACATAACATTCTATAAACATACACATGCGTAGCTTTATATGAATTGTGATATAGTTTTTGACAGGCAGCTGTTTCACCGTTTCACGACTCATCAGTGTGGCTAGACATCAGAACAGCATCAACCGTGATATTCGAAACGAGAATGATAAGATGAGTGTGTAATATGAGTTATAAAGACAGCTTAAATCTGTTGACGTCAGAGGTAAGATTAAATCCGGGCAGAATAGGGAGATGGTATGATTCCCCCTCTATGACCAGATTGAAAGAATTGATGAGACTTCTTGGGTTGGTAGATGTAGAACAGTTGAGGTAGCAGGTCAAATTCACAGAGGAACCTCAGGTAAAAATTTGGGCAGAAGTAATAAGGATGGACTTGAGAGAAATAGGGATACATAAAGTCTGGCGGGAGATAGGGTAGTTTTAATAGGTACATTTCTTAAAAGCTGGCCAACACATGTCAGCAGGTAAAACGGATGTTAAACCGATGATGATGATGATGATGATGATGATGATGATGATGATGATGGAGAGTAGGAGTAGGAGGAGGTTTATTTTTTTATAATTAGGACATGTTTAGATGTTTAGTAACCAGTAAAAATGATCTTCGCTTCCCTAGAATTCATAAATATAATCACACATGCATTTGGAATCAGTTTTCGATTTCTGATCATATTAAAGTTTACTTTAGACCTACACATTCTTACTATTTGAAACACACGCGCACACAAGTCCTACCTAACTAATATTCCTGGTGAACCAAGTGCAAAAGAGATCCAGACAATTGCACTTAAGGGAACAGCGAGGATACTAAAAAGACCCCTCGGTTAGTTTCAATAAAAAGCAGGGCAATGTTGGCAGCTCGTTTGGCTGCCCCATACCCAGCATTACAATCTTCAAAGGAAGAAAATCAAAAAAAAAAAAAGAACAGGCACACACACACACGCACACACACTTTTTATCATTTATTTGTATATGCTCTGTAGTTACATCGAGCTTCATAAATTAAAGGATTGGTATAAATAGTGAAATAATTAAACAAGCACATTTTTTCCATGAACACACACACACACACACACACACACACACACACACACACATATATATATATATATATATATATATATATATATATATATATATAACTACTTCATTTACTCACACAAATTTAATATACGAAAGTATAGATTTATGCGTAAACTTTAAGTATTTACTTCAAAAGTGCTCAATACGTAGGTAGAGCTAGTTAGTAATTTATAAAATATATATGGCGATTAAGCTACACTGAATATTCTGCGTTTCATCCACTGTAGGATTCGTCAGGCTTATGCGTCATATATATTTTATAAATTGCTAACTATATATATATATATATATATATATATATATATATATATATATATATATATATATATATATATATATGGAGGATATGCTTATTCAATTACATTTCACCTTTTATTCATACCAATCCTTTAATTTATGAAGCTCAATGTAACTACAGCTACAGAGCAAAAACCAAAAAATGACAAATATATATATATATATATATATATATATATATATATATATATATATATATATATATATATACCTGTCCCGGTACAAGCAAACTTAATTCATTGGATCGTTTTTCACTATTTTTATGTGCCCTTACAAAAGATTGAAATCAAGATGTAATATTACTTAGCCTTATGTCTAGAATTCTCATTCTAATTCTTATAAAAATCCATTACATCCATTACCTGTCTTTTTTATTCTGGAAAATGTCTAAAATCTAAGGCTTAAGGTTAAAGGGAATTCAATAAGAAATTAAAATACTTGATTGATATCTTATAACTATGAATTTAATTCAATGCAAAACTGAAAAGTTTGAATTTTCAAAAGGGTAGTCGGCCAATATTATGTCACATTAAAAATGCTCCAAAGGATCTGAAATATGGGAAAATATGTATTAATTGGTGTCGAATACTTATCGTTAAAAATTCACAAACATCGAAAGGTAGCTTACATTATACTCCCTTACGCATAGCAGGTATTTTTCAACATTCCTGCTTATCGGTTTATTAATTTAGGAGTGAATCCTGCTCATAATTTTTCACACACACACACACAGACACACACACACAGACACACACACACAGACACACACAGACACACACACACACACGTATGCACGAACACACAAATATAAATATTAGTATAAAAATAATCTTATAATTGCACAAGTGTTGTGTTATATTCTGTTGAAGGAATTCGCCAGGCTAACTGCGAATTTTGAAATTCTAGTATTTCTTTTTATCACCATTTTCATACGGCCACACAACTTAAATTTATTATTATTGTTTACCCATCTAATTAATATTTTATACAACTATTTAGCCCTACTTATGCATTGAGTGTTGTTGAAGTAAACTTATATCTCCCAATATTTAAAACGGTAATAAAATATTACACACACACACACACACACACACACACACGCGCACACGCGCACGCACACACACACACACACACACACACACACACACACACACACACACACACACACAGACGCATGTATATCTATATCTTTCTACGAATGTATGTGAATATGTATCTATATATCGTATGAATTTTTATTTATGCAAACGTTTTTTGCTACATACTTGCAAACATGTTTTAGTTCGAGTTGAATTTAGCTGATTCCAAACAGGAACTGAAATATGTCTGCAAATGTGCAACAAAAAATGTTTAAATAAAAATGTTATACAAAATAATTATTTAGTTCTATACATTATTGAGCACTAACTCACCGATATTATATATATATATATATATATATATATATATATATATATATATATATATATGTATATATATATATATATATAATATCGATGAGTTAATTATATACATTATATTTTCTAAATATTATATATATATATAAAATATCGATGAGTTAATTATATACATTATATTTTCTAAATATTATATATATATATAATATCGATGAGTTAATTATATACATTATATTTTATAAAAAAACATTTATAATAGAATGGTAGTTTTGTTTAAAGATCTCAAAAGAAATCTAAGAGAATAAATATGTTTAAGATATTGATACTTAAAATAATAAATATTTTTGAAATAATTAATGTGTTTAAGATAATAGACATGTTTAAGAAAATAAATGTGTTTAAAGTAATGAACATGTTTAAAATAATAGTAATATATATATATATATATATATATATATATATATATATATATATATATATATATATATATATATATATATATATATATAAGCCTGATGAATCCTATAGTTGGATGAAACGCAGAATATTCAGTGTAGCTTAATTGCCATATATATTTTATAAATTACTAATTAGCTCTACCTACGTATCGAGCACTTTTGAAGTAAATACTTTAAGTTTACACATAAATCTATACTTTCGTATATTAAATTTATGTGAATAAATGAAGTAGTTATATATATATATATATATATATATATATATATATTGTAATGCAGTGTGTAGTAAATTATTTTAAAGATAATAATTATGTTTAACATAATGAACATGTTAAGATAATAAATGGGTTTGATGTAATAAAGGGCATGTTTCAGTTTATATACATGTTTCAGATAATAAACATGTTTAAGATAATACATGGGTTTTAGATATAATAAACGTATTTAACTATAATAAATGTGTTTATGATAGTAGACATGTTTCAGGTAAGACACATGTTTAAGATATTAAACATGTTTAAGATGTTTAACATGTTTAACATCTTAAACATGTTCAAGACAATAAACATGTAGTAAATCATTTTAGCAACTTCTATTTATCATTTTTTTTTACTCATCAGTAAATTTCCTAACGCAAAATTAGACTGCAGCAAAAATCTTGGATTTATTAGGTTATATTTGATTATACTTACTAATTATTTAATTAATAATCTATAAAATGTAAACAATAAAAATTAGTATTATTTTTGTAATATCATAAAATTATTTATAATTTAATGTTGGATGTGAATTGTATTTTGTTTTAGTTGTAATGCAGTGTGTTACATAGAAGCAGTCATTTTAACCCTTTGGGTTGATTTGGTCAAAATAATGTCCACACTATTTGATTCCACAAAACAATAACACATTAAATAATGTAAGAAATATACAACCCATTTTTTTTTAATTGCTTTTAAAAAATGATTTAAAGTTTAAATAAAACCAAGCATGAACTAAAAAGGAAGAAAGAAAGAAAACTTCAGTCTTTTTCAAACACTATTATTACGTTAATCAATATTAATGAAATTGTGTTCATTTCTCGTTTCTGCGTATGTATTTCTCGCCTCTATATAACTTACATATTATTTACTATTAATTAAATATTTATTGAATTAAAAAAATGGAATAACTGAAAATAATAATAATGATATTTTGAAATCCTATTAAAAAATGATTTAATTACATAATTAACTTCACCAGAATGCATTTCGGTTTCTTGGCAAACAAGTCAGCCATTTTAATCTTTTGTTAATAGTTGACACAAAAAGATTGATTACTTTGTGATCCTTTGCAATTTGAAAGGAATTTGAAAGCATTTAAACTGACGAATAGGGAATCATTTCTGGCTTTAAAATTCATATCAAATTCTTACGTATTCAAAGACTGAAAGTTCTGGAATTTATGATTTTATAAATAGAGATTGAAACAATGTTATTCTAACAAAATTAGTTTACAGTTTTATAACAATTTGTTTTAATTAATAATTCAATGACCAAACGATAACATAACAATTAAATTTAATTTACAAAATTATGTTTAAAAAATAATTATGTGTATAGAAACAACAATTGGCATAATTAAAACAAACACTAAAAAAAAGAAAAGAAAAGAAAACGGGCAACGTCGGGTAATTATAGCTAATTTACAAATAATTGAACAAATATTTTGCTTAGAATATATTTTAAAATCTTACAAAAACAGGTTTCTACGTAATTCTTACACCGATGGAAACATAGTTATATTCTAGGAATAAATTCTTCATTTAAAAAGATTCTACCTTAATATTATTTGGATTCTTCGGACTACTGTTCTCAACTCTTAGAGTTATTTTCCCAATGTTTTGAAATGTGGTGAAAATGACACTCAAGATGAGAACAGTAGTCCGAATAATCCAGTTTATACAAATAATCAATCCTCATCTCAAAAAATCAGAAACATAAGATTTTATTTTAATGTTATTGAAAAAGTTTAAAATTAAGTAGTGGGATCTGTGGAAATTCCACAGAGGACTCATTCATGTGTAATATACTGATGTTTGCATTCTGTAGATGTTCGGCGTAAATGGAGACGCTCTGATATTATTGTAGCTCTTTTGTTAAAACTGCAAAAGTATTTATCTAAGCTAGCACGAACGTCCGGTAAAGCCCGGTCATAAAGTACACTTAAATATGATATTTTAATTGTTGCAGATTTCATATATATTATTATAGAGTTGATGTTTTATCGATTTTTATTTATTATAAAGTTGCGATTCAAAATTAAAATAAATTTATCCATATTACTTGGGTGCGTCAGCTTGAGTTGAAATCGAAACCAAAACTTATGAAAAAATATATGCATATATATATAACTTGAGTTCCTTCAGATATAATCGAAACCGAAACCAAAACTTATGAAGAATTCTTGGTAAAATTATTTATAAAAAAAATAAATGACTTGAGTGCCATCAGCTATAATCGAAACCGAAACCAAAACTTATGAAGAATTCTTGGTGAAATTATTTATTACAAGAAATAGAAGTCTGTGACAATCAAACGACAGTCACTCTGATGTAAGCGTGACACACAAAATAAATAACACACGCGATCCTATTAATATATAGATTATGATAGATTTATATGAAAAATATTTAAATGATTATTATTTGATTTGATTCGTTATTATATCTTAAAATTTAAAAAAAAAAACTAAATTGGATCTATTTGAAAGAATAGGCATGAAACCAAATTTTAGGTTGACATTTAAAACTGGTGCTACTGATCAGGCTGTCTGAAGATACTGGTTTCCTGACCTAAAATACGCCAAACCTGGATGTTATTGCTTTTAACTCTTTCCCTCTGCAAAATTTAATCATGTTAAAAAACAAAACGACAATTTTCCCTACAAATCAACCAAATCAAACATCATAAATAAAAATATTTGAAGATATACAGAACTTCAAGCATAAAATCGTTTACCAAAATTACTAAATTCGGCCTTAAATTACATGATAAGGGTTGATATACCCTAAAACAAAACAATGAAAGCAAACTCCATGAATAAATATTGGAAGGTATAAAGAACTTGAAGCATTAACATTTTTTCCTCAAAATGACTGGATTAAGCTTATTTAAAATAACCCGAAAAAAAGGGTTGATATTCTGTAAAACAAAAAACAACAAAAAAAAAACAAATCAGATTTAAATTGCATATAACTGACCAATTCAGTTTGCAAGACAATTTTATTTAATATAAGAAAGTGGACTCGTGTATTTATAAATAATGTAAAACATATATCTTATATATATATATATATATATATATATATATATATATATATATATATATATATATATCATATATAGATCTAATTTTTATGTTATAGCACACGTTTAATTCTAAAAGATTTACTTGAACAATATTTAAATGTTTATTTGTGATATATTTTTAAATTAATCCATTAGACCCCACTATCCTATAAATAGGACACGAAATAATTTTTTAAATCTATAATATAATATATAATAGAACTGCTTGCTGCATAATTATTTTGAAGAAAAGATAAAGTTCATCTATATTCATTAACTTCTCTCTGAGAAAATTTTTTGAAACAAAAAACTTCTTCCTTTCAATTTCTGTATGCTAACTCATTTTTAGTTATTACAGAAAGTTTCAACTTAATAGTAAAAATAATTACAAACCATTGGATTAGATTGGTTAACAATTTCGATTGGACAAATTTAAACTAACTAGAGCCACGAAACAAATACTTGGATATAATAATAAGTTTAATGTTCAAATTTGAATTACAGAAAACTAATCAATTGCAATTTAAAAAAGAGTTTTATTTACTAAGAATGCAGACTGAAGCAGTTATAAAGAATAGAAGATTGCATTTTAATGTTATCACAAGAGTTTAATATTAATTATAATATATTTATATGAGTAATGTTAAAATGATTATTATTTACAATGTTATTATGTGTTTTCAAATTATAAAAATAGATTGGATCTATTTTGAAATAATAATTATTTCCATGAAACAAAATCTGATGATCAACTTTAAATTACACAAACCTTATCATTTGGAAGACAATTTTATCTATTAAGAATGTAGATGCACATATATTTACACATTGATTTTTCTAAATTTATATTAAGTAAATATTTGTATTTTAAATAGTATATATAATGTATATATATATATATATATATATATAGGAATATATCTATATAGCTGAATATATCTATATATATATATACCTACTTTATGAATATACCTATTTATATGAATATATATATATATATATTTATATATATAAATAAAGAGAGAGAGAGAGAGAGAGAGAGAATAAATGACAAAAAGTTATGTTCCAAAATTCGTGATATTGACCATTTTATGATTTATTCCTTTAATTCAGTTAACATATATATATATATATATATATATATATATTAGTCATCCACATACAGTACTGTTTCGTTGTTTCACGGCTAATCAGTGCGGCTAAATATATATATACATATATATATTTATATATATATATTTTTTATATATATATATGCATATACATATATAAATATATGTATGTATATATATATACATATACATACGTATGTGTGTGTGTGTGTGTGTGTGTGTGTGTGTGTGTGTGTGTATTTGATATCAACGATTTGCCTTGGATCAAACTGTAGTACGTTTTCTGATACTACATTTCATCTTTTCTGTGCTTAATCAGTAATTGTGACATCCTTCTGGACTGAGGCAATTCTTATTTTTTGTTGCAGTTTAGAGTGTTCTTTGTAGAGGAGCTACATTTTCGCCACATTAAAAATCGACTTTGTGTCTAAATATGCGCCCTTCCCGCCACTTTGGGGAGAAAAATAAATAGGATCTTAGGTATTGATAAATTTCGTTTTCTCTTTTCCACATTTATATTCAGAAAAATATTTTTTTAAATTTGAATACGCAAACAATAGTTTTGTGTCGAACGGAATTCATATTTTCACTTTTACTGAGACTAAAGATTTTCACTGATATTTTAATTTTAATGAAAAAGTTAACTTCCACTGTTAGATAAAATAAATGACATCAAAAGATAAACAAATTCAAGTCATAATATATATATATATATATATATATATATATATATATATATATATATATATAGCTAAAACAAAGTATTAAATTATATAAGATTTTAGGATCATATACATCAAAAAAAATTTAAAATATGTCAACATAAGTTAAAGTTAATATATTTTTTAAAATTTATAGAAATAAACTAAAAATGACACTTTTATAGATTAAAATTTAAATTGGTTGTTAAATTCACACACACACACACACACACACACACACACACACACACACACACACACACACACACATATATATATATTATATCTATAAAAGTGAAAGTGTCTGTCTGTCTGTGTGTCTGTGTACATTTCCCTACGCAATAACTCTGTCAATTTATAGCCTACAGACTCGAAATTTGATATACAGGGTACTGAGATTTGGGAAAATCGATGTGATTGGTTTTCGGGCAGAAATTTTGCGATTAAGGGGTCAAAGTCAACGATTTGACCTTTGAGAACTCTACCAAACTGCTCCTACAATTTTGGGTCGAAACACTTGAAATTTAACTTAATAACTTGATTTGAGCCCTAAACAATAAATTTGAAGGGTTCATAATAGGTGTCAAAGTTTAAAAATTGACCTTTTTTTGTGTTTTTTTGCTCAGCATACACCTCAAAACACCCGGGCAACGCCTGACACCCATGCTAGTATATATATATACATAATAAATCAAATTAACGAGATATTGCAAGTTAAAATTGAAAAGAATTTATTAATCCATTCTCACATGCTAAACCAGACTGGTTTGTTATTCCATTCATCATTTTCAATTCTCTCATAATATTCTTCATCATTAAACTGACTATCCATCCATCTACTTAAATCTAATCCTCGAGTGGCCTTAGGCTTTAAAATTGGTGACTCGTTATTTCTCAGCCTTTGAACTGTGATCAAAGGTATAGTAGATGTTCTGTCCTCGGTTAATGAAAGAGAAATCCTAGACTGAGGCAATTTTATTTTTTGTCTAAATCCAAAGTTCCCATCTTGTGAATCTGGATCCTCCCTTTCATTAAAATTCAACATTGTGTTTAACTTTGCCCTCGTGGGGAGGCAAATAAAATATAGACTCATTAGTAAGAAAGAAAAAAAAATAATTTGAAAGCATATTCTTAAATATTGTAATTATTGATTATATTAAAATCCATGTAAATACATCAAATAATGATTAATTTTATAAAAAAAAATAAGTTTAAAAGAACTTTTTGTTTTGTTAAACAGAAAAAAAAATCTAAAAACTTTTCCACTACTATAAGTATTACTTATCTGCATTGGGAACTAAATGAAAATTGAACAGAAATTCACACTTTATTTACAGTTATTCATTGAGCACACTTTATGTTCAGAAATAAACAAATAAAAAATTAATATAAAACGCATCCATTCTGCCACTTATCAGGAATATATATCTGATTTATTAAACTAATATTTTTAGAGACTTTTAAATGTCTTTTATTAAACTAATACTTTAAAGAACTTTAAAATCCTTTTTTGTGTGGGAGATAGATGAGATTTTTATTGTTTTATGTCTACATTATATGGTGAGAATTTAATCATGCTAGAACAGAATAAGGGTCAATATTTATATTAAGTGGAGAAAAAATTGTAAGCATTGTCACTGTTATGAAATTTACTTATTTATTTACAGTTTGAAATAAAACAACAAAAAATGTTTATCTACTGAGAATATTGACTCAAATATTTATAGATAATGTAAAATATATATACATTTTTAAAAAGATTTAATTTCAATGTTATAGTAAGTTTTTAATTATTAATTATAGTAAATTTATCTGATAAATATTTAGCTGTTTGTTATTTGTGACGTTCTTATAACTTTTGAAATTAAAAAAAAAAAATGGTTGTGCTTTTTGAAAATAACTACAGCCAAGAAATACTTAGTTTAAAAGACACCCAATAATTTAGTTCCATAAACACCATTTTGTTTTGTTAAGAAAAGAAAAAAACCTGCAAACTTTGCTACTATTATGACTCGGATATATTTGAACAAAATAAAACACACAAAAAATCATTGTTAATATTTACTAAGAAATAATATATAATTTTTTTTTTCCTTTTTTCATTCTTGATAACAATTATATTTTTTTTCAATGAATTTTCTCCATATTTTATTGACAGAAATATACACATATTTTATATTTTTGTATCCTAGGGAACAGAGAAAGGAAAACAATAACCCCTCACCCAGCCTTTATAATACCAACCCATGGCTTGTCTGTGACATTTCTCCTGTCTGTCATATCAGTGTTAGACTAAAGACTGACCAGTACTGACCACTACCATGAACAATAACTGCTGACCACATCAGCCCTGGAAATGGTAATTTCTCATTTGACTCACCAACATTTTTTTCTTAAATAAATAAATAAATAAAAACGTGAATATCACAAAAGCAGCCATTTTATTGTTCATTTAAAAGCTGCATCTATTTTATTATGCTAATATTTTTAATAGACTTTTAAATATGTTTTTTTGTTTTTTTTTGTGGATAAGTGTGGGTGGAATAGATCAGATTTTTTTATTGTTTTAGATCTGCATGACAGGGCAAGGATTTAGTAGCACTGTCACAGGATAAGGGTCAATATTATGCAAATGAGTAGTAAGGGGTGACTAAGGAATGGCGTGCAACAAGAAATACTAATAAAAGAAACGAAATACTAGCGGTGACTATGCGCGTCTTAGAATGGAATGTTGCGAAATGCAGAGTCATGTAGCGTTGGTCATTATAACGAAAGCCTACTACGCGTGCAAATAATGAATATATGCAGATGCACATATACAATAACGTACACTTGATGACCAGTGGTCAAGGGAAATTTTTATCAATATGAACAAATAATAATTCTTTTATTCATTTATTTTTCTTCAATATGTCTGGTGTTTTTTTTTGTGTGTATTTTATTATTTTTTTTTGTTTTGTTTAAATATAAAATAGTTTTATGGTTAAATATATTTGTTGTGTAAAATTTTAAGGAAAATTTTAGAGGGTTAATTAAAAAAAAAAGGAAAAATAAAGACAGGCGTAAATAAAAATGCACTTCCTTCTCCTCCACCCTCGCCTTCTCTTTCAGTTTCTCTTTCTTTCTCTATTTCTCTCTTTCTTTCTCTCTCTCTCCTTCTCTCATGTCTTTATTTACTTTTTCTTATTTAAATTTTCATTTCTTTTTCAATTCTTCCCACCTTTTTCACATTATTTCTTCTAATCTTTCTGTGATCATTTTTTGCTATTGACTCTCACTTTCCTCCATATTTATTTTCTTTTTTTCTTTTTTGTTTCTGTTGCAAATTTTCATTTTCTTTTCTTCTTACCCTTTTTCCAATTTATCTCCTTCTCTGCCTCTTTTTTTCTTTTTTTGTTTCTTAAAATCTTTTTACGTATTTGCACACTAGTTTACTTCTTTCATTTCGTCTTCTTTTTTCTTCTCGACCCCTTTTTTCTCTTTTTTCTCCTTTTTCTATTCCTCACCCTCTTTTTCTTATTCTCATCTGCTTATTGTTTCTTTTACTTTTTTTTTATTTCTTATTCTTGTCACATTCATTTCTTTAAATAAAATTTCTTGTTTTTTTATTTCTCAGTTTTTTCTTCCTTCTCAACATTTTTAAATCTTTCTTTTCATCTCATTTGCTTCCTTTTATATTTATTCTTTATTTCATATATTTTCTCCACCTTTCTCTTCCTCTGTTTCTCTCTCTATTTTTTAATAATCTATCATTTTCTCTCCCCCCTCTCTCTCATATTTCTGTCTATTTTCCTTTTTTTTTCAGTTTTATTTCTTCTTTTCTTTCCCCCTCTCCTCCTTTCTTTTTTTCTCTCCTTTAATCACCCTTTTCTTTTCTTTATTCATTTTTCTTTCTTTTGCTTTCTCTTCAAACTCCTACATTTTTTTTTCATTTTCGCTTTTTTTCATCTTCTTCTTCTTCTTCTTCTTCTTCTTCTTATTATTATTATTATAGTTTTCTTCTTCCTCCTTATATTATTCTTTTCTTCTTCATCATCTTCTTCTTCTTCTTCTTCTTGTTTTTCTTCTTCTTCTCCTTTTTCTTCTTGTTTTTCTTCTTCTTCTTATTAATTTCTTCTTCTTCTTCTTTTCTTCTTCTTATTAATTTCTTTCCTTTTTCTCTTCTCCTTTTTGCTTCCTTTTCTTCTTCTCACCCTTTATTTCCTCTTTATCTTCTTCTTTGCCTTTTTTGTTTTTTTTTGTTTCTCAACATCTTTTACTTATTCGTACACAACTTTAACTTTTTCCGTCTTCTTTTTCTTCTTATTGTTTCTTTTTCTTCTTCTCTTTCTCTTTTCTCTGATTTATTTATACTCTCTATTTCTTTCTAATTCTTCTTCTTACAATATTTTCAAATCTTTCTTTCTGAAATAATTTTATCTCCACCCTCTCTCTAACATTTCTTTCTGTTTTCCTTTTTTCAATTTTTATAACTACTTTTTCTTTTCTGCTTTTTCACTTTTCTGCCATCCCCCTTCTCTCCCCGTTCGTCTCTTTAAAGATTTTCATATCTCCCTTTTTTTCTATTTAGTTAATTTTTCACATTTATTTCTCTTTTTCGTTCCACCTCTCTTTTCTTCTCCTTTTCTCTCTTAGCCATCTTTTTTTTTCTTTTCTTTATTCATATTTTTCTTTCTTTTTCATTCGCTTCAACTCCTACATTTTCTTTCGTTTTTCGCTTTTATTCCCTTTCGCTCTTTCGTTTTCTTTCGATATATCATTTTTACTTTATCTTTCTTTATTCGCATTTCTCATATTTTTTACTTTATATTTTCTTGCATTTTTTCTTTGTCTTTCTTTTCTCGCATTTCTTTTGATGTTCTTCTTCTCCTTCACCGCTTTATTCTTCTTTTTATTCTTTTTCTTTTTTTTCTTTTTCTTTCTTTACTTGTTCTCTTTCCGTCTTTTCCTTTTTCTTTTTCTTCTTTTTCTCACATTTTTCTTTTTATTTCTTCTCTTTCCGTTTTTCTTGATCTTTTTCTTCTTCTTCTTCTTCTTCTTCTTCTTGTCAACTACTTATTGCCGCTTTTCTTTTTCTTTTTTCTTCTTCTTTTTCTTCTTATTTTCTTCTTTTTTCACTTTCGATTTTTAAAATTACTTTTCTTTTTTCTAAATTTCCCTCTTCTTCTTTTTTCCCCTTTCTTCCACCGCCCCCTCACTTCTTCTTTTTTTCTTCTTCTTCTTGCCCTTTTTTTAGCTCTTTTTCTTCCTTTTCTGCTTTTCACCTCCTTATTCCCATCTGCCCCTTCTTTTGGCTTGTTTTTTTCTCCTCTTCTTTTCAATTTCGTTTTTGGAAATAACTTTATTCTTATTTGTATTTAGTTTTCTTATATGCATTTTTAAATCTCTCTCTTTTTTTCTGTGAAACATGCCTTTCTCTACCTCTCTGTTTCACATTTCTACTCCTCTCCTTTCTCTATCCTCTGTTTTGTTTTGAATCTATCCCTCTCTCTCTCTCTCTCTCTCTCTCTCCATCCCTCTATCTCTTTTACTCTCTTTTTTTTCTCACTCTCAGTTCTTTACTTATCCTCCTTTTTTTATTCTCCTCACTACAGTTTATAATCTTTCCTATTACTCTCTCGATTTAGCCTCTCATTTCACCTTTTTTCGTCTCTTACTAAATTGTAATCTAGTTTTTATAAATTTCCATAATTTTTGCATTTTGCACACACACACACACACACACACACACACACACACACACACACACACACACACACATATATACATATATGTATATATAATAAGCCTACATAAGCCTGACGAACTTTCAGGAGAATGAAATGCAGAATGTTCTGTATAACTTAATTGCCATATATATTTTTAACTTACTATATATATATATATATATATATATATATATATATATATATATATATATATATATATATATATATATATACATATATATATATAAAATGAAAATTACAATTGAATTTACCAAAATGATCCAAGATAGTAAAATTAAAGTAAATTATAAATATTAAAGAATTAATATTTATAAAATTATCTCAGCCAGATATAAAAGCTCGATAATACCAAATAGGAAATAGAGCTTATAATATGAGCAAACAGTTAATAAAATATGCTAAAAAACACTTTGAAATGAGTTAAAAACATATTTAATCTGAAAAGGAAACACTAGATAAATGGATAGTCCATTTATCTAGTGTTTCCTTTTCAGATTAAATATGTCTTTAACTCATTTCAAAGTGTTTTTTAACATATTTCATTAACTGTTTGCTCATATATATATATATATATATATATATATATATATATATATATATATATATATATATATATATATAGAGAGAGAGAGAGAGAGAGAGAGAGAGAGAGAGATGTTTTTATTACAGATTATTTCTATTGACAGGATATCTTCAGATAATTCAAGTCAAAAACTTTAAGCAAAAAAAAAAAACAAAAACAAAACAAGAAAACCGAGGTTGAAATAATAAAAACATATTCAGCTCTACTAAAGTATTGAGCACTTGTTTATATATATATATATATATATATATATATATATATATATATAATAATTTTTTAATTCCATTTTCACCCCAAACAAGACACAGTACTACTAGAGGCCTACTATCGGGACTATAAATTGCAGGGATGCTATGTAGGAAGTTTGGCAGCAAGATGTCTGTTCACATCACACTTGAACTTCTGCATGTCAGTACAGTTGAGAAAGCAGGAACCCGGACGTGTGTTCCAAAGTCTAGCCCTCTTACATCTGGGGATCTGTACTGTGTAGGTGTGGGATTTTGCTGCTTGTTGGGTTTGTCGGGGGTATTTACATCAACGGGGGTACAAGGACTTGTAGTTCGTTGGAACATCCACCATTAAAATACTTCTAGAACAGGCAGAGGGATGCAACATTTCGACGATGAGACAGAGGCTTAAGCCTTGATGATAGTTCAGGACCTATCAGGTTGGCAACTCTTTTTTTAACCCTGTCCAGGAGCGATAGACTCATAGCAGATGCACCAGCCCAAATGTGACAACAATACTCTATATATGGACGAATGGTCACCTTGTAGAGGTACAGGATACTTTCAGGCGTAAGATACTTTCTAGCACGGAAAAGAGAGCCCACCATCTTTATCAGCAGCTCTGGTAATGTTCTCAATGTATCTGTTCCAACTCATATTCCCTGTGAACGTTAAGCCGAGGAGTTTGAAAAAGTACTTTTAGGTAAAGTGTATCTTTAACCATAGCTATTGGTGGTTGAAAAGGTTTCTTGTAGTTATTGAAGGAAACAAGCTTAGTCTTAGCAGAATTGAATGTGACCATCCATTTTTGTCCCTATCCCTACACGTATATAGAATATCAAGAAAATAAGAAAACGACAATATAAAAATATATACTAATGTATATAGATTTATTCGTTTATTCAATAAGGATGATACATCAATTAAGGCTGTAAGATAAGTAAAACTCTTTATACCATGGTATTTCGAAGCCTAATGCTTCTTATCAGAAGAGAAGAATGGATTGTAGACAACATATAAGAGAAGCGATGTCTAACAATAGCTACATTAAGAACGAAATAATTGCCCATGATAGGAGAACGATAATATATTGAAACTGTTGGGAGAGGGAAGTGGAAGAACTACAGCAATCTATGTGATATAGGAGGAATATATGTTTTATTATAAAATGAAAGTAGGTATATACCACGTATGCTATGGTTGATTCAATATATGTGCATCTATACTATTGGGAAGAATATAGAAGTGATTGATGTGGATGTTTATTTAATCATATGTAGTTATGGGCTATAACTATGGAAGGGGTTTACTTGAAATAGGGGACTTATGCTAGGTCTGTATATATTAGAAGGGGTATCGGAATTACAACTTAGTATTTAAATGAAGTATAAATTATTAGAAATAATGAGTATAATAATATAATAAAATGTAACTAGATGAAATATAAAAAGAAAAATATAAAAAATATAAATGAATAAAATAAAATACAAAAGGAAATATAGGTTTATGTAGAGAAAAGAAGATATATATATATATATATATATATATATATATATATATATATATATATATATATATATATATATATCCTTTTTCTGACAAAAACCTACATATTTTCGTAAACCTACATATTTTCATAAACCTACATATTTTCTTTACAATTATCTCTTAATATCAACCTTTTTCTCTTCTTCAATAATATGCGTTTATAAATTGTAAATATCGGGAGAATAAAAATATTAGTAATAATAATAAAAATAATAATAATAATAACTATAATAATAATAATAATAATAACAGCTCAAAGGATGATGCTGACCAACTCTATGTAAAAAGGAAAGACGGCAGGAGAGGAATGTTTTGTATAGAAGACTGTATGAATGACACGAAAAAAGAACTAGAAAAATACATAATGCAAAACACTCAAAGGATAATCATGGCAGCGAGAGACACTGAAAAAAAACCCAACAAAACAGAAAACAGAGAGACAAAGAATAAGACGAGAAAAGAAAAAATGGGAAGAAAAACAACTGGAAGATTGCTAAAAATGATAAAAGATGAAAATAACGAAAACACTTGGACATGGATGTGAAAAAGACATATAAACCGAGAAACTGAATCCCTTATAATTGCATCACAAAATAACTTAACAAGAACCAACCACATCAAAGAAAACATCGACAAAACACAAGAAAACAGCAAATGCAGATTCTGTGGACAAAGAGACGAAACGATAAACCATATAGTAAGTGAATGCAACAAACTGGCCCCCAAAGATTACAAGAAAAGATTCGACCAAGTGGGGGATGCAATAAACTGGGAATTATGGAAACGACTGCATCTCGAACGCACAGATAAATTGTACAAGCATAAGCTGGCAACAGTACTTGAAAACAAGAATCACAAAATCCTATAGGGCATGGGCATGCAAACAGATAGACCCATCCAAGCAAGAAGACCGGATGTCATAATAATTTACAAGAAAAAAAAATCCTGCCAAATCGTAGATTTGCTGTTCCAGCTAACCATAGGGTGAATATCAAAGAAAAGGAAAAAACAGAGTAAATACACAGAGCTCGCCAGAGAGCTGAAAGGGATAGGGAAGATCGAGAAAATCAAGGATAATACCTACAATAGTAGGAGCACTAGGAACAATTCCGAAAACCTTTGAAAAAAGAATGGGAGAAATTGGAATCAGAGGAATGACTGCAAAGATACAATGAATAACAATAATGAAAACAGCTGAAATATTAAGGAAAACCCTGGAATGCATAGATTAATATACATGAGCCACATGCGCAGAGGCAAAACATGAAGAAGCGTTACATGGAGCCAAGAACATGGAAGCTGCATATCTATAAGTTCTCTATCCCCTCCCTCATCCAAATAGTCAGGAAGGGTCAAGGAGGATGGAAAAACCGAGGAGAGAACGCTGACGAGACCGCTGCTGGACAAGTTCGAAGAGACTGGGACCTTGGGGAGGCTTATTGCCACTCAAAATGTAGTGGAGACCGATAACCGCTGCCAGCGAGAAATAAATGTTAAGTGGTTCTTGTGATAACGCAAATTCGTTTGTAAATGTAATCGAAAGATGTGGAGGGTACTGGAAATCTGGGGAGACTTGTTGCCACTTAGCTTCCAGGGAACACCACAGGTTGTTTTTAGGGAGAGATCTTTAATGACCTATATGAAAGCTCTTTGTGAGTTAATAATAATAATAATAATAATAATAATAATAATAATAAGAAGAAGAAGAAGAAGAAGAAGAAGAAGATTAATTATAATTAATAATAATAATAATAATAATAATCATAATAAATAATAAAAATAGTAATAATAATATAAATAATAATAATAATAATAAATAATAATAATAATAAATAAATAATAATAAATGAATACATAAATAATAATAATAAATAATAATACAAATAATGATAATAATAATAATAATAATAATAATAATAATAATAATAAATCAGAATAAATAATAATAATATTAAGATTAATTATAATTAATAATAATAATAATAAATAAATAATAATAATTAATAAAAATAGTAATAATAATAATAATAATAATAATAATAATAAATCATAATAATAATAATCATAATAATAATAATAATAATAAATAATAATAATAATAATAATAATAATAAATCAGAATAAATATTAATAATGATAATAATAATAATGATAGTAATAATAATAATAATAATAAATAATACTACAAATAATAATAATAATAATAATAATAATAATAATAATAATAATAATAATAATATAAACTTATGTATAAACATAATAAAAAGAATAACTATCAGTATGATACTCTGGTGCAATTGAAAACATTAAAGGGCATCCAAGTAAATAACGCGCACACATTTTATTATAAGGTAATCGAAGATGTTTATATTATGCATCCTTGTGGACCCATTTCATGAATAATGATGTTTTTCCTTCGAAATAGAAAAACAAATCATGTGTGGCCCCCTTGCGAACACACATGAAAAATCACTGAACACGACCTTTGATAGATTTTTCGCGAATAATAGTCTAGGGACCTTTTTTCAGATATTCTTGCTAAAGAAGAATTTGTGTCAATTTGGAGGAATATTTTCAGTCCTCATAGGAAACCAGAGTTTTTTCTTTTATTTTATTTTTCTGGTGATCATCAGTACTTACTTCCGGTAAATTAGCAGTTGATTCTTACTTATTGCGGATTTTTTTTAATTGCTCTAGGCAAAGCATGAAGCCATATAATCTAACGAGCTAAAAATGAACAAAAGATGATTATCACAAAGACAGGAGATGCCTATTTACCTTAGTCTTGAAAAAAGCAAAGTCATAGTTAGGAGGAAAACACTCGGCAGAAAAAAGAGTATCACAAGTTTGCTTTTCTTGGGAGGGAGATTTTGGAATCAGAAGTTGTACTATATTGTGGGATCAAAACAGCAAAATTTTGAAGACCACTAAACCAATAAGTCAAACGAGCTGGAACAAAGGAAACAGCTCAGATGATTCTGAAGACCACATATCATAATAGTTTTTATAGAAAAGACTGAGACTAGCAACATTACGTCTGTGAGAGAGAGAGAGAGAGTGTGCAAAAAAGAAGAACGGGCATGCCCAATTAAATTTCAGATACACTTGTGAATCTTGTCAAAAATACTTAGATGAGACGAGGATTCACCAACTATGACAACAGAAGTTTTGATGTTATGCATTTTCAGTAAAATCAAAGCAAAGGACATTTTGAGGCATTTTTTGGGTTGAAACTTCTGCATTTTCCTGAAAAAAAAAAAAGGTTTAGTTAGTTTTATGCACTCAATCATTTAACATTGTACCAAATTTAATGAAATATTACACCAGAAAAAGCAGCAATGAAAGGTTGTTTTTAATCAACCCAGAGTCCACACAACTTGAGACCGTTCTTACAGTCACGATTGTTATATTTAGATGTCTTTCGTATTAGAAATAATAAACTTTTAAATTGAACCGTTTATTTAATCTCTTCTCATTCTGTCTTTTTAAATATCACATGCAGGTCAATTCTATTTTTTTTATTGAACCTTGTGATCGAATTCAATACCTACAGACAGTATTTGAATTTAGGTAAAAATGGCAATAAAAAAATGGCACGAGAAAAAAATGGCACGGTAAAAATAGCACCGGTAAAAATGGCACAAGTGAATAAATAGGTCAAAATGGCATGCTGACAACGGAAAAGTAGGACCATTCCAGAAGTGCAGACTAAGCTCTCATTCTTCTAGTTTAGAATAGGACTAATCATCCCTCACTAAAAAAAAAATAAATAAATAAAAAATAATAAATAAATATTTTTAATAGACATTTAAACAAGCATGTGTGGGACTAGTTTTTTTTTTTTAATAGGGGCTAATATGAAAATGCTTTCTGCTAGTTTGGCCGATTCTTTTAGCGAGCAAGTATAAAAAGTCTTTAGGAAGTAGAGATAAAGAATATAAATGTTATTACTTTTATATCCACTCTCTTTCTTTCTCTATTTGTTTGACTATTCATTATAATTTATAGTCATAGTAAATCTATTATCACAGCACAAGCAGAAAGGCCAGGCATATAAAATCAGCAGTAGGTTCTTTGATATACTAGGGCACTGTTTGAAATGAATGTTCTGTTTAGTGCATAATTTAACCATGATACTTTACTTTTGCATTTTAAACTTTAATTCAAGGCATTATATAAAAATAATTTTATAAAATCAACAGTAGGTTCTGTAATGTACTGTTGACTAAGTCACTGCAGAGAGGCATGCGAAGTTTTCTCCTGATGCATCGCGACAGGTTCCTAATTAGAGCAGGCAATCAATCGATTTGATTGAAAAATGTACGATTTCACCGAGTTCGATGACAATAAAAATATGGGCGTGTTAAACATTCGTTAATCATCATTCAATCCCGGGCAACGTCGGGTCTCTCTGCTAGTAATAGCTAATTTTCTTTCATAACAAAAAAGTTATAATTCTGAATTGGGGGAAAACATAAACAAGCCAAAACAAAACAAAAACACTGATAATTTCATAAATATTGTATCCGATTCAAAGTTAGCAGCAAACGGTGTTTGGTCAGATCCTTTTCCTGATATTAAACATCCGGCGAGAGTTTCGATTTCCCAAGTTAAGTTTTTTACTAAATTGTTAGTTCAAAGTAGAGAATAGTTAACAAAGTTTACTTCATGTTACGGGTGGCTTTCTAAATAATAATGTTATTATTTCAGCACGGTCAGTAACTTTTATAGGGACCCGTAATTTGTTTTATTTTTATTTTTAAGGCATTATCAAGACTCGAAAGATATGCCCATATCCTTGCCTATCGTGGCAAAACGATTTTTTTTTATTTTCACATAACGCTCGATATTACTTGTTTTTCGAACCGAATAAACGTTTTGAAGTCTATTGTAAAACAAACACGACATTCATATTATATAAAAAAGTTTTATTTGATTATTTGTAAATGTAAATTTGTAAATCAACTTTGCCAGTTTTCTGTATAATAATAACATTTTTAACAAGTAACAAACGTTTTCGTGCAAGAAAATTGAAAGTACGTAGTGGCCGCCAGCGATTAAGTCTTTGAATTAAGTTTCCATTTTCAAGAATTAAAAAAAAAAATTAAATTCAGGTAAAGTTGGCATCGGTATATTTTTATTTAGACTTTTTTCGCATTATCATACATGAATATTTATGATGAAAGAAATATTAAATAAAACGTAATGATATTTTTCGGTGCTTCTACAGAATTTGAACCAAGCTAAACCAACCTTTTTTCAAGTTAAAGCTAAGTGGACTTCTTAGCCCTATTTTACATTAGAGAAATGGGAGCTTAGCCCGCACTTCTCAAACGGTCCTACTTTTTCGTTGTCAAACTTTTGCCATTTTTACCTATTTATTCACTTTTGCTATTTTTATCGCTGCCATTTTTACCGCTGCCATTTTTACCGTACCATTTTTCCGATGCCATTTTTACCGAGCACCGGCAGTATTCACTTTAAAATATCTATTTATTCAACACATTTATTTACAAGACAGCGTGAAAGTACTTAAGGAACGGAAATAACCAAAACACGCCATCACATTCAGTTTATAAATTATAATCTAAGAAAGCAACATGAAGTTAAACAATAGCTAAACAAAAATTACAAAAATAAACTTAGAAAATTATTTTTATTTTTAATCATTAAAAAATCAATGCTCGTTGAAAAAGAGTCGACAGGTCGATTTAAAAAAAAAAATGTCGTTTTAAGCAAAAACAGTATTGTGTACTTGTCATGTCGTAAACAGTAATATATCCAAAAGTTACAAAAATTCATCAAGTAGAAAGTTATTTATATTTAAAACTAATTTTTACGTAAAATTGGCTAAAATAGCATTTTTCTTGGATGCTATAAAGTAGACGATGAAGAGTTCACATACAGGGGACGTGACTTGGGACACATATTTTAGTTTAAACCGTAATGGCTTCCAACATTTGTAGCCTACTTTTTTAAAAACTAAAAATACAATAGCAGTTGTTCTACTAGCTGAATTTTCGTAATTTTTGATATATTACTATTTTCGAGATGACAGTTAAGTACGTCATATTGTTTTTGCTCAAAACGACATATTAAAAAAAATCGATCCGTGACTCTATCTCAACAACCACAAAAGAACTTACGCAATTTACAAAACTTCGAATGAGGAATGAGTACACTTTCCTTCGACGCTTCAAATTTCCCAGAAAGTTACCAACTGCAACTTTTACAAAAAGGGCCTGACGGGGGTTGGGTGGTTCAGCAGTGGGAGCAATGTTAATATGTCAATATGCAAGATGAGGAGAAAAGTTCAAAATATGTAAATGATGTAAATAACTACGTATTTCATATCAGAAATATAGTATTCTTCAGCAGAAAACTTGTTTACTTGACACGATAAGAATAATAGTTTTTTTTTTTATCCAAGCTCTTCCGTAGATCTGTGGAACTAGTGCATGCAGCAGTGCAGCAGTGCAGCAGTGCTGCACTGCAGTAGGTGTATCAGAATTTTTGTAGGAATTTTTGACACCCCTAACACGAAACTGCGAATAAAATATAAAAATCTCGTAATTTCTCTGTTAAAAGTGGGTTATTTATTTTCTTTATGGATTATACTTCCAAAGTAAACTATTAAAGTTGTTTTAAAAGTAATAGATTTTTTTTTAACAGTAATGAATTTTCCGAACTCAATATTTTTCAATTTTTAAACTTTAAAAATCTATCAAAATTTTTCTTCTATTTTTACGATATTTTCAGGGTCAATGTGAAATTTTATGTTCTTTCCAATAAACCGAATATAATATTTTAGACAAACGTTTTTTTTTTAAATTCACGCCCCCCCCCCATTTTCAGGTTTCTATTAAAAAGTAAATAATTAATTTACTCACAAATTGAAGAGAAAAGGTCAATAAATGATATATTCAAATTTAAAACAAAAAACAAGTAGTGTTTTTTAGAAGTTTACCTGCAAGTTTGAAGTTTAAAATCTTTTTTTTAACCACGTTATTTGTTTTTTTTCTTTTTTTTTTAATGAAACCTTGGTCCTTGCTCCTTTAATTGAAAAAAAAATTAGGGCTTGAATTACATTTTTCGAGGAGTTATAAGCTTGGAAAGACAGGGGGTCGAATAATTCACGCCTCCCATTTTGAAATGTCTATTAAAAAGTAAATAATTAATTTATGTACCAAAGTCTTATATATCACAAATTGAAGAGAAAAGGTCAATAAATAATATATTCAAATTTAAAACAACAAAAAAAATTGTTTTTTATAAATTTACCTGTAAAGTCCGAAGTTTAAAACCTTTTAAAAAAAAAAAACACGTTGTTTTTTTTTTTTTTTTTTAAATGAAACCTTGGTCCTTGCTCCTTTAATTGAAAAAAAAAATTAGGGCTTGAATTACATTTTCCGAGGAGTTATAAGCTTGGAAAGATGGGGTGGAATTATTCACTATTTTCACGAAATTTCTGACACACCTAACACCTAATGCTGCAGTGCCCCATATTAATTACTAGAATCTCCTCATCTAATCTTGACATCAAACAACAAATATAATACCTAGTTTATAATTTGAAAAAAAAACAAACAATATTAAGTTAGATAATGGCTAAAAAATATCTTCTTTTTTCTGTCAAGTTCAACTATTAAAATATCCTAGGTATCTAAAATCATGGAATGAAAAATCACTATAGTTTATAATTTGATTAAATAAAGTTCAAAATTTGCAAAAGCTAAACAACTACACTTATGACGAAATGGATATAACGAAAGACAAAGATAATGAGAATAGCAAATGAAAAAAAGTAAGTGCTGTAAATAACAATGTGCATCATCATCATCATCATCATCATCATCATCATCATCATCATCATCATCATCGTATCATCGTATCATCATCATCATCATCGTCATCATCGTCATCATCGTCATCATCGTCAGGATCAACATCGTGATCCTCATCGTCAGGATCAACATCATCATCTTCATAATCATTACCATAATAATCATCATCATCAACATCATCATTAGTATCAACATCAAAATCATCAGTTTAATGCTCGTTTTATATGCTGCCGTGCTCTTTTTTGTTTTATTTTACTTGGAGAATCACCACTTATCATGGTCTGGAGGCCACTCAAGGATAAGTGTTATGTATTAGGTAGATGGTGAGACAAGATCAGCCAAGGCTAGCTTATCTAAATGAACGACTCAATGGAAATTTATTCACATTAGACTTGAAGACGACCATGTTATAGTCAGCTGGGAAGCAGACAAACGGATTGTTTTCCACAGATGGACAGTTCTAGGAAATAAATTCTGCTCCTGGAATTTTCGTTTGGTTTGGGGTACAGATAGAGAGTGAGGAAAGTTGTTGGCAGTTGTTTCAGCTAGGCAAGTACTTGTGAAATTTTTCAGAGAGACCATAGATTGGAGCTCAGTCGAACACCAACGATAAAAGTATGGATAGAGCGGAGACAGACTCACAACATTAGCTGGTTTTTAGAAATTAACTTCCAAGCTAACCTATAACTGGTCAAGTCTTATCCTTCTTTCTGTCAAGTCCATCCATATCACTTCTTTCGGTGTTTTCCTTGGCCTTCCCCTCAACTATTAGATCAACTGTTCTATCTCTACTAACCCAATCTTTCAAGCATTCTGACCCATTCTTTCAATGTGATTATACCATCGCAGTCACCTGTTCTGCACACATATCACTTTACTGTCCAGTTTTTATTTTTCTTTGAGGTTATCAGATTCAAACCTCTCTTTAAGATTTGCATTACACGTCCATTTTATCATTCTTATATCATTTCTCGTCATGCAATGCATATCCTCAACCTTCACTGGCCAGATTTCTCTACCATATATCATCACATTGTACACACGGATAGACTTTCCACTTGGTCAACAGCAGTGATGTAGCAAAGGGAAGGGGGGAGATAAGCGCTGTCTGACCCAAGCGGCATGTGCCAAGGGGCAGCATTTTGAGGGGGGGGGTAAAAATAAAAAATAGAAAAAGTTAAAATAATAAACATATAAAAAAATAGCCAACAAAACTGTCAATCTTAGCCTGTGGCAGGTTGTTCTGAGGTATTGTTGAACTGCAGCATCCCTTTTAAGTTCCACATACACACATGCACACATATACACTATATATATATATATATATATATATATATATATATAGGCAGATTGCTGATACACAATTATGTGGAGTACCACCTTATTCAGTTTATTCAGGGGTGCATCTCTCCTATCAATCTGCTACAAGATGCCTTCTTGAACCTGCGTGTTTGCCACAGTGAATGGTGACATCTGAAGTGTGTGTGACACGAAGTTGCGACTAGTGCATCACCTAAAATACTTTGTAGCTAGAGCTGGCTAAATCATAATGAGCAAAATGTATGCTCGTATCCGAGTTTTGCCGACAGATATATATATATATATATATATATATATATATATACATATATACATATATATATATATATATATATATATATATATTAGAACAAATAGGTTTCCACCATATCTAACCGTGTTTATAAATTATGAATTATAATTTTATAAAGACACAATAAGTTGGACAATAACTAAAAACTAAAAAATTGAATCAATAGTTTTTATTGTTTTACAACCATACAATAATACTTGTAATTACACCATTTCCCTCCAGAATTTTTCAACTAGTTTGGCTTTAAATTATTTATTAATATTTGAATATTTTATTTACGTAAATATTGAAATTTTAAAACATATTTTTTTTTTTACATAGGGGGCATCCCTTATCAAGGCCCGGAGGCCACTCGAGGATAAGGGTTAATGAGTGTACAGTAGTAATCGTTAGTAGTGGTAATTTGGTAAATTGGATTACTTAAGGTGAGGGCTCATCAAGAACTTGTTTACGGTTGACTTGAAGACGACTAAATTTTTAGTCAGCTGGAAAGCAGGAAAACAGAACAGAGTTCCACAGGCGTGCAGTTCTAAGAAAAAAGCTTTATTCATGGAATTTATATTTAGGTTTAGGCACAGATAAAGAATGGGAGACGAGTGTTTTTTTGTGAAAATTTGGCGAGGGGGGACCATAGATTGGAGTTCAGATGAGCACTTGCCATGAAAATAGCGATAAAGCAGAGACAGGCTCACAACGTCTCTTCTGTGCGAAAGAGGTTGCAGGGAAGAGAAAAGGGTATCCCCTACTATGCTACGAAGTCTATTTTGAATTCTGTCAAGGGGGGGATAAGTCCTTTCTAGCAGCTCCTGCCAGATGTGGCAACAGTACTCCATTCTTGGACATGCCTGGCTTGTTTTTGTTTTTACGCTATTAAAGTTTTTGTTTTTATGCTATTAAAAGTTTTTATCAAAAACCATAGCACATAGCAAATAGCATATTTTAATACCTTGTAATTATTAAAATTATTAAGACTTACATTTTCACGTTGGTCACAGAGTTTATTGCGCCAAAATGCACCTTTTTGCAAGTGCTCAAAAACTATGTCAAACCAATCTTTGTGAGTGAAATTGCGTATAATCAAATCATTCAGGTGGCGTACTTTTGCAAGAGATAATCAATTCTACTTAAACAAAAGTATATACCTATATACTTGTGCATAAGTCGACTTTCTGGGAGACGATTTTAAGGTTATTTTTTCTGGGGGGGGGGGGTCGACTTATACATAAGTAAGTTTTTTGGAAATATTGTTAAAGAGCAACCCGGCACTCGATTATACCATAGAAAACGCCATTTTGTTTGTGCACTCTGTATATAGCAGCAATCTCAGTAATTAATCGAACTCCTTCCAAACGCCACTGCAGTGTGTTTGCCAGCATGTAAGCACATGTGTGGTTTTTCAGTGGGAGGCTTAATAATAATTGGAATAGCTCTCACAATATTCACTCTCTAGACGTGGCTATAGGCCTAAATTTGATATGATGCATTCGATGATGATATGGCAGATTTTTTAGTAGGTTAGGAAATTTAGTGTTTACGATATGTCGTTCTCCCCTAAGTCCAACAAGTTTTAACAATTTAATAACAACTATTTAATGAAACCATTTAATGGCACTTAAGGCATGTGTTCATATTATTACGGTATATTACTGCTCGTGCAATGTATGCGTTTACATCATTAAAGTATGTGACATAAATTATGTTTAAAAACAGTAACTGTGCCTGGAATCTACAGCATGTCATTGATCAGAATTTTTGATTGGCAACATTTGTGTTCATTGCATGTAAGTGTGCAGCAGGTTGGTTCTATATATGAAAATTGAATAGACAATACTTGCATAAATGCATGCATTATCACATGAGGATGTTGAGAAACAATTTATAATATGTCTTACAAAAAAAAAAGAACATCAAAAAAGAAATTTTCTGTGCAAGAGCCATGAAACGGACCATTTAACTTGTCTAGAATCTATGATCAACTTATACTCAGATAATACCTAAAATGACACAATTTTTGGTCTTACGTGCACATCGACTTATACACAAGATCGACTTATACATAAGATTATACATATATATATATATATATATATATATATATATATATACTATATTTTTTTCAATAAATATTAATAATATTTTAATAATTTTTTATAGTTTGCTAATAATTTTTTTATATTTTTTAAGTAATTTTTAAATACATTTTTAATAGTTTTTACATTTTTTATAATCTTTTTAGAATATTTTAATTTTGATTCTGTTCAAAATCAGTTTCCTGCTACATGAGTAAATTGTTTGAATCTGTAGTAAATCAAGAAGTTTTCAGCCACCTCAACAAAAACAATCTATTCAGTGACAAACAATACGGATTTCCTCCTGAAAGATCAAGAGCTTACATGTTGGCTGTGATTTTGAACAGAATCACCGAATCTATTTACGGAGGTGGGTTATTTCTAGAGTAATATATATCAATAACTCTTGATATATCAAAGACCGTTGATAGAGTTTGGTATAAAGGTCTTTTTCGCTAGCTTGCTAAGGTATGCAATATCTGAAAACGTCTTCTCAACCATGAAGCCCTTTCTCTCCGATAGGTTTATAAAAGTAGTTCTTGATGGTCATAAGTTTGTATCAACGCCGTTTTGCATCAAGGACCTATATTAGATCCAACCTTCTTTCTAATAGCCATCAGTGATCTTCCAAATCACATTCTAAGATCTTTTGTTGATATCTAAGCATATGACACAACCATTTCTGGAAGCACTTTGAAGAGCATTAATAACAAAGATTCTTTCTAATTCTCTCTCTCTCCAGATCTGGAGCATGTCGGACAACGGGGAAAAATTGTTGGTTACTTTTAATACATCTAAAACTAAGCTTCTTTCATTTCGCCACTAATGCTCGGATCCTTTTTTTATCCCAGATGAAATGGATGGACCTCCCATTGAGGAGGCTTCCCATTTTGGTAGGCTTCTCGCACTGATGTTCACGTGAGATCTGAAGTGAAGATTTACATTAGATCTGCCGCTAAGGTTTCTGGAAAAATGGTTGAATCATTCTTTCGCTCCAGAAAACATCTCACCCCTAATGCGATCCTCTGCCTGTATAAAAGCCAGATATGACCTATAATAATTTGATAAGCAAATTACAAATAAGATAAGCATATGACAAATGTTAGTCTTTACATATCATTTAATATTCCTTATATACTATTCAATATTATTTATATACCATTTAGTATTGCTTATGTATCATGCAGTATTGTTTAAATACAATTTAGTATTGTTTATTCAGTATATATTTATATATAAACAGTGTTTATATACAATTCTTATCGTTTATATAGCATGCATCATTGTTTATATACCATTCATTATTATTTATATACCATTCATTATTGCTTATATACCATTCATTATTGCTTATATACCATTCAGCATTGTTTTTATACCATTCATTATTGTTTATATACCATTCATTATTATTTATATACCATTCAGCATTGTTTTTATACCATTAATTATTGCATATACTATTCAGCATTCTTTATATACCATTTAGTGTTGTTTATATACCATTTAATATATGCTATATACCATTTAGTATTGTCATAATTTAATGTCATTTAAACCACAGAAAATGCAGGGAACACATTTTTATAAATTTATTAAAAAGTTTATTTTGTGGACGATTTTTGCTACATCTGTAGGGGCTGCCGCTAAGAACACCTTCTCCTGCCTTGAAAGGGTATAAAATTGAGTTCAAAATTTAGTGGAAATTACCCTCTTCTTTTCCTTATGGCCTTTTTCTTACATGATTTTCATGATAAGTGCTCAAAGAGGCTCAAATCTTTAGTTCCCCATCCCCCGAGTAAAACGATCACAGCAAAAAAGCTCGTCTCCCTACAACCACTCTAAATAATTTTCCTGTCTTCTGTGTATCTAAAACTAAACAGAATTTCCATGAGCAAAGTTTCTTTCCAAGACCTGTCCGCCTGTGGAGCGCAATACATCAGAGATGCTTTCCAGCTAACTTCAGCATCGTCATTTTCAAATATAATGTAAACAATTACTTATTAAGCAGTTCCATTAAGTCATCATTTTCAAACCGAATCCAACTATAGTTTGCAATTCGCAACATATTTGTTTCACAATCCTCATGACATGAACCATTAATCCTTGTTCTCGAATTGCTTTTGTGACTTGATGAGGAGTGAGTCATTAATGAAAAAAAAAATGATTTTCTTTTTTAGATCCTTTAAGCTTAAGTCTGACATTTTAGACATTTTCTAGAATCAAAATCATGGATTTAGATGAAATTGCAACAAGGATTCTAAATATAAGATTTAGTATCATTACATTTTATTATATACGGATTTTAATCTCTGTAAAAGGACTTAAAAGTGGTGTTCAGGGAATTAACATTTTATATTAGTAAAATTAAAAAATGCTAGAATTTTGAAATTGATATTTTATACACATACATACATACATACATACATACATACATACCTGCGTACATATGTACATACTTGCATACCTATATACTTACATACATGCATGCATACATGCATACATACATACATACATATAAGTTTCCTAACGAATTGTGTTTGTCCTAATGGACAAAAGTATTGTCCTGAAATGAAACAAGAGGATTTAAAAATTCTCTTTTTTAATAAAATATTTATAATCTTTCGTAAAGATACCGATATAAAAAAAATGTTATATATATATATATATATATATATTATTTGTTTTATTATTTCATTAATTTTAATTAAAAAATTCACAAAAAACAATGGTTTTGTGAACGCTTTTAACCGAAGATAACCAAACAGTGTTTGCTTGCAGAGATAGTAGTTACTAAGAATTCCACTAGTATCAAGGGTTAAAGTAGAGAGGAAGGAACGCAGTAAAAGGACTGGGTGGAGGTAGTCAATCTAGCGTTTGGAAGATTCGTGTTGGTGGGGAGGTATGGAAACTCAATTTCCCATAGCATCCAAAATCTGCGCTATCTCCATTCATACTTATTTTCTTAATTTGCTTATCAAATCAGGTAAAGTGTAGTAGCTGTTCGTATAATACACATTTTTTTTTTCTGTCCTTAAGCTGAGACTTAAATATAGATATGCAGACAATCTCTATGTACTTGCCTCTTCACGAGGGCAGAGTTTAACACAAATCGTTTTTTAATGGGGGGTAGGGGGATTCAACTCCTCAAATAAGGGACACTCTGGATTAAAAAAATAATAAAAATTGCCTCAGACTAGGATTTCTCCTTCACTGACCGAGGACAGAAAAGATGATGTGTATGATATGAACAGAAACTACACTTTGTTCTTAGTCAATAAACAAAGAAACATTAGTAGCCAGTAAATTTCGTGAGTTTATAGCTATCTTAAAATCTAGCAAATGAGGAGATATTGAACACATATTTTTCTCAATAGAAACTTACCTGTTTTATTTATTATTTTTGCTGACCAATTAAAAATAATTATGGTAATATATACATATATATATATATACATATATATATATATATATGTATGTATGTATGTATGTATGTATGTATGTATGTGTGTATGTATGTATGTATGTCAGGTCATGTCATATGCTACTGGTACCATGTAACCCAGTACTACCTGCCTCATGGTCGGGTCACCGGCGACTAAACTGGTTCCCCCACCAGACTTGTTTGGTGAGGAGGGCGGCTAGTCTCCCCGAAGGATTAAAAACAAGACCTTCCAAAGGGCGAATGAACTCTTTTTCTGGGTCAACGGCCAACTAGCACCGTGTATATTTGTGTGTGTGTATATGTGTATTGGGGTAGAGTGGGCTCCCTTAAGCCGTGGTGAAGGCAACCTTTCTAGGAGAAGCAAATCTCTAATTTAAAAAAACCATAAAGCGGAAGACCAGTACCCGCATTAAGCTGGTCTGCAGTTTAATTTGTTGCTGGCTATCTTGCTCTTGCTTGTTGCTGGATCTCAACATTTTGAACCGAGAGAGAGACTTAGCTGTCGTACAAAGCTAAGACTCTGTAACATCATATTTGTATAGATACTCCCTCAGACATTTGGAATCATGGATTTTAAATGTCTGAGGGAGTGGCACTCGTCTGACAAGACGTTGCAATCATCATCATCATGTATGTGTGTATGTATGTATGTATGTATGAACGCATATATATATATATATATATATATATATATATATATATATATATATATATGAGTTAATATAATAAAAAAATGATTATCTAATATTCAAAGTCAACGTATTTGATTTTGTATGAGTGTAAAAATGAAAATGAATTATCCATTAAAAACTAGTTATATAAAAGTTGAATGCCATTTATTATTGCTTATACACCATTTAGTATAGTTTTCCATCAACAGACCTGACGTGATTTCGTCAGCATTTGACAAAGCCAAACTTTTTGCCAAGAACTTTGCATCACACTCAACCCTAAGTGATTAGGGCTCCCTATTTCCCGAATTTTCTCCCAAGACCGATAACAATCTGAGTGATATCCATATATCTGTTTGAGATATTACCACACTCATCAGGAACTTTGATGCCATAAAAGCAACTGATCCTGACAATATTCCAGTCATAGGATTCTAAAAGCTGCAACCAAAGCCAACACTTATTCTTGCAAATTTGTTCAATCGATGCATAAAGAAAAAATGCTTCCCAACACCTTGGAAATCTTCATTAGCCCACTATTTATACTGGATATCGGTCTTCTACATCTCAGTAACAATTTAAATTAGTCTTCCGTGTGTCATGAGTAAGTTGCTCGAATCCATGTTGCTTGAATCCATGTTGAATAGAGAAATCGTCAACCATGTCAGCAAAACCAATCCACTCAGAGACAAGTGATATGGTTTTCATCCGACGAGATCTACAGCTGATGTACTGACTGTAATCTCACATTGGATCAGTAAAACTATCGATGGGGGAGGGTTTTTTTTTTCCAGAGCTAAGCTCTGAACATATACGACATTTGACAGAAAGGCATTCGATAGGGTTTAGCATAATGGTATATTTTACAAGATTTTCAGCTATGGAATATATAGAAATGTCTCTTCAACCATCGAATCCTTTCTCTTCAATAGGTTTATACAACTAGTCATTGTTGGGCAAAAGTCCAAAGCTCACAGCATACTTCAGGGATCCATCCTGGGCCCAACTCTGTTCCTTAACTTCATCAATGATTTCCCAAATCACATTCTAAGTTTATCCATCAACATATATGCAGATGACATAAGTATTTATAGCAACACTTCAAATGCCAACAACGAGTAAAATCTCTCTGAGTCTTTCTCTTCTAACCTGGAGCATGGAGTACAATGGGGTAAAAAGTGGCTGGTTAATTTTTTATGAATCCAACACTAAATTTCTATCTTTTCACCATCAATGCTCTGATCTTCACTTGTCTCCAATTGATATGTATGAATCTCGTCCCAAAGAAGCTCAACTGTTTCAACAAGATTCCAGGACTGACTATCACTTCTCACCTGAGGTAGAAAACTTACCTCAAGTCAGTTGCCAAGGAAAAAGGATTGCATCATTCTATCGCTCTAGCAGGTATCTCACTCCTGATACAATCCTCTCCTTGTATGAGAGCCAAATACATCTTAACATGAAGTACTGCTCCCATATCTAGGAAGGAGCTGCTCGGGACATCTTGGCAAACATTTACAAAACACACCCATCTAGCTACAACTATTATCAGTAATTCCTCCCACTCTCTCTCTCTCTCTGTCTAAATCTAAACACAACTTCCATGAACAAAGTTTCTTTCCTAGAACTGCCCACCTGTGGAACTCTGTTCAGCTAGCCTGCTTCCCAGCTGATCAGTGCGGTCCGGTTCTTGTTGAGCTGATCCCTTAAATAGTCAATTTCTACCCAATTTCCTTCACTAACGATTACTATGCTGTTTTCTCAGTGACCAGCATAAAATAATTAACCCTTATTCTCGTGTAGCCTTTGCGCCTTGATAAGTGGTGACACACTTGTAAAAGAAAAAGAAAATAATGGATTGTTTATATACCATTTAATATTGTTTATACACAATTTAGTATAATTTATATATTGTATTGTATATATATCATTCAGTATTGTTTATATACAATTTAAAATTGTTTATATACAATTTAAAATTGTTTATATATATCATTAAGTATTGTTTATATACCATTTAGAATTATTTATATACCGTTCAGCGTTATTTAATGCCATTTAGTATTGTTTTTATTTTACTTAGTATTGTTTATATACAGATCTGTATTGTTTGTATTTCATTTAATATAATTTAGATATCATTAAGTATTGTTTATTACCATTCAGAATTGTTTACTACGATTTAGTATTTTTATCATATACCATTTGGTATTATTTATATACCATTCAGTATTGTTTATATACCATTTAGCATCCTTTATTTAATATTCACTATTATTTATTACCATTCAGTATAAATTATATAATATTTGCAATTGTTTATTACTATTTAGAATTGTTAGTATACCATTTATTATTCTCTTTAGACCATTCAGTATTATTTATATACTGTTTAGTATTTTATATACCATTAAGTATTGTTTATAGAGAATTTAATATTATTAATTTAACATTTAGCATTGTTTATATATGATTTAATATTATTTATATACCACTTTGTATTGTTTATTTACAATTTAATATTGTTTATATAACATTTAGTATTGTTAATATACAATTTAATACTACACATATATTATTAAGTATTGTTTGTATACAATTTAATATTATTTACATAACATTTAGTATTGTTTATATACAATTTAATATTATTTATATTACATTTAATATTGTTTATGTACAATTTAATATTATTTATATAACATTTAGTATAGTTTATATACAATTTAATATTATTTATATACCATTTAGTATTATTTATGTACAATTTAATATTATTTATATTGCATTTAGTATTGTTTATATACAATTTAATATTATTTATATACAATTTATTATTGTTTATGTACAATTTAATATTATCAAAATTACATTTAATATTGTTTATGTACAATTTAATATTATTTATATACCATTTAGTATTGTTTATATACAATTTAATATTATTTATATTACATTTAGTATAGTTTATATACAATTTAATGTTTATTTATATAACATTTAGTAGTTTTAATATACAATTTAATATTATGTATATAACATTTTGTATTCTTTATATATAATTAAATATTATGTATATAACATCTATTATTGTTTATATACAATTTAATATTATTTATATTACATTTAGTATAGTTTATGTACAATTTAATATTTATTTATATAACATTTAGTATTTTTAATATACAATTTAATATTATGTATATAACATTTTGTATTCTTTATATACAATTAAATATTATGTATATAATATCTATTATTGTTTATATACAATTTAATATTATTTATATACAATTTAGTATTGTTCATATAAAATCAAATATTATGCATTTAACATTTAGTATTGTTTATATACAATTAAATATTATGTATATAACATTTAGTATTGTTCATGTACAATTTAATATTATGCATATAACATTTAGTATTGTTTATATACAATTAAATATTATGCATATAAGATTTAGTATTGTTTATATACAATTTAATATTATTTATATTACATTTAGTATTGTTCATATACAATTTAATATTATGCATATAACATTTAGTATTGTTTATATACAATTAAATATTATGCATATAAGATTTAGTATTGTTTATATACAATTTAATATTATTTATATTACATTTAGTATTGTTCATACACAATTAAATATTATGCATATACCATTTAGTATTGTTTATGTACAATTAAATATTATTTATATTACATTTAGTAGTGTTCATATACAATTTAATATTATTTATATAATATTTAGTATTGTTCATGTACAATTTAATATTATTTATATAATATTTAGTATTGTTTATGTACAATTTAATATTTATTTATATAACATTTAGTATTGTTTATATACAATTTAATATTATTTATATAACATTTAGTATTTTTTTATATACAATTAAATATTATTTATATACCATTTAGTATTGTTTATATACAATTTAATATTATTTTTATGATATGTAGTATTGTTCATACACAATTTAATATTTATTTATATAACATTTGGTATTGTTTATATACAATTTAATATTATTTATATAACATTTAGCATTGTATATATACAATTTAATATTATTTATATACCATTTAATATGGTTTATGTACAATTTAATAATTTTTTATATAACATTTAGTATTGTTTATATACAATTTAATATTATTTATATAACATTTAGCATTGTATATATACAATTTAATATTATTTATATACCATTTAATATGGTTTATGTACAATTTAATAATTTTTTATATTACATTTAGTATTGTTTATATACAATTTAATATTATTTATATACCATTTAGTATTGTTTATATACAATTTAATATTATTTATATACTATTTAATATGGTTTATGTACAATTTAATATTATTTATATTACATTTAGTATTGTTTATATACAATTTAATATTATTTATATAACATTTAGCATTGTATATATACAATTTAATATTATTTATATACCATTTAATATGGTTTATGTACAATTTAATAATTTTTTATATAACATTTAGTATTGTTTATATACAATTTAATATTATTTATATAACATTTAGCATTGTATATATACAATTTAATATTATTTATATACCATTTAATATGGTTTATGTACAATTTAATAATTTTTTATATAACATTTAGTATTGTTTATATACAATTTAATATTATTTATATAACATTTAGTATTGTTTATATACAATTTAATATTATTTATATACCATTTAATATGGTTTATGTACAATTTAGTATTATTTATATTACATTTAGTATGGTTTATGTACAATTTTATATTATTTATATTACATTTAGTATTGTTTATGTACAATTTAATATTATTTATATAACATTTAATATTGTTTATATACAATTTAATATTATTTATATACCATTTAATATGTTTTATGTACAATTTCGTATTTATTTATATAACATTTAGTATTGTTTATATACAATTTAATAATATTTATATTACATTTAGTATTGTTTATATACAATTTTATATTACTTATATTACGTTTAGTATTGTTTATGTACAATTTAATATTATTTATATAATATTTAGTATTGTTTATATACAATTTAATATTATTTATATTACATTTAGTATGGTTTATGTACAATTTAATATTTATTTATACAACATTTAGTATTGTTTATATACCATTTAGTATATTTTATATATTATTTATTATTGCTTATGTGTCATAATTTAATGTTGTAATCCTTAGAAAATGCAGGAAAACATTTTTTTTTAATTTATCAAATTTTTTTATTTGCATTCAATTGTTTTCGCTTTCCTTCTTCATGACATACAGAATAGAAACGTATTCTACTGTGTGCTTGTGTTCGTCTGTGCATACAAACATGTATTCTCTAAAACTGTTGTTAAACACTCATGCAATTTCATACCCGAATTAGTTAGAACATATTAATTATTTCTGCATTATGACTTACTAAATAAGATATAAATAATATATAAACACTAAGTATATACTTAACATATATATATATTGAAAGAGGGGAAGATGAAAAAGGAACAAACCGAGTTATATGTTCATCAATGTTTCAACTTTATTGTAAGACTTCTTCTGGATGAATAAATTGAAGAAAATAAAATACACAGACAATATTTTAAAATGCAGTAGAACCCCTGGATACGGCATTAAAAATTAGTAACAAAATACAGTACAGTACACCTGTCTATAATCAAATAAGATTATAAATAACATCGTAAGGCGGGGGCAAATACCGTAACCAAAGGCAGGGAAAACATCGTTGTCCCAGTGTAATCTGAAAAAAACATATCCTGGGACCACTGTATCCCGAGTTTCTACTGTATATTTTTTGTGAAACGTATGATATTGTTCTGTTGCAGAAAGAAAAACTCTTTGGAAATATATATATATATATATATATATATATATATATATATATATAGAGAGAGAGAGAGAGAGAGAGAGAGAGAGAGAGAGAGAAAGAGAGAGAGAGAGTGAAATAGTCTGTCCGTGTGTGTATGTTTGTGTCTGTTCATTTCCCTACTAAACTACTCTGTCAATTTTCAGTCTACAGACTCGAGATTTAACATAAGGGGTATTAAGATTTGGGAAAATCTTTTAATGGGTTTTCGGCCAGAAAAGTGACTATCAACAATTTCACCTTAGAAAATTCTACCAAACTCCTCCGCCAATTTTGGGTCTAAACACTTGAAATTCTAGACATGGATCAAACTTTTTAATTTTATGTGAGCCCAAAATAATAAATGTTAAGAGGTCAAAATTGGGATCAAAGTTTTAAAAAAGTTTGACCTCTTAGTTCTCTACCAAATTACTCAGACAATCTTAGTCTAAACATTAAACATTTTACATAAAATGTATTCAGACATAGGGCAAGCTTTTTAATCGGTTTTTGGCTGAAAATTTAACAGTCAAGGGGTCAAAATTCAAAAGATTTGACCTTTGCTGTCCCTAGCAAACTATTCATACAATTTTGCATATTAGCATTTGAAATTTAAAAAAAAAGAGTATTCAGACATGCAGCAAACTTTTTAATAGGTTTTTGGGCGAAAATTTGGTTGCCAAGAGGTCAAAGTTGAAAGAGTTGACCTTTGCAGACTCTACAAAACTCCTCCGTCAATTTTGGGTCTAAAAACTTGAAATTTCAGATGTATGGTTACTTGGACATGAGTCAAACATTTTTTTTAATATATATATATCTATAATATAAAGCTGAATGTCTGTGAGTGTGTGTGTGTGTCTGGTCACGAATAGGCTCCTATATAGTTGACTATTATAGAAAACTGATCACATATAATGATTTTTTTTTTTTTTTTACATAGGCATCACCACATTATCAAGGCCAAGAGGCCACTCAAGAATAAGGGTTAAAGAGTGTACAGTAGAAATTGGACAATATAGTAATCATTAATAATGAAAATTTGGTAAATTTGATAACTTATATGGAACGGCTCATCAAGAACTTATTTACGTTAGACTTGAAGACAACCATATTGTAGTCAGCCGGAAAGCAGGAAAACGGAAGACAATTCCACAGGCGTGCAGTTCTAAGAAAGAAGCTTTGTTCATGGAATCTACGTTTAGGTTTAGGCACAGATAAAGAGTGGGGGGAATTATTGATAGTGTTTACAGCTAGACGAGTGTTTCTTGTGAAAGTTTGGCGAGGGGGGACCATAGATTGAAGCTCAGTCGAACACTTTCCATGAAAATAACGATACATCAGAGACAAACTCGCAACATCTCTTCTGTGAGATAGAGGTTGCAAGGAAGAGAAAAGGACATCTCCTACGAGGCTACGAAGTCTATTTTGAACTCTATCAAGGCAGGACAAGTCCTTTCTAGCAGCTCCTGCCCAGATATGGCAACAGTATTCCATCCTTGGACGTACCTGGCTCTTATATAGATAGAGAATAGCATCAGCAGTGAGATATCTACCGGATCGATAGAAAGATCCCACCATTTTTCCAGCGGCCTTGACAACAGATTTGATGTACGTGTTCCATTTAAGATCAGGAAGCTTGTCAAAACTTGAGGCCTCCTGAAGACGAGAGCCACTCATTTCAATTGATGCCAGATGTGGATCAGAATGTTGATGATGTAAAGTGGTTCATTAAAATTGTGGGGTGTGCGTTCACGCCTGTTCCACAAAGTATGAAAATAAAAAATTTAAAATTAAAAAAAAAAACGTTTACAAGTGTTTTTTATATAGATGTACATAATAATACTTTGATAAGTATGTTTTAATTTAAATAGGGATGGTATAATAAAATTGTGGGGTCTGCGTTCGTGCCTGGCCTCCATAGAATGGAAATAGGTACACACTTTAATAAAGACTTTTCATATCTATTTGCGTAAGTATACTTTAATAATTATGTTTCAGTTTGAAGAAATATGGTATAATAAAATTATGGGGTGTACGTTCGCGCCTGACCTCCATAGAATTGAAATATGTCACAAAGTTTAACAAGGTTTTTTAATATAGATTCACAGAATATTGTGATAAGTGTTTCAGTGTGAACAGGTATGGTATAATAAATTATGGGGTTTATCTATTTTATTTTTACTTTCATTATATTTTGCTTTGGTTTTGATACCCCAAAATTCGAAGCTATCTCTTTACAACCCTTCCTTTTCATAACCTATCATATTTTCATAATTCAGTCCATTTTCTGTAGGCTGTTTTTGAACCCAGTCAACGACGGGTACTTTTGCCAGTATATATATATATATATATATATATTTTACATAGGCTTCACCACTAATCAAGGCCAAGAGGCCACTCAAGGATTAGGGTTAAAGAGTGGAGAGTAGTGAAAAGGACAATATGGTAATCGATAGTAATGGAAGTTCGGTAAATTTGTTAACTTAAGTGAAACGGCTCATCAGAAACTTGTTCACATTGGACTTGAAGACAACAATATTATAGACAGCTGGAAAGCAGGAAAACGGAAGACAATTCCACAGGCATGCAGTTCTAAGAAAGAAGCTTTGATCATGGAATCTATGTTTAGGTTTAGGCACAGATAAAGAGTGGGGAAAATTATTGATAATGTTTTCAGCTAGTCTAGTGTTTCTTGTGAAAGTTTGGCGAGGGGGGACCATAGATTGAAGCTCAGTCGACCACTTTCCATGAAAATAACGATAAAGCAGAGACAAACTCGCAACATCTCTTCTGTGAGATAGAGGTTGCAGCGAAGAGAAAAGGACATCTCCCACCAGGCCACAAAGTCTATTTTGAACCCTATCAAGGCAGGACAAATCTTTTCTAGCAGCTCCTGCCCATATGTGGCAACAGTATTCCATCCTTGGACGTATCTGGCTCTTATATAGATAGAGAATTGCATTAGCAGTGAGATATCTACTGGATCGATAGAAGGATCCGACCATTTTTCCAGCGGCCTTGGCAACAGATTTGATGTATGTGTTCCATTTAAGATCAGGAGTAAAGGTCAAGCCCAGAAGCCTGTCAAAACTTGAGGCCTCCCCAAGACGAGAGCCATTCATTTTAATTGATGCCAGATGGGGATCAGAATGTTGATGATGTAAATATAGAAGCTTGGTTTTAGATGCATTAAAAGTAACCAGCCACTCCTTTCCCCATTGTACAACATGATCAAGATCAGAGGAGAGAGAATTGGAGAGAACTTGGTCGTTTACTGTCTTAGATGTGCTACCATAGATGGTAGTGTCATCAGCAAAAATGTCTACGAATGATGTAAGGATGTGATTTGGAAGATCATTAATGTAGATCAGGAAAAGAGTTGGGCCCAGGATGGACCCCTGAGGGACTCCAGCATTTATACTGTGAGCTTCTGATTTTTGCCCATCAACTACTACTCTTATGAACCTATCAGAGAGAAATGATTTAATAATTGGGAAGAGATTTCCAGCTATACCATAGCTGGAGATCTAGTGAAGTAAACCTTTATGCCATACCCTATCAAAGGCCTTTGATATGTCAAGAGTAATTGCCCTAGAAAGGTTGCCTCTGTCGAGAGATTCGCTAATCCTATGAGATATAACTGTAAGCACATCTGCTGTAGATCTAGCAGAACGGAAACCATATTGTGTATCACTAAGAAGGTTATTTTTGCTGAGATGGTTGATTACTTCTCTATTTAACACAGATTCCAGCAACTTACTCATGATGCACAGGAGACTTATTGGCCTGTACTGAGAGGGGGATGAACGATCACCTGAATTCTTAAATACAGGGCATACTGATGAGATTTTCCAGGGTGATGGGAAGCAATTTTCCTTAAACAACGTTTAAACAGTTTTGTAAGTATGGGTACTAGTTCTGGTTGAAGTTTTTTGAGTACTATAATTGGAATACTGTCAGGGCCGGTTGCTTTACTGGAATTAAGGTTTTTGATTAGCTTGGCAACGTCACATACAGATATTTCTATATCACATAGTGTGTTTTCTGATACAGGAGGAAATATTGGGGGTTGGCAGCCTTGGTCGCAAAGGGTAGAATTGGCTGCAAAGTTCTTGGCAAAGAGTTTGGCTTTGTCTGATGCTGACGAGATTAACTCAGGTCCATTGATAATAGTTGGGATAGAGCACACGCTTCTGTTCAGGATTCTGTTTGCAATTTGCCAAAACTGGTGGAAACCAAGCCGCTGCTCAGCTACTTTAGACTTGACGGACTGAGCATACAACTCTCTTGCGTTCTTTATTACTTTCTTACAATGGTTGCTGGCAGTCCTGAAAGCGGCTTTATATATATATATATATATATATATATATATATATATATATATATATATATATATACATATGCACATGAAGTTATGTACACTACATAGGGTCCGAGCAAAGCCGAGTTGAACTGCTAGTATATTTATGAAAGTTAAATTGTCTGTATGTGTCTGTTTATGTGTGCACATTTCCCTACCAAATTACTCTGTCAATTTTCAGTTTACAGACTCGAGGTTTGACATAAGATGTATTGAGATTTGGGAAAATCTTTTCATTGGTTTTCGGACAGGAATTTGAATGCCAAGAGGTCAAAGTTCAACGATATGTCCTTTGAAAACTCTACCAAACACCTCCGCCAATTTTGGGTCTAACCACTTGAAATTTTAAATGTAGGTTACTTGAACATGGATCATAATTTTTAACTTGATTTGAACCGGAAACAATAAAAATTAAGGGCTCAAAATTTGGGTCAAAGTTTAAAAAAATGTGTTCTCTAAGCTAATTTTTGTTTTAAATATTTGAAATTTTACATTAAGTGTATTCAGACGTAGGACAAGAGGTCAAAGTTCAAAAGATTTTACCTTTGCAAACTATTCATCCAATTTTAGGTGTAAGCATTTGAAATTTTACCAAAAGGGTATTCAGACATGCATCAAGTATTTTAATCAGTTGTAGGGCGAAAGTTTGGCTGCCAAGAGGTCAAAGTTGAAAGAGTTGACCTTTGCAGACTCTACTGAACTCCTCCACCAGTTTTGGGTCTAAACACTTGAAATTTTAGATGTAAGTTACTTGGACATATGTCAAACTTTTTAATATATACATATATATATATATATATATATATATATATATATATATATATATATATATATATATGCACATAAAGTTATGAACAGTACATAGGGCTCAAGCAAAACGGGCTGAACTACTAGTATATATACACACACACACACACACATATATATATATATATATATATATATATATATATATATATATATATATATATATATATATAAAATTTCCAACGAGTGTCAGTGTAGACTAGACATGACATGGCCACAAAAAGACAACGTATTGCTTACCACAAGAAGTTTTTTCTGTGCAACACATTATTTTCCATAAAATTTTGTAAAAAGTCCATTCTTGGAGTGGCCATTTCCATTTTTTAACAAATTATGAAAAAGAAAGTATTTTTTCACAATTACTTATAGTTAGGATTCTTTCTTTTTTGTTGAAATAGATAAGATAGATGAGGGAGAGAGAGTGGGTTTAGAAAGTTATCTTTGTAACCCCTTTTTTAGACTGGAATATTCACCGGTCATGTCAGAAAGATGGCCACAATGTAGGTGTTCAATTTAGTAGAACGTTATAACTAAAAACTGACCCACGATGATAAAAGTCAGAATTTCTTTTCAATCTGAAAGTTACGTTTATTATCGATGAGATTAACATGAAAAAGAAAAAAAAAATTTAATTGAGGAATTTAGAGGTAGGGAGCAACTTCCTAAACGTCCGCCTTTTATTTGTATTTCTCCTTGCAAGCTGGAATTGTTTTCAAACAAAAAACCAAAGCAAATATATTTTTCTAATGTAAAAGAAAGAAGAAAAAACTACTTGATCGATTTACATATTTAAAAAAAAATATTTGATTTTTTTTTTACGACCTAACCCAGCGTAGTTACTTCCTAAAAAGAAAACAAAATCTACTATTTGTGGGGTGGGGGTGGGGGGTTAATACGTGTCACCGACCTTTAGAAATAATATAAAAGAAGGAATTTAAAGAAATAATAATTAAAATTTAACGGACAATTTTTTCAATTTTGACCCCTTTTTTGACCCCTTAAAAACTATTTAAACTAGCTAAAGACCCATAAAAGAACGGTCTGTAAAAAATCCAATCATTGGAAGCCCCTAGCAATTCTCTGCGACTTTTATTTTCAGTGGAGATAGATTTTGAAACTATGGAGACAGACAGACAGACAGACATAGTGAGTTTTATAAATTAGATTAAATACTAGGGTACACAAGGCTCTCAAATTCTGAAATTAGTCTAAAAGAATGAAAAATAAAAAATAAACATCAGTCCCTATTTATGAGAACGGTACAATAAAAAACCTTTTATGTCCCAAAATAATTGTTTCTACATAGTTACCACCATTCTTCATGCACTTTTGCCATCCTTTATTGATCTCACTCACATCTATCTTGCCACTCTGAAATCGATGAACCCATTTCCTAACTGGGCTGACATCAACTGCAATGGCTTCGTGAATACTCAACAGGCGCTGGTGAATGTTAGTCAGTTCAATTTTCTCTGCATGAGAGGAATTCAATGGCGCATCTCTGCTTCTCATGCACGTCCATGACAAGGGCTGTTTTCTTCGTTTCACAGCGTCAGTATCTGGAACAAAGAGATGAGACTTTCAGGATTGAGAATCATTGATGGAATGGACTACGTTCGAATACTTGTAAAGACGGTTTCTGACAGAAATCTGTTCACATTGGATTTGACGACAGCAATGTTGTAATCTGCAGTGAATCAGTCATGTGGTAATGTGTCCAACAGATAGAAAACTTTCACAAAGAAACCCAATTCATGGAAATTCTAGACACACAGAGGAGAAAGAGGGATTTTCTTTTTGTGTTTTGGTAGCAAGATAAATTCTTTCTGTGAATGTTTTAGATAGAAAAACCAGTGATTGAAGCTCAGTCGAGCATCTTCCGTGGAAATAACAATAAAGTAGAGAGAGAGAGAGAGAGAGAGAGAGAGAAACTAGCATCTTCTCTTTTGTGAAGAAGGGATTGTAGAGAAAAGATTACTGGAACCGATTTTGAATTTGGTCTAGCCAAGATAGTGTTCTCTGAATAGCATCTCCTTAAATGTGCCCCACAGTATTCCATATTAGGAGGTATTTAACGCTTATATAAATAAAATATTGGCTTAAGAGTCATATATTGTCTGGAGCGGTAGAATGATCCAACCGTTTTGCCAACAAGATTTAGTCACAAGTTAAATGTACGTTTCCTATTTAAATCTGCAGTGAAAGTCAGTCATAGGAGCTTGTCAAAGTAGGGTCCTCAACGAGAGAATCGTTCATTTTTGCGGAGGCTAAACAAATATCTTATATCAAGTATCAAACAAGTAGGTGCTTCTACACTATTAGGACGAAATTTTGTAGTCGATAAATGGAATTTTCAGATAAAAAACAATGTTTTCTACTCATGTTTTTTGTCAATTCTAATAAATTGCAATGGTAGCTTCCAAATTGTGCAGTCGAAATTACCTGAATATTACTGAATTATTAAAAAAAACAACTTTATGTGTTAGCAGGTGAAAAATTTCAGCTATCTTGTTTAAATCGAAACGGAACATTACTTCCTTTTTGAACTCTCCTGTGTCTTACGATCATTTTCTTGAAATTCTATTTTTATTTTCTTTAATAAATAATTTTCTACCTTATCGATTTTCGTAATTTTTGGATATAATCATCTTAAAAATATGAGGAATGCGTAGATACAACTGTTTTTATGTGAAATTCAGTTTTACGATTTCTGAAATTTCATCTTAATAGTGTAGAAGCGCCAACAAGTATTATGATACAACATAATCATGTTGACACACCGGTTCTCATTAGATCACCAAAGTTAAGCACATTGAACTTGGTCAGTACCAGATGGGTGACTATTTGGGAATACCAGGTGCTGTATGTAGGAGGAGGTTGACACCTCTCTGCAGGAACTGCAAAAACCTAACATCGTCATCTCCCTTAATCGGGATATACATGCGACTGGGGACCGCTTGTGAACTCAATATTCCCATAAAACTTCCTCCTCTAAGGAAAGCCAATTCTACCCATCTAAGGTGAATGCTGTGCTGGCAAACAAATAACTGAGCATTGGCAGTAAAAGGAAAAAAGTTTGATTTCATATTTGTTAAAAGTAACGAGTCGCTTTCCTCTACATGTTTCAGTTCTGAAAAGAGAGAATTAGCAAAGGATTGACAACCAATGCTCTTCAGAGTGCTGCCATAGACAACTGTGTAGGATGTATAGATGCTAACAAATGGTCTCAGAATATGATTAACGAAGATCTACAGTGAAAATCTGTTCTAAGAGCTTGTGAAATTAACAGGTTTCTTATTCATTTCGACCAGAGCAACACAAGTATCCAGACATTAGTTAGATACATTGAAACTACATTTAAAAAAAAAAAACTTTATTAAATAAAATAATTTTTGTTTTTCAATTTTGTTATGATTTTGTTCTATCTGGGGAGAGGTCATCCTACCGGATGTCTGACAGTAACCTACTATCTTATACAATCCAACTGAGAGATCTTTTTTAAAATTCTAGCCATCCGTTACGTGCAATCTCTGCTGCACTTGGTTCACCGAGTGTATTTACCAGGTATTTTTGAAATTCTTTTTCATGTGTCCTGTTGCTCTAATAATTAGTGGGATGATTGAGATCTTCCAGAGATGCTAATTTCTTTTTATGTCATATCATAAAATCTTGGTATTTTGTTATCTTTTCCCTTTTAGTTTAGTTTAACCCAGCATCATCGGTAACACTAACTTCTATCAGGGTTGTTTCTTTCTCCTTCTTGTTTGATATCACTACGTCAGGTTTAATAGCTCCGTTATCAAGGTACCTAACTGTAGGAATTGTATAACTATAATAGATAGTGTATGACTTCTTTTCAACTGATTTTTCTAGTATATATGTTTCCAGGACTTGCTGATGCATTCAACAGTTAACATTATATAGATGTTCCAGTGCAGATATTTATTCGTTTATTTTAAATTCAATTTTCACCCCAAACAAGGCACAGTGCCACTTTGAAGTAAGAGGCTACTATCGGGGGACATAAGTTGCAGGGATATTATGAAGGGAGATGAGCAGCAAGATGTCTGTTCACATTACACTTGAACTTCTGCATGTCAGTACAGTTGGGAAAACAGAATCTCGGAAAAGAGTTCCACAGTCTAGCAGTTTTTGGGAAGAAACTATTGGAGTACAAGGCTTTCTTACATCTATGGATCTCTACTGTGTAGAGGTGGGATTTAGCTGCTTGTTGGGTTTGTCGGGGGTATTTATGTCGAGGAGGTACAAGTGCTTGTAGTTCATCAGAGCCTTCACCATTAAAGTACTTGTAGAACAGGCAGAGGGATGCAACATTTCGTCGATGGGACAGAGGTTGGAGCCTAGATGATAGTTCAGGACCTATCAAGTTGGCAACTCTTCTGAACCTTGTCCAGAAGTGAAAGACACGTAGCAGATGTACCAACCCAAATGTGGCAACAATACTCACTACAAGGACGAATGTGGCCTTATAGAGATACAGGATACTTTCAGGCATGTGTAACTTTCTAGCACGGTAGAGAGAAGCTACCTTCTTCATAGCAGCCTTGGCAATGCTCTTGATGTATCTGTTCCAATTCATTTTTATTTGTGGTTGAGAAGGTTTCTTGTAATTATTGAAGGAAACAAGCTTAGTCTTGGCAGCATTGAATGTGACCACTCATTTGTGTCCCCATTCCACTACAAATTAAAGGTCTTCATCTAGTGTTTCTACTCTCTCTCTCTCTCTCTCTCTCTCACTCTCTCTCTCTCTCTATTATATATATATATCTATATATCTATAAAAGTGAACGTGTCTGTATGTCTGTCTGTCTGTCTGTCTGTGTACATTTCTCTACGCAATAACTCTGTCAATTTTTTGTCTATAGACTCGAAATTTGAAATACCGGGTACTGAGATTTGGGAAAATCGATGTGACGGGTGTCAGCCAGAAATTTGGCTGTTAAGGGGTCAAATTTCAACGATTTGACCTTTAAGAACTCTACCAAACTCCTCCGACAATTTTGGGTCTAGACACTTGAAATTTTAGAGATAGGTTCCTTGAACCTGGATCTAACTTAATAAAGTGATTTGAGCCTGAAACTATAAATTTTAAGGGGTCATAATACGGGTCAAATTAAAAAAAAATGTACTCTTTTTTTTTTTTTTTGCTCAGCATACACCTCCAAACACCCGGGCAACGCCGGGCTGAAATGCTAGTATATATATATATATTACAATAATAAATTTTTAATACATACAGCCACTATACCTATATATATATATATATATATATATATATTATAATAATAAATTTTTAATACCTACGTACACTAGTGTTTCATTCTTTCAGGAATCATCAATGCAGGGTGACATGATTACTAGCTATCGGGAGACCCGGCCACAAAGCCATCTCTGACTCTATTAGCAAGGAGCAGACCTCACGGTCAATCTCAACTGCGAGAAATATCGTTGAAATTTTGACATTTATCTTTTAAATGTCGTAACATTTTGCCATAGTGATCGAATGATTATAACCTCCTGATGTATGCATGCGAGCTTAGATGACCGACTTTAAAGTGCTCAACAATAAAAAACAGAGTTTCTTAAAGGGACTGTCATAATTATTATAATAATAATTTTTTAATACCTACAGGCACTAGTCTTTCATCCTTTTGTGAATAATCAATGCAGGGTGACACAATTACTACTGGTCGGGAGATTAGAACCCGGCCACAAAGACATCTTTGACTCCATTAGCAAAGAACAAACCTCATGGTCAATCTCAACTGCAAGAAATATCGTTGAAATTTTAACATTTATTTTTTAAATGTTGTAACATCCGGCCATAGTTATCTGATATATATATATATATATATATATATATATATATATATATATGCTTTTTATTTATTTTTACATAAACATTTAGGAATCGTTACAATGATTAGTATGTTTCAGTCAACTAGTTATAGATAACTAGAGAAAATTTAGAACTGAACTTTTGGAAAACATCGCCTGAATGAAGTTTTAGTAATATATAACTAGTTGATTGAAACATACTCATGATTGTGTAATGATACCTAAATGCTTATATAAAGATAAATAAAAAAATATATATATATTGCTCTACTTTGTATTGAGTGTTTTTGTACCAACCTCGTTATAATTTATTCTGTGAATATTCTTAACTTGGTATAATTATTACACACACACACACACACACACACACACACACACACACACACACACACACACACACACACACACACATATATCTATATGTATGTATGTATGCATGTATGTATGAGTGTGTGTTAGCATGATTGCTTTATTTATATATCTTTGCTCACATGTTGTTGAAGAATCTACTAAAATGGTGTTTGTGGTGACTTAATCATTAATGTAAAACGGTTTCAAAAAAGAATTTATCTTCAATAAATTAAGAATCTGCTTAGAAATAGAAATATTATAGTCATGTCTTTGCCAAAACAAAACGTTGGCTTTTATCACCCACAACTGCTTTCACCACATTAAATGACTTTTTCAGCAAAGGAACATTGCCAAAGTTAAATTTAGTGTAAACTTTTATAAACTTTAATCTTGCAGCAAAGAATCATTAAATTCTTATTAAAGTACACACAGAAAATCAAGCGTACACATAGATATATACATAATGAATTTTTGAGATGAGGATTGGTTATTCAGATTTCTTGGATTCATTGGACTACTGTTCTCATCTTAAGTGTGATTTTCACAACGTTTTGGTTGATGTAACCTCCGACCTCCAAGGACACGTGGCACAGTAGTTAGAAAATCAATTGTAAAAAATGATATTCTCCTGAAGGTTGAAGGTTCAATCCTCAGTGTGGGTGACCGAAAAATACAATTGAGAATTACTTAGGACCTCTATCCAGTCATGGCTGATGGAACAAGAGCATGCTACCCCCATGAAGTAAATAAAGGGTTCCGCTCGAAATTCCGTCCAAATTCACGAGTTTGACAAAAACATTCCTGAGTTCGACAAGATACACCTGAAGAAGGTCGGAGGTTACATCAACCGAAACGTTGTGAAAATCACACTCAAGATGACAATAGTAGTCTGATGAATCCAAATAATATGAATAATGGATATCCATAAAGTCAGGGTTGTCTTATAAACACAAAAACACTAACTTCATATATATCTGGTGATTCTGTCAAAGTAAAAAATTTTTTCTTGACAAAGTTCCTTCAGTATGTACCTATGTTAGTCTTTTTGTTCGATTTATTCTGTCTCTCTGCTTATGAACTTATTTCACTTTTTTTTTAACATGTTTTTAGATATTTGTGGTCTACACATACCATCACTTGCAATGAAGAGAGTCAGACGGAAACAGTGATATCAGCAGCCATCCACCTTCATCTGCACCAAGTGCGGCAGAGACTGCCACTCCCGAATTGGACTGTATGAACATTCTCGACAGTGCAGATAGACCCCAGAGCTGCACCATTGTCTCCACAGACAGAGGGTTGTTGCGACGACATACCATTCACATATATACATATATATACTATCGGTGATTTGAAGTTCAGCTTGGTTTGGCAATTTATCATATGATTTCAGCAGGAATACAATCAATTCAACAAAAAAGCAGTTGATGAATGAATAATTTCACAAAATGGGCCTGTTGACTGGCCACTTCGTTTATACGATTTTACCCCTATTAGATTATTTTCTTTGGGGATATGTAAAGTCCCATGTCTGTGCTGATAAACCAGACACAATAAACTACTCAGAAGACAATATATTACCTGTTATTATCGAAATACAGTCTAACAATGCATAGCGTTTGTGAAAATTGGACTTCTTAATACATGTGAGCCATAGAGGCCATATGCGCAAAATTGTATTTAAATTATCAATGCCAAAAAGTAATCTTTGGAATAAACCACATATTTGTATAATAAAAATATTTTTCTGTGATTTATTTTTATTTAAAGTTCACCGCCTGTAAAAAATTTTAAAAAAAACACCGTTTAGATATGTTGTCAAATTTCGGGTTAATTTTAAAGGGAGATAATTTAAATTCAAGCACTCCTTAATTTGTACAAAGATTTTAAGTTATTATTTTGTTTATTAAAACCAGATTTATTTTTGAAAAAGAAATTTAAAAGGAAATTTGAAAAAGTTAAACAATAAATCTTTCTCAATATGCTGTGTTTGCTATATATATTCCTTCTGATTCGATTTTAATTGTATTTAACGGTTTTTCATGTACTTTTGGGTCAAATAAATGTCTAAAAATGTTAGAGAAAAAATGTTTAGAAGGATTTATGCAAAAATCTCTAAAAACTGATGTGAAACTTTAAATCTGTGATTATTTGGATTATTTGAACTACTGTTCACATCTTGAGTATTGTTTGTACAACATTTTAGTTGGTGTAACCTCCGACCTTCTTCAGTTTTATTTTATCAAATTTAGAATTTTTTCTGTCAAACCTGTGAATCTACATGGGATTTCAAAGAGAACATTTTATTTAATCGACAGGATTAGCATACTCTCGTTTCATCAGTCATAGTCGGGTAGAAGTCCCAAGTAATTTGCAATTGCATTCTGATTATTGTCTTCATTGAGTATGAGGATTGAACATTCAACCCCCCAGAAGAGTTTCACTTATAACTGAATTTTACGAAGTATGCCATGGGTCCTTGTAAATTTCGTGCAGATCCTAGAGTTCGGCAGAAAGATTCCCGAAGTTCGACAAGATATACCTGAAGAATGTTGGAGATTACATCGGCTAAAATGATGAGAACAGTAGTCTAAATAATCCAAATAATACGAATTACGAATCCTCATCTCAAAAATTCAGAAACATGAAAATTAAATGCTTTAAAAATAATGAAAAAATTTACTGTTTTTAACTTTTTAGATAAGGAATCATTCTCTGTATTATTTGTATTAATCGGACTAATGTCCTCATCATGGCGACTTACACACATGATGAAGGTCGGAGGTTACATCGAATGAAACACTGTGCAAATAACTCTAAAGATGAGGACATTAGTACAATTAATCAAAATAATACAGCAAAAATATTTGTCTGAAATATTGATAAAATATGTTTTTTTTTCTTTTTCACACAGTAATCACCACTTATCAAGGCCCGGAAGCCACTCAGGAATAAGGGTTATTGCAAGTATATTACGTTAGTGTGGAGATTTGATGAAGTGTTTACTTAAGGGGCGGTTCATTAGGAATTTGTTATGTTGGACTTGAAGACATCCAAGTTGTAGTCCGGTGGGAAGCAGGCAGACGGAACAGAGTTCCACAGGCGTGCAGTTCTAAGAAAGAAGCTTTGTTCATGGAATCCGCTTTTAAAAAATTGATGCAAAAACGTGTAAAATAGTTATATAAAAAATGTCAAACAATCCTAATACAACTAAATGTTTAAAAGGGTGCAAAAAATATCTAAAATAAAAATGGATTGTAAAAGGAAATGTATAAAAGTTGTATCTAAAAAGAAATACTCCCAAAAGAATGTACATAGAAATGTCTAAAAGTTGTACATAAAAAAAATGCTTACAAATTAATGTGTAAAGAAATGTATGAAAATTTTATGTAAAAAATGTTTACAAATTAGTGTATAACGAAATGTCTAAAAATTTTATGTAAAAAATGCTTAGAAATTAATGTGTAAAGAAATGTCTAAAATCTTTATGTAAAAAATGCTTACAAATTAGTGTATAACGAAATGTCTAAAAATTTTATGTAAAAAATGCTTACAAATTAATGTATAACGAAATTCTAAAAATTTTATGTAAAAAATGCTTACAAATTAATGTATAACGAAATTCAAAAAATTTTATGTAAAAAATGCTGACAAATTAATGTATAACGAAATGTCTAAAACTTTTATGTAAAAAATGCCTATAAATTAATGTATAACGAAATGTCTAAACATTTTATGTAAAAAAGAAATGTATTTAAAACGAAATGTCTAAAAAAATTATGTAAAAAATGCTTACAAATAACGAAATGTCTAAACATTTTATCTAAATAAAAAATGCTTACAAATTTACATATAACGAAATGTCTAAACATTTTTTGCAAAAAAAGAAATGCTTACAAATGAATGTATAAAGAATGTCTAAAAGTTGTATGCAAAAAAGAAATGCTTACAAATGAATGTAAAAGGAATATCAGATGTATATAGAAATATATAGGATACTAAAATATAAAGAAATGCACAACAAATTTCATTTACCGCCAGAGAAATTATTTTATAAACATGCATAAAACGTTCTCTCAGAAATGAATAAAACTGCAAAGACTTTAAAAACTATATTTTCTTTATATCTAAACTTATTATGTTCTAACTAGAATCACCATTTTGAAACACTTTTTTTAATTGGTACCTTTTATAGTTTAGCTTCCATCAATGGCCTTGCATAACAACAAAACCATTATTCTAAACTTTGGTAAAAGGCACACTGACGAGTGTGGCTAATACAAAAATTTCATACCGACCCAATCATCCCCCTTTTCCACCTATCCTTAAAAACATTAATGTGCAAACAGCGATGACACAGTGCTTTACACTCTCGATTTTAAGTAGCAATAGTACATGTTAATTCCTGGTATAAGCTGTCATTTGGTTCTTCACTGAAGTAATAATCGTCATTTAGTACAGCCCCTTCTAGTATTATACGTCATAGTATTGTGTGATTACTATTCTAGACAAATGACTCAGTAGATATTTTGTATAGTTGATTACATCGATAAAATGTGTGACTCATGAGCCAATATTATGTAGTTAGTACATTACTAGTACCTATGACTGAAGTCCTTCACCCACCTCGTACTATGAATCAGTCCCACAATAGTATGTGTCATCCCTGGTCACTATTGCCCTGGCCATAACTCATGGCGGATATTAGTTCGCGTCCTGTCACCACATTACAAAGTACTATTTCATTTTTGTAGCTGCCCCCTTAAAAATGATTCACAGTTTGTCTATTAATTATTCCATTGGCACCAGAAGTGTCTGCTTTTCACTCCGTCTTCTACTCTTTCTCGAGTCTTCCGGCTTTTTACAAAATCTATGTGCAATTATGGCTGAAATGCTCCACCATAGAGAAAATAAACTAGAAAAGTTTCTAAAAGACACGCGAAACATATCAAACGATAAACTATATGTAGTTTACAAAAATAAAATGATGTGTGTGTCTGATAATTTTTTTTTATTTTTTTATTACATTTTCACCCCAAACAAGGCAAATTGCCACTTTGGTGTAGGGGGCTACTATCAGGGGCAACAATTACTGGGGTACTATGTAGGGATTTGGGCAGCAAGATGTTGTTCACGTTACACTTGAACTTCTGCACGTCAGTACTGTTGGGGAAGCAGGGACCTGGAATGGAATTCCAGAGTCTAGCGGTTCTGGGGAAGAAACTATTGGAGTAAAAAGATCTTTTACATCTAGGGATCTTATAGAGGTACAGGATACTTTCGGGTGTTAGTAGTTTTCTAGCACGGTAGAGAGAGCCCACCTTTCTTGCAGCGGCCCTGGCAATGCCTTCAATGTAATTGTTCCAGCTCATGTTTCCTGTGAACGTTAGGCCAAGGAGTTTGAAAGATGTACTCTCAGATAAAGAGTCGTTGGCCATTCCGTTCAGTCTCAAAAGACAAAGGATCCCCTGAGTAGTATAAGTTTACAAGCCAAAAGCTTCTGTAAACTTAAAGCAAATATAACTATTAATATTTATATTGTAATCACAATCAAATAAGAAACCTCAATACAACCAAGATTGGAAATAGAACTTATAAAAAACAAATAAAGACTGTAAATTACAATTTATATGAATTTACTTTTCGAAACGATACTCAAATAAGAAATATTATATATTAATTTCAAATATTTAATATTTATTTGTGTATCCTTTTTTTCTTTTTTTTTTTACATGGAGTTCACCACTTACTATGGCCACTCGTGGATAAGGTTATTGTGTGTACAGTAATCAAAGGGATAGTGTAGCAATAGTATTGGTGAATTGGTAAGGTGTCATTACTTAGGAGGGGGCGCTTCATCAGGAATTTGTTTGTGTTGGACTTGAAGACAACCAGGTTGTAGTTGGGAGGGAAACAGGCAAGCGGAACAGCGTTCCACAGGCGTGCAGTTCTAAGAAAGAAGCTTTGTTCATGGAATCTACGTTTTGATTTAGGCACAGACAAGGAGTGGGGAAAATTATTGACGGTGGTTTCAGTTAGACGGATGTTTTTTGAAAAAGATTGGCGAGGGGGGACCAGAGAATGGAGCTCAGACGAGCACTTGCCATGGAAATAATGATAGAACAACGACAGACTCGCTATGTCGCTTCTGTGGGAAAGAGGCTGCAGGTTAAAGAAAAGGGCATCCCCCACCAAGCCACAAAGTCTATTTTGTACTCTGTCAAGGCAAGATAGACTGTTTTTAGCAGCTCCCGCCCAGATGTGGCAGCAGTACTCCATCTTTGGACGTACTTGGCTCTTATATAGATAGAGAATTGCATCATTAGTGAGATATCTTCTGGAGCGGTAGAAGGATCCCACCATTTTCCCAGCGACCTTGGTCACAGACTTGATGTATGTGTTCCATTTAAGATCAGGAGTAAAGGTCAATCCCAGAAGCTTATCAAAACATGGGGCCTCCCCTAGACGAGAGCCATCCATTTCAATTGATGCCAGATGGGGATCAGAGCGTTTATGATGTAGAGATAGGAGCTTTCGAACAATCAATTCATGTAAAATATAATTTACTGTCTTACAGTCTCTCTCTCTCTCTCTTTATATATATATATATATATATATATATATATAGAGAGAGAGAGAGAGAGAGAGAGAGAATAGCTTCCATCAATAGCATTGCATAACAAAACCACTAGTCTAAATTTGGTAAAAGGCACTGACCATTGTAGCTAATACATATGTGTGTGTGTGTGTGTGTGTGTGTGTGTGTGTGTGTGTGTGTGTGTGTTTTGGCAGCATTCCTTCTTTTAGACATGCTTCATTAAATGATATACACAATTCCTGTCTACAGATTTTGGTTCTGGCAAGAAATGACTGATGTAATTGCAATAGTCAATTAAGGAAAATATGAAGACAGGAATTTTCTATATTATTTTATGAAACCACACACACACACACACACATTATATCATAAACTGCTTAAGCCATTTCTGAGACTCACTCCATATCCCCCCCCCCACTTCATTAAAAATAGATATGAAAAAAAAGTAAATTTGTAGATCATAAACTGCCCCAGCCATTTCCGGGATTGATTCCATATCCTACCTACTCTCTTAAAAATATATCAGATAATAATAAGTAATTTTGAAATCGTAAACTGTTTCAGCCATTTGCGGTATTGACTCAATATACTCCCCCTCTCAAAAATATATATGAAATAAAGTGATTTTCAGATCATAAACTCCTTCAACGATTTCTGGGACTGACTCCATATACCCCCTCCCCCATCTTATATATATGAAATAAAGTAATTTTGAGATTGTAAACAGCTTCGCCCATTTCTGGGAGCGACTCAATATACCCTCCCACTCTTAAAAATATCTATGAAATAAAGTAATTTTGAGATCGTAAACTGCTTCAGCCATTTCCGGTACCGACTCCATCTAAGAAATATATATGAAATAAAGTAATTCTTTTATTTGATTTGTTTAAAAGAAAATTTTTAACTGCTAGTAATAATAATAAAATAATAAATATTTATTGATTTTAGACTAACAGTAGAGCTAAAATCGATATATTATCACCCAAAAATGTGTTTTTAATTTTGTAGAAAATATATTCACATTTATCATGTGTTTTTTTATGGTAATCAGAAAAAAAAAACAATTGTACAGTTAAATCTTTAGAGATTTGTAAAGAATCAGAATCGGTATTGGTAATTGCACCGGAATCAGTAATTGTATTGGAATCAGTAATTTTATCAGAATCGGGAAAAATATTGGATCGTCCCATCACTAATATATATATATATATATATATATATATATATATATATATATATATATATATATATATATAAATGAAATTAGCTCATGAATATATATATATATATATATATATATATATATATATATATATATATATATATATATATAGGAAATAAATGAAATTTATTTATTTCTGCGTACAGATGCTTGCTATTGTCAGTTAATAACATTTTAGGCTACACAGAAACTAATTATGTAATTTTAATTAGTTGTTGTTGTTATTATGCAATACACACTAACAAAGTCGAGTACTAATGAAGAATGACTAATGAATAAAAGTAATGAAGACTAAATTTAGTAACGTAATTATCTAGTAATTAAGTTGACTAATTAATTAGGATTAGTATTTGATAAATGGAAAGATCCTTTAATTAAGTTGATATTTCAGACTTGTCAATCTCCTAGATATCCATCTCACAATTTATATCTATGTTTATCTCTCTCTCTTTCTCTCTCTCTCTCTCTCTCTCTCTCTTTATATATATATATATATATATATATATATATATATATATATATATATATATATATATATATATATATAGTGTGGGCCAAAATAAGGGTCCTATCTTTAAATTTGAATAACTTCCACACAATAAAAGTTAAACTCACCAAACTCTAGGTGTGTGTAGACTGACCCTTCCGAGATTTTTTTTAAACAAAACAAATTTTGGCCGAAAAACACTTCTTAAAACTTACATGAATTGAATTTATGAATTTTTAAAAATAGGACGCTTATTTTGGCCCACCCTCTCTCTCTCTCTCTCTCTCTCTCTCTCTCTCTCTCTCTCTCTCTATATATATATATATATATATATATATATATATATATATATATATATATATATATATATATATGTCCAAAGTGCCTTCAATAAGTTTGCAGACTTTTTTTGTAAAGGCATTTAAAATTGTTGTAGACTTTTGAAAATTCAGTATGTTAATTGCTTATACATCTTATGAGATGTTTGACCAATTTTTATAATTTAAGTGTCAAATGTATAGCTACCGTCGGAATTGGAATACACTCTACTAAAGCCTGATTATCACAGCTGGTCAATTTCGAAAATGCAATCTGGATGTGAGGATACTTTAGAAAAACAATATGCAATAAAATTCTGTTTTAAACCTGGAAAAAATGTCACATAAATGCATGGAATGATTCAGATTACTTTTCAACTATCTTGCATGAATCGAGTGGTATGAGTGATTCGAGGAAGGCAGGGAATCTGTGAAGGATGATTAGAGGTGTGGGAAGAGTAAGGAAGTCAGAATACGAAAGTTGATTGGCCAAATAAAGAATTTCCTAGATAAGGTCCGTCGTGTGTATATTAAGACAATAAGTGCACAGTTTGATGTCAGTGTGAGAACTGTATACTAGCCTGGGTGCCCGGCGTTCTTTAGAGGTATGTGTTGAGGAAAAAAAGGGACTGAAGATGCAGAAGATTTGCGTGAAGTTTGTCCTAAGGGTGGCCAGAGAAGATCACAAACTATTTGACCAAGATCAAGACAGTTCCTCACCCTCCCTGTAGTCCAGACCTTGCTCCCTGTGACTTTTGGCTATTCCCTAAGTCTTAGAGGTTGTTATGAAATAATTGAGGAGATGAAAGAGGCTGCGATGAGGGTCATTGACACGCTCACACAAGAGTATTTCCATATGGCCTTCCAGAAGTTGTTGGAACAGCATAACAAGTGCATTTCATCTGGTGGATATTATTTTAAAAAGGACCAGAGTTTCCATAGGAAAGTGACCATAGAAAAAAAGTTTGGAAAATTATTGAAGGCAGTATTGCTTGTGTGTGTGTGATTGAAATCGATATGTTACCAATTAGAATTTCAATGAGGGTTAATTTTTTTACAGAATGCATGCCATTAAAACTCGAACGTTTCAATCCCCAGGATTTTGCCTCTTCTAGAGAGACTTAGCCTAACAAAATGTTCTAGCACCTGCTGTTGAACACTATCTAATCAGCTTTCTGCCTTATATACTATAAAAATCTCACCTGTCTGTTTAAATGTATGTATGTATGTATGTATGTATGTATGTATGTCTGCCTAAAACTTTCGACAGAGGCGACGGATTTTCACAAGATCAGTATCGTTTTAAAGCTCAACTCTTTGGACGACAAATATCGAAAAATTGGCTTAAAACATTAATTTCTTCAGCACAACTGGGCACTTTTCTACAGGGAGGGATCGCTTTTTCGCCAATATTTTTTAAAGTCCTCCATTCTTTTCGATTGACTAGCCTTAATTTAAACCTTCGCCACTTCCGGTTTGGTGATGGATGCAACAGCAAAGATGTCACGTTTTTTTTTCACGTTCTTTCCCTCCTTTGCAGTACAGGTTCGAGCCTGCCTGCCAACTACCAACCTTTTTTTTTGGGGGGGGGGGGTTTCAACACACACCTCCAAACATCCAGGCAACACCGGCCACCCTGGTTAGCATATAACATAAATCTCACCTGTATGTTATAATATATGTATGTATGTATGTATGTATGTATGTATGTATGTATGTATGTATGTATGAAACGTTTGATAGAGTCGACGGATTTAAACGAGATTGGTATCGTTTTGAAGCACGACCCTTCGGACGACAAATATCGGAAAAATGGCTAAAAACATTAATTCCTTCATCCTCAACTGGGCATTTTCTACAAGGAGGGTCGGGGTTTTTTTTTTTTGCGTCGTTATTTTTGCAAGTTATCGTATCGGTTGGAATAACTTTTCTAATTTCAACGTTCCGAACTTCCGGTCGCGTCATAGAGTAGGGGTAAGACGTCAGGTTTTCTTTTACTTTCTTTTCTGCCTTCGCGTCACGGATTCTTTTTTTTTTTTCTTTTTTTTTTTTTTTTTTTGCTCAACACATACCTCCAAAGAACGCCGGGCACCCAGGCTAGTATATTGTAACTAGTAGGGGACACGTTGTTCAGGGTCTTATAAAATTTGATAGAAATGAAATTATGTGTAACATCTTTATATTAAATTACTATCACTTCCTATTTCTCCAATATTCTCTGTATGTTTATTTCTTTCCCTTTTCTCCTTTTACCGAACTTCTTCTTAACCCTTTCTTAATCTTCGCTTAACTCATTCCTCTCTCTTATTTCTCCGTGCTGAAAAAATGTACTTAAGACACTGGAGCTATCCTTTTTAAATGCAATATTATAACTTCATATTTA
>NC_136488.1:70227471-70247471 GCF_053919585.1 Euprymna scolopes | reverse complement strand
TGAAAAGACCCAAACTACAGGTAGGAGGAAAACAGTCCACAAGAAGAGAGTTACACAAGCTTATCGTTCCTGGAAGGAAGATACTGGAATATGAAGCTGTATTACAATGAGGTATCAGAACAGCAAATTGATGGAGACCACAAGACCAACGATTCAAACGAGCTGGAACAAAATAAGCAGAGAATATATTAGAAAATCCTGAAGAGGACATAATACTTATAAAATATATTGAGTCTAGCAACATTACGTCTGCGAGAGAGAGGTTGCAAAAGAGACGAAAGGGTGGGGGACCAATCAAATTACAGATACATTTCTTCACCTTGTGAAAACGCCTCAAATAAGAACAACAGAAAATGAAATCCTCTGAGAGGTTTGCCATGGTAAACTTGATGACCCCGAGTTGAAAATTACTTAGGTTGTGAGAATGTACCAGAAACGTATATGATGTCACATATATATCAAAGATGGGGTGACAAGATATAATTAAACAAGAATAAAAAAGCATTGGAAATGCAAAAGGATATAGGGATTGTATGCCAAAAAGTATACAAACAAGATAGCTATGAATGGCTAGGCACATGGAAATAGAATTGCATCCAAAGTATAGCCCTATAGCTTTTCTCCAATCTTCATTCCATGCCATCATTACGGTTGTAAAAAGCTATAGGGCTATACTTTGGATGCAATTCTATTTCCATGTGCCTAGCCATTCATAGCTATCTTGTTTGTATACTTTTTGGCATAACATCCCTATATCCTTTTGCATTTCCAATGCTTTTTTATTCTTGTTAATTAGTATTTTTACTTACAGTCTTATTTTTAAACTTACATTCATGATAGTATTGTCTTTTTTAGGAGGCGGCTCATTGCCGCCTCCATTAGTAGCAGGTCGCTTCCTGCTGGGTTTTAGGTCTTTGGGTTTTGGGCCTTAGAAGTTGCCTCTTGGTCCTCCATCGGTTCTATATTACATAGAGAGTGCTACCGCCTCTCTGATAAAACAGTTAGAGTATTATAAAGTTCTAAAATGTTCATACCTTCACTATTAAATTTTTCTTGGTTCATTCTTTGGCGTTTTGGCAGTTTTTGATATTTATATTTATAATAGTTTGTGCATGAGGCAGCTTTTTTCTCCTTGGGATCCCTGTTATACCGTGCTTTTGAGTCAGCACGTGAGGCAGCCTTCTTTTTTTCTGGTTCTTTGTTATAAAGAGCACGTGAGGCAGCTTTTTTTCCCTGGGAATCCCTGTTATACCGTGCTTTTGAGTCAGCACGTGAGGCAGCCTTCTTTTTTTCTGGTTCTTTGTGATAAAGAGCACGTGAGGCAGCCTTCTTTTTTCTGGTTCTTTGTTATAAAGAGCACGTGAGGCAGCTTTTTTCTCCTCAGAATCCCTGTTATACCGTGCTTTTGAGTCAGCACGTGAGGCAGCCTTCTTTTTTTCTGGTTCTTTGTTATAAAGAGCACGTGAGGCAGTTTTTTCCCCTCGGGATCCCTGTTATACCGTGCTTTTGAGTCAGCACGTGAGGCAGCCTTCTTTGCCTCAGGATTTGCATGATACTTAATTTTTATTATTTCAGCATTTTTCTGATAGTATTCTTTTTGCTCAGATAATACCTTGACTTTGATTTTTTCATAGTCTATATTTCTCTGAGCTTTTTTACTACATGCTGACTTTGGCATTTTTTATTAAATGTAAACATATAACACTTATGTGTATCTTACTTTAATATCACTTATCTTATAGCAAGACAACTCTCGTAGAATTGAGATACTGCCCCGTCACCAATAGTTAAAGTGTGGAACGGTATATACACCAATAGTGTAGTTGTTATCTTTATATGAAGTCCTAATCAGTGACAGTGTGAGGTTACTTGGTTAATTTATTGTAGTTTATTTTAGAAAACTTACTTGTTTTTATTAGTAGATTGTGTATAGTAGCCACAATATCTAGTTATTTTTGTGGCTAGGGCTTGGATTTTGATTCTTTTTGGTCAGCTTCCAGTGAGTTCTTAGAAGATGACTTTCTTGCAGTTTCTTTTGCGGTCAATTTAACTTATTTCCTTTGGCGTTTGGTGAGTTCTTAGAAGAATTGGTCTGATCTACTTTTCTTAGCGAGCGAAGAGATTCAGCTGCATTTAACAATGGTTGCTATAGTGTATTTTTGCGCATGCGTGAGAATTTCAAGTTTCCTCCTTATTTTTCAATAGTTTGACAGTAGTCATGTGTCTTTCTGCCAAGAGCGACAGACGTCAGTGTTAGCCGTGATCGTCTAGAGGTTAGGACCCCACGTTGTGGCCGTGCTAACCTAGGTTCGAATCCTGGTCACAGCATTGACATTTTGTATATATTTTACAGTCCAAAATCTGAAGAATTATTTGTTTTTATAACATTGTTTTTTGACGTCGTACTTGCTGATAGGTTACTCTTATAACAATTTTGATCAACTGAGATAAAGATTTCGTGGTTTCATTAACGCTGGTGGGTTACTGTTTAACGAAAAAACCTTAACGTTCACCTCAAATATTCAGCGTCCAAGAAATATACGCCACTGGCAAACTGGAACGTCTGTGAGCATCCGGTGTATTATTTGGAGCTGTCCCTTTTGAGAGAAGTTCCGTGTTCGAAGTAGTCTGTCTACATTGGGTATATAGTGTTTAAAACTTGTTATTACACGTAATCTTATTTAATTATGGAGTTAGCTAAAAAGCGATGGGTCACTGCACTTCTCCGTGTAAAGAGCAGTCGATTGATGCTTGAACTGTTGTCAGAGACCGTTCGTACACCGAGATACATCGTCTCAAAAGAAAGAAGAAAGCAGAAGAAGAAAGAAAAAAGAAGAACAATTGGCCATTTTTGTACCCTTTTATTTTGCTCTCTTTTGACATTTTAACAGACGTTCTGACACTCGCTGGATTCGCAAGACGCTTCTCTGTAAGAATATGTGCTTTTTGAAACTTATAAGTTGATTTTAGTTGAGATTTGGATAGTTTTGTTTTGTAGGCGTATATAGGCGTGTACGGGCCATCCCTATATAGAGAGTGCTACCGCCTCTCTGATAGTGATTTTGATCTCTCCCCTATATTGCTCAGAATTTTAAGCGAGCATCAAGTTGAATACACGTCTCCCTGTCTTTTATCAGTTTTGTCGCAAGTTCAAAAAAAAAAAAATCCGTGAACTTTAATGTTTTTGTAACGATTACGGCAACTTGCATGAGGGAAAATCGAGAAGACGATAGTATGGCTTGCAAAAACGGCTGTAGAAAAAAAGAACAAAAAGCGCAATTAGGTTGATATTTCACATTAATGAGAAAGATTCATTGCGAGTAACAAATACTACCGAAGAGTAAATTTAATGAATTTAAGTAAAAACTAGCTACCCCGATTCGCTTTTGCCCGGAAGTATATAGCATTGTTTATAGATTAAACAATGTATTATCATTGTTGATTAAGGATTAAAACCAGTTAAAGCAACTAACAACCACACACACACAAAAAAACTAAGCTAAATTTAACCGAAAAAAAAAAAAAATAAATAAATAAATAAGAATGAGAAGGTAAAAAAAACATTGTTCTTTTCCTTTCTGCTTCTCTCTCTTTCTCTTTCTCTTTCTCTCTCTAACTTTCTTTCTTTTTTGTTTATCAATAAATGTAAAAAAACAACGTAATTGGTTAAGGAACATACATAACTATCCACGAAAAAAAAATAGTGGTGCTTAGCATAAATTGTTTCTTAGTAAAACATATATATGGACGGATATAGTATATCATCGATGAAATAAATTGGAATTCGTTTTTCATTATGTTAATAACAAGGAATGAAAAATTCCTTAATTCAATAGGAAGGTAGAATTAAGTATTGATTTACCAGATGAAATGCTATTCAGGTCTGATGATAAGATTTTCACAAGATAGTTTTATATATATTATTCCTTAATTGGAATTCATTTTTTGAGATGAGCATTATATATATTAATTTATTTTTATTTCGGACTATTATTCTCATCTTTATTAGTTGTATCTGATCAGATAATAAATAAACGTGAATTTATAAGATCAAAGAATCCAACCTTGATCGCCCTTCGGGGCCCGTGGCGCAGTTGATAGAGACGTTGAATCTCTACAGTTCCAGATGAACATTGTCTGAAGATAGAGGTTTCAATCCCACCCAAAGCATGCCAGAGGTTTACTTGGCCAAAAATGTGGTGAGACGACAACAACTATGGATGGCAGTGATGGCTGAGAATGCAGTTAGGAGATTCGAAGTTCCTATCCATCGCGGTTACCACCTGACGAAGGCCAGAGGATAGTTGGCCGAAACGTTGTGAATAAACAAACCAATAAAAGATGAAAAAAACAACAACTAATAAAGATGAGAATAATAGTCCAGATATAAAAATAAATTAATAAAGATAGTTTTATGTTAAATATGACGTGTAAAATGGATACCCAAAACCACAGTCCTGCATCACTTATATATTACCTCGGAAAGTTAAAATCAAATAATACTAAGAAATAAAAGTAGGAGGCTTTACTATTGGAACAACACTCGGTGAATACTCGTCCCAGGATGGGTAAAATAATGTACTTCAACACAACATTTTTGCATCAGTTTAATGTTCACTTATGAAGATTAAAACAAAATATAATGTTACTAGACCTTATGTCTAGAATCCTTATTTCAGTTTTCATCCAAACTCATTACATGATGTTGATTCTTGAACATGTATAAAATTAGTGGCTTAAGCTTAAGAGATCTGAAGTAAGAATTCAAAATTTAAGGGATATTTCGTAATTGTTGTCTAAAAACTCTAGATCATATTTAATGTTAATCTGATCTCTTGAATTTTTCAAATGGAAGTTGTGCTCATATTATGCCGCATAAAATCCTTTTAAAATGCTTATAAAAAAGTGAAAATTGGAGAATATTTATTAATTAATGTCTAATACCTACTGTTACAGTTTTAGAAAAATTAGATGGATCTGAATTTTTACTAAGGCATTTCGCCCCCTTTATAACCCCCTTTGCATGAAATAGATTAAACTAAATGCAGCCTACATTATGACTCTTTATGCTTAGCATCCGTATTCAAAAATCATTACTGAACGGTTTATAAGTTTAGGAGTGAATCCTGGGCATACAAGCATATAAATATATGCCTAACTTTTGTATAAATATACAATAGAGATTATCTGATTTAGGATTTTAATGAATGAAGAAATTATAAAGTTACTGAAAAAGTCATAGTGAAATGTTAGGCTTCATTAAATGAAGTTTGATAATACCACCACCACCACCGTAACCACCAGTACCACTGTCGTCGTCGTCGTCGTCGTCATCATCATCATCAGTTTAACATCCATTCTACATTCTGACGTGTGGGGCGGCTTTTAGAAATTGACTTCCAGCCTAAGTTATCTCAATAGTTCTACACCTGCTAGCCTCTCATCCATTCTTTCAATGTGGCCATACCATCGAAGTCTACTGTTCTGCATAGATCTCTCTATATTATCTAGATTTAATCATTCCTCACATGCAACACATGTCCTCAGTCGTCACTCCTATATATTGTCACACTGTGTAAACATGTCTGATAAACTTCCTTTGGTTTCAGCAGTTGCAACACTCTGCTGGTTAGTAATAGCAAAAGTTCCCTGAACGTTTTCATCTGCTTCTAATTTTTGCAATCATAATAGCATCTGACCCTCTCCTCTCTGCTCCAATGGTATCATCAAGGTGACAAATGTTCTGAACAACCTCAATAGTTTCACCGTTTAGATATCATTTCTCTGCAATCTGAGTCCGCATCTGTCTCCATTGTCTGATACTTATTGCACAGAAACTAGTTATCATCTCTTAACCTATCTGTAATTCTATTGCTCTTTGTGTGTACCCAATCCTTGCAAAGAGCACAGAACGTTCTGTTTCATCCAACGTTTTTTTCCCACAAACAGAACAGGAGAAGTTTTCGTCTTTCTGAGGAATTTCTGACACTACCACCACTGGCTATCACTTTAGTCTTAGTAACATTCACTCTCATACATTTTCTTTTAATAGCTTTCCTCAAGATTTAAACTTAACAACCAGACTTTCATATTCTTTTACAGGCAAGTACAGAATCATCAGCATACAGCATGTCTTCCATACAATCCGTACGGAACTCTCTGGACAAAGGGAGGTAATTATCAGAGTTAGTTGCTAACTATTCATTAACTGAATTATACGTTTCTCTAACAAATGGCTTCCCTGCACGTTCATTACGTATCTCCTCTGCAAAGGTTTCTTTTTAAAAGACCTTTCCTTTTTCTTAAATAAGGAAACGTATAAATAATTTAGAATAAATTAAAAAAAAACAACATTTAATCAGTGCATTTAGTGTAATTTTTTTATGATAATCACTCCAGACAAGGCACTTGATGTAAGGAGCTAAAAAAAATACTGCTTCCCAATCAAAAACTAACCAACAATAAATCTATTTTATAAAACTCACTATATCTGTTTGTCTGTTTCTCTCCATATTTTCAAACTCTATCTCTTCCGAAATTAAAGTTGCAGTGCAGTGCTAAAAGCCTCAGATGATAGGATTTTTATGGGGCTTTAGCCGGTTATAATAGTTCTTAAAGGGTCAAAATTGAAAAAATCGTTATATTTTGTACAGTCATCTTAGTTTAATTTTAATCAGTTCATGTGCGTGTCACGTTGGTATAGTGGTAACGTCACCTGCTTTGAATGCTACAGTTTTGTTTACAGTTTCGATTCTAGCTGATGGCATCGAAATACTTTTTTTTTCACTTTTGAAATCACGCGTCTTTAATACAGGGTGTCCCAAAAGAAGCTGATGGTTAAAAAAATTCATAACTTTCTTAATTTTTTATATTTTACTTTTAGTTTTTCAGATCCTCTAGAGTAACCCTTCTAAAGTCATCATGAGTCGTTACACTACTGTTACATGATAAGGGCTGTCCCTTTTCATGTAAGTATAAAAATAGAGAATTTAGTTAAAATGAAAATGAAATAGCATAGGCGAAATTCGAACCTCGTAATTTAGTTTTAGAAATAGATTACGTGTGAGAATTTAAAAATGTAAAACAAACATTTGTTTAGAATATAGATAAATATTTCAAGAAAAGAATGTGAACTCTCAAGTTTGTTATGAAATTTTAAATTGAAAGAATGCAGCTTATAAGATAATGTTTTTAACATATTGGAAAAATAGGTTACTGAGAAATAGGAAAAGTTTTGGACACGTATGTCCAGAACACGTGAAAGAAGGCACATGTTTTAACATGTGTATGACGTCACGGAAAATAGAAAGTTCTAGGAATAGAGAAAAAACTTGAGAGAGGCAGTCAGTGAAGAAACTCGGAGGGAGTCAGTCGTCTAGGGAGCGAGACGTCAGGTTGAAACTAAAATGTGAGACTTTGAATTCTTGGTGATGGAAACGGCCGGTCGTGACGAAATAAACCATCATGTGTTTTGTAAAGCTCGTCTTGTCTTATGATTCTTACGAAAAGGTAAAGTGAAATTGTATTATATATTTGTGTTATAAAATGTCTTTACATACACGTCTCAACATCATCATGTCTATACAATGTCTGAACAGTGAACACTGTCTCCTCACTCAAAGAGCTTTCTTCTTCTACACATCTAAAGAATGAACATTTAATATATAAGAATCAACAAGAACAATCTCTCTAAGTCACTTACAACAACATCTCTCTCTCTCTGAGTCTTTCAACATCCCTCTCTGTAATAAGACAAGAACTCTCACTAAGATACAGCATCACTTATAATAAGACTCTTCTAAGACTGCGCGTATACTAAGACTCACTTTTAATGAAACCCTTATGCAACACTACCGAGAAGCGGATATTTATCGTAGAGTCGTTTTTTCGGTTGAATGAGTCAATATCAGAAACTTAAAGAGAATTTCGATGAAACTTCAACACAAGAAATTCCCCTACTCCCAATACAATAAAAGGTATGGTGGTTCGATTTCATGAGCAAGGGTCTGTATGTGACCTCCCTAAATCTAGTAGACACTGTACGGCAAGAAGTGATGAGAATCGTTAGAGATTAGCAGAGAGTGTGACTGAGGATCCATCCACATCAGTAAGAAGGAGATCAAATCAAATTCAGGTCTCTCGATCAATGTGGTTCCAGCAGGACGGTGCAACGGCGCATACGGCACAAGAAACATTAAATCTGCTCCAGAATGTATTCGGTAACCAAATAATTTCTCGTGGCTGTGAGATAAATTGGCCATCCCGCTCACCAGATCTCACACATGCAGATTTCTTCATTTGGGGTTACCTCAAAGAGCGTGTATACGCAAATCAGCCACAATAAATGCCCTTAAAAACCATATAGAGGAGGAAATTAGGGCCATAAGCCCTAAAAAATTAAGTGATGTGCTGGACAATGCCCCGCAGAGAGCACAAGAGTGTGAAAATGAAAATGGTGGGCATTTGACTAACATCATTTTTCATAAATAAAATTAGACCTTGTGAAAAATATATCCTAGATTAAGTTGTGTGAATAAAATTAGAATAAGTAAACTATGATATATTACTATATCTCAAATAATCACGGAGGGGCTCATCTACTTACATTTTAAAATTGGTAAGCATAACTTAAATATCGAGGAAATTAATCACATTTAAAATCCGTCATTTTCTTTTGGGACACCCTGTATATGAAACTGGACAAATTAAAATATTATATTTAAGCGTATTTTACGGCTAGTCACCCCCCACACCGCTAGTGTTAAATAGATAGATTCCAATCCAATAAACAGCAATTCTTTTCCTTTGTCAGAAACATAGTTTATGGAATTTGAGGACTAAAGGACAAAATAAGGAAAGTGAGAGTTACAAGTCTGTCAAAAGTAAAACCGAAAGTCCACTTTCTACATCCCATATACTTTGCAGTTTGAATGGAAGTGTGACAGATGGATAGATCGAACAATAATGAACATATCATGATACCATTATCCCATGCATAACCTTCTCCTTTTTTGAAGGGGTAGTGTAATATTTGTTCTTTTGGTATGAATACTCCTCCCAGGCATTACCTTATCTTTTAACAGGACATGATATAGCACATGTTCGTTTTTCATATATACTAGCAAAACATATGTGAGCAGAGAGAGAGAGAGAGAGAGAGAGAGAGAGAGAGAGAGACAGACAGACAGACAGACAGACAGACAGAGACAGAGACAGAGAGAGTACGATTAATTGAACATAAGTTGCAATTTTACAAAGATGTGGGAGGTGATAATGGCTAAGTGATTAACCACATAGACTGACAACTTGGGCATGCCATATTAAAATCTATTCCGTTCCACAAAAACACTTTCACTGAGGGATGTTGATAACCTTAATGTGGTCTCCAATAATTACCTGATGGTTTTCTAGAAATAATTCTAACTAGAAAGATATTAGGGAAACGAATGCCAACAATAAGATCATCTGATTCATAAGAAATTAATGAATGAATGAACCAAGAACTAGGAGAAAATAAATTAAGTGACCGTAGGTAAAGGCTATCTAAATGCTTCTTTATCATTGGCTACTGCACCAAGATGTAGGGGAGGACGACACTTTTTCCGTGACGTAAACAATGATGTAAATTTTTTAAAAATAAACTCCTATTTAAAGCATAATTTCATTACGAAATTGCTTGCATTTTAATGCATTTTGCTTTATGTGTAAACAAGTTATCCATTTTAATATTTTGTTAAAGTTGAAAAAAAAACAACAATAACTTATTTTGTGATCCTTCTAAATTTTAAATGAAATTTGGAAACATTGAAGTTGTTAAATAAATTGTTTAAAACATTAAAACAATAAAAAAAATTTGAACCTACCAAATCATTTCATAAATAGGGATTAAAACATTACCTTACACGCAATCCATTATAATTTGATAACATTGTTTTCAATTAAAAATTTAATGGCCAAACGATGCTGTAATAATGAAGTTTATATTTTAATATGCTATTTCTAAAAAGAAATAATTTCGCAAAAATTAATGACATACTTAAAAAAAACAACAACACTAAAATAAAAACACTCCCGGACAACGTCAGATAGGTCAAATTAATACCTATATATTAATATCGTATTACCTTTAAAGAACGTACGTATGTCACGTTTTCTAGATTATAATTTTTTTTAGATTACAAATTACTAACAGTTCAGCCCGGCTTTGCTTGGGCCCTATGTACTGTTCATAATTTTATGTGCATATGTATATATTGAAAAGTGTGACTCATGTTCAGCTAATATACGCCTAACATTCCAAGTGTTTGGACTCAAAATTGGCGGAGAAGTTTGGTAGAGTCTGCAAAGGTCAACTCCTTCAACTTTGACCTCTTGGCAGCCAAAATTTCGCCCAAAAACTGATTAAAAAGCTTGCTGCATGTCTGAATACTCTCTATATAAAATTTCAAATGTGTGGACCTAAAATTTTCTGAATAGTTTGCTAGAGACCGCAAAGGTATAATCTTTTGAACTTTGACCTTTGGCAGCCAAATTTTTTACCAAAAATGATTAAAAAGCTTGCCCTATGTCTGAATACACTTTATGTAAAATTTTAAATGTTTAGACTAAAAATTGGCTGAGAGGTCAAAATTTTGTGAACTTTGACTCCAGTTTGATCCCATTAATATTTATTGTTTTGGGTTCAAATCAAATTAAAATGTTTAATCCATGTCCAAGTAATCTACATCTAAAACTTCAAATGTTTAGACCCAAAATTGATAGAGACGTTTGGTAGAGACTTCAAAGGCAAAATCGTTGAACTTTGACCCCTTGAAAGTAAAATTTCTGTCCGAAAACCCGATTAAAAAGATTTTACCAAATCTCAATATCCCTTAAGTCAAATCTCGAGTCTGTAGACTAAAAATTGACAAAGTAGTTTGGTAGAGAAATGACACACACACACAATTTCACTTTTAAAGATATATAGATAGATAGATAGATAGATGCGATCAGGAAAGTTTATTTATCGGGAGAGTGTGGAGGGTGGTAGCATATTACAAACATTAGATTAGTATATAAAGACGCTAATTTAATGTTCGTAGTAAGTTATCACCTGTCCTCTTTTTAATAAATAGGATCTCCCTATCACCGAAAACACAATGTAAAAAAAAATAAAAATAAAATAAAATTTTGTCCGTACGTGAAACTAAAATATACCTTCTTTGTTTTCTCGCTAGGATCCCAAAGTAGTATCTGTTCTGTCTAAAGCTAGTATAATTATATCGTAGTGTTTCTGTTTGCACAAGCCGTCCATACAATGGAAATATGTTACAGACTCCTATAAGGATATTGGAGATAAACCATAATAACCAGATATATTCTGACAATATATTAACCCGATTACTTAGATAAATACTTTTACAGTTTTAACAAAAGGGTTACAATAAGAACGTGGGGATTCTATGCACGCTGAACGTCCACGGAAAGTCCAGCGGCAATATATTACATATGAAAGATACCGCTGTGGAATTTCTACAGATCCCGTTAGTCTACATAAAAGAATTTTCTTTGAAAATCTATTCGAGATAGAAAAACGAGTATCATAAATTTAAAACAGTAATTCTATTTTATAATCAACTAATTCGTATAACTGAAAGAAATAAAAAGAAATATAAATAAAAGAAATTGTTAAAGTTTTGATTAAACAATAATATATATATATATATATATATATATATATATATATATATATATATATATATATATATATATATACTAGCAGAGAGACCCGAACTTATCTGGGATTAAATGAGGATCAACGAATGTTCCACACTTTCAATACTTTATTGTCATTGAAATCGGCGAAATTGCTCGTTTTTCAATGAAATCGATTGATTGCCTGCTCTAGCTTATATGGTTGACTTTACTGCTTGTGCGGTGATAATGGTTTGAATTTTAGTTTAAAATGAAAAATAAATATCATAGTACAATTGTACTTTAAACAAAAATATTTATTTTAAACGCGCCCCTATCATATCAAAGAAACTATCGTTGATTTTATATGTCGAGCCAATCTGCTTGTGTGATCATAAAAGTTCTCAATGAACTTGGATGTTAGGCTGTGAAAGGTGTTAACTTTGATCAAAATCGCCCGTTCTTTCTTTCATTGGATTTTTTCTATTATTGATTATCGATACTTATCGAAGACATTTCAATACAAAATCTATCTAAGAGCACTGCCAGACACATAAAGTAACTGTGTGAAATTTCATAAAAATCAACCCAGCCGTTTTCGAGTCTTTTACAAGCCGACTGTTGTGGTTCTGGGGTTGATCGAATGTCTCAAAAATGAACCGGTGTAATGTTATTACCCTTTAGATTGTGATCATAGCATAGTATCTGTTAACTGTGGCAAGCGGGGTCAAGGATCAAAACATTATTGTTATTGTATTCTTGTTAATTGATTTGAGCGACGGATGGTCGCTGGATCAGTTATTATGATTAGAAGAATAAACAATTAAATTAGGGAAGAAATGATTGACGTGTGAATCGCAAAAGGAATGTGAAAATAGAAAATATATGTAAAAATTATTTTGGGGTTTTGAATAAACAAATTGTGGATTAGGTTTGTCTGAGACATGTAATTAGGTGACGTAAGAGAACACGTGATGTAGTTAGTTTTGGAGAGATTCAGAGAGTTGAGGATTGACCACCAGAGCAGACAGACGTCTAGACAAGGGTGGACAGAAAGCTAGGAACGGGCTGTAAGAATAGAAAATGTAGAAACTGCAGATCCTGTGAAAACCATTTGAGACAACTGTAATAAATTTATATTATAAAAATATAAAGAGTTGTTTTAATGGTTTCACAAATAAGAACAGATGTCTCAATTGGATGATGCTGATCACTTCATGGTTCGTCACGGAGCAGAGGGAAGATAGAGAAGAACTCTTCCAGAAAAAAGGTATGAAGCATATATTATTCTTCTTACATATGAACTGTAAAAATATCCCGTGTGATAAGTCTGATACAACATTATTCAGTTTACACGTCAATATCATGTCCTCTTGGCTATACAACATACATACGATTTATACGTTTATTATCTGTCTGTTAAAAGAACAATATCTTACATCCACTAGATAACACATGACACGTTTTAATATATCATCTCCTCCAATATAAACCAATATACAACACCGGTACATTGTTGTCCTTCATAGCAATCTTTACTATTTGCGACACCAAGAGCAAGATTGCTATGAAGGACAACGTAAGAGTCTTTGTGTTCAAGACACCCAAAACCTTTCAGAACGGATCGGATGGAACAATTTAAACTCTGGGATCAACCGATGAACAATTTCTGTCGTAGAAAACTCTACTGGGACACAACAATTAAAGGATGAGTCAAAAGGGAAATTTCCGGAAATTATTTCACCAGGACTACGAAGATGTACGAAGGCTATAGCCAGATTTGAGCTGAAGGGAAACCTGTTTTCAAGAAAAAGCAAAACGTCCCTTTTGCAGCAGTCGGGAAAATTGATAAGGAACTGAACCGGCTAGAAAAGGCTGGAATACTATCGAGAGTAAGAACCAGTGAATGTCTTGAACACAAAGACTCTTACGTTTTTGGGGGTTCCATTGACTGTCACATGGAATATCAGCTCTCCCTCAAATTTTATCTTATCGCCTGTCATTGCGCTGTTAGTCTTCCTTATGGTTGGTTTCTTCAACCTTTTCTTGTTTGTATGTTGATGATTGACAGGTCTGAACCGGAATCCAACTGTAAATCCACTTCCATGTTGAGAATGTTAACAGTTACGTATTTTCGCCGATTCCTCTCCGATTCAATGTCGAATTTCGCTTGTTGGACCCTCTTATTTCTTTTGTTCTTCTGTGGGCTTTCCTGCTACAATCATTGCCTGTTTTATTTTTGTATAAACAGTAGATAACCCAATGTTGTTTGCCGCAATAACTGCATGGACTTCAGGGTGATTTTGGTTTAGAGATGGGATTTTTTAAAAATTCAATTTTCGCCCCAAACAAGGCACAGTGTCACTTTGAAGTAGGGGGCTACCTGCGGGGACATAAATTGCAGGGGTATTATGAAGGGAGATGTGTAGCAAGATCACATTACACTTGAATTTTTGCACTTTCTTTTGAACCCTGTCCATGAGTGAGAGACAAGAAGTAGATGCACCAGCTTAAATGTGACAACAGTACTCCATACATGAGCGAATGGTGGCCTTATAGAGGTACAGGATACTTTCAGGTGTAAGTAGTTTTCTAGCACAGTAGAGAGAGCCCACATTCTTTGCAGCACCTTGACAATGCTCTCAATGTATCTATTCCAGTTCATGGTCCTTGTAAACGTTAGGCCAAGGAGTTTAAAGGAAGTACTTTCGGGTAATGTGTTTTGGCCATTGCTATTGGTGGTAGATAACTACTCTTTGGGTGTGCGTGGGTTGTCATCTTGCTTCCTTGTGTTTTTTTCAAGGGAGCACTCCTTTGGTCTGTAACTAGTACTTTGTACGTATGACACGCCTGACTCTTCAATGTTTCTTGAGTCGTTATTTAAACTGATTATGTGTTGGCAATCTTCCACCAACTTTTGGAGTGTGAAACCTTGTTCACTTTCGAGTCTTGAGAGAACTCGTCATCTTATTTCCACGTTTTTTGTCAAAACGAAACCCTGTATGAAAATCAAACACTTGAAATCATCTGCTGATAGTTCAGCCAGACGAAAGTCGTCGCAGTGCTTGCAAAAGGTACATAATCTTGGTCGCTGCGTTTCGTCAGGTTGAAACACTTCCATCTCTTGTGAAAAAGAGTTGAATTCTCGCTAAGAGGTTCAGATAAATGTTTGGCCCCCTTGGAGAATTCCAATTTGCTCGTCTTCCTGCGTAGTAAATAGTCAAACTTGCTGTGTTTTGTGATCCCTAGTTTCCTTAAAAGTAAACGGATTTTTTTTGGCATTGTTCCACTCTTGGCAATCAATAGAGAATAAGTCTTTGTATCGCTTATAAAATGCGTCAAACATCTTATCCTGCTCTGGTACGTAGGTTAACGTTTCAATTGAATTTCATATGGTGTTTTGGGAAAAAGCTGCGCTGTTATCACTGCATTCAGTCTGTTTAACATTTTTAAGAAAGGTTTTTCTTGTCTATTCTGTTGAAGTAACAATTTCTCCTCTAACATTTGTTGCAGATGTTGCTGTTTATCAACTTATTCCTTGGAAAAGTTGCTGTTTATATACTTATTCCAGGAAAAGTTGTTGTTGCTGAAACTGCTGTTGAATTGCAATTGGAGCTGTCTATTTTGTTCTTTTAAATTTTCCTGTTTTTTGCTGCACGTTGAGCAACTATGTGATAATGGTCTTCCAGTCCCCCAACTTTAATTTCCACACCAAGCGAATGACAAAAAACAACGTTTTTTTTATATGAACACTAGAAATGTCCTTTTTTTTTGTGTGTAAATGCTGTAATATATATATATATATATATATATATATATATATATATATATATATATATATATATATATATATATATTTATATATGGAGTTTCAGGTCTAAAACATTGAAAACCGAAATAAAAATGGGGAAAACTTTTTTTCCCAAATATTTAACGGTGAACAAAAATGGCGTCTTTGCCTTCTAACCAAAAAAATGCTTTTTTTTGTTTCGTAAAATAAAATTTTCACTTCTAACGACAGCCAAGAAAACGTAAATATTCAAAACTCGAGGAGAAAACATCTTGAACAAAATAAAACTGTTATATTTAAATTTTCTAGTCTACAATGAATTAAAAATGAAACAACACGTGTGCACTAAATTAGGTCAGTATTTAAAAATGGACAGTTTCTTTTCTTCAAAGGGGACAGTTGTGTTTTTTCTTTTTTTTTTGCAACAAGTAAAAAAGGTAAACTACTAAACAGAAAAAAAAGAAAAGAATAATTAACCTTTTTTCTGATTGGTCTAAAAACTTTTGCTTATTTGAAGCCGTCATAAAAAGAAATAAAAGAACTGCCATCTGTTAGCATAGAAAGAAAGCATTTATTAATGATGAAGATACAGCAGTAACGAATGGATTGCTACATAACCCTGTTGTTCCAGCGCGATTCGTGTTCTGCATAAGTGCCAAAGCGATTTAAGGTCCTTTCCTGATCCTGGTGAACTTGAAGAAAGAATCGGATCACTTTAATCATCCTTCTAATAGAAAGGAGTATCTGAACAGATAAAAAAAAGAAGTGTATTAAGTTTTGTAGGCCTATACAATTTCTTGAAAACTTTTACTAAACCTACAAATTGGTGACCCCGACTACAAACAAATATACCCAGATTCTTCACCATGACTGAAACTGAGTGCTCCAATGCTGTTGCTGATCGGGTGCTGCCATTCATGGAAACTGCCACCAACGACTATAGCTATGCTAAGAATAGCATAAATTAACACTTCTACTTGGTCATGGCTAATAGAGTGAGAAAAATCTATACAAATCGATTAAAAAAAGGATGAGTTTGAAATTCAGTAGACTTTCCCAAGTTTTAATAAAACGTGCTAGTGTTTGAAAAAAAATGTATCTAAAGTTGGAGGTTACATCGGCCAAAACGTTGTGAATAGAACGAGCAAGATGAGAATAGTAGGTCAAATAATTCAGATACAAATTCTCATCTAAAAAAAACTACTCTGACTTCTCGTATTTTGTCCTTTAGTCCTCACATTCCATGAACAATGTTTCTGACAAAGGGGGAAATTGCTGTTTTTTGGGCCGAAATCTGACTATCTAACACCTATCCTTGGCTAGCGCTTTGCCCTCGAAGTAATATTTTTTTTGCTCCTTACATCAAATGGCTTTATACCCTGTTTTAAAGAAGGTTAAATTCAAAATTTCGTACCAGTTCCTAAGATGGTCTAAGATATTGCAGCTATTATATACACGTTTCAGCTGATATAACCTCCAACCTTCTTCAATGGTTGGATCACTCTACCACTCCAGTAGGTATCTCACTGCCGATGCTCTATCTGTTTCAGTGCCAGGTACGCCGTAAAATGTAGTACTGTTGCCACATCAAGCAACAGCTGTTTGGTGTGCCCTATCCAGCCTTGATAGAGTTCAAAACCAGCTTCAAAAGCTAGTAGGTGATGCCCTTTTCTCTTCCTCACAACCTCTTTTCCACAAAGTAGACGTTATGAGCCTGTTTCTACATTATTGTTATTTTCATGGTAATTGCTCGACTGAGCTCTAATTTACAGGGCTCCATTGCCAAACTTTCACAGAAAACACTCAACTACCTACAATCAACAATGCCCCCCACTCTCTACCTGTGCTTCAATCTAAATGCAGATTCCATGAACAAAGCTTCTTTCCTAGAACTGTCCGCCTGTGGAACACTGTTCCGCTGACCTGCTTTAACATTGAATACAACATGGTAACCTTCAAATACAATGTAAACAAGTTTTTGTTGAGCTGTCCCCATAAATAATACAATTGTACTCGATTTCCACTATTAATGATTACTGCACTACCACCTTACATTCGTTAACCCTTATCCTTGAGTAGCCTTCGGGTCCATATAAGTGGTGACTCTTAAGTAAAAAGAAAAGTCCATTTTTTGGGGGGGAGATTAAAAGATGTTCTCATTGAACTAGAGAATCTTCTCCTCTTACTCGGTAACCTGAACCGGATTTTGTTAAAACTGAATCCTTTATTTAATCATGGGAGTCTATATACATCATTACGTCTGCATGGCCTTTCCTGAATTTGAAAAATGCCCTTAAGAAGGTCGGAGGTATCATCGGCTGAAATGTTGTGAATATAATCAACAAGATGAGAATAATAGTCCAGATAATTCAAATCCAGATTATCAATCGTCATCTCTAAAATTCCGAAACATCATATGCTTCTGCCGTTTATCATTTAACTCCATCCTTTGTGTGGCTACATAATGAGCCTGGTAGAAATTGCACAATCACCCAAGCAAGACTCGCGTTAGATGTTGGCACTCGCTTTCTCGTCATCTGTAAGCATTTAGTTCCTAAACAATGGCCACAAAGTGACCACGGGAACAATACAAGAGTATTGCAATATGTTGTCAATATTCAATGGTCTCCAATCAAAGAGGCAGTGGTGTAGTGTTTCAAAACCGGGCATTTGAATGACCAATGACTCAGAGATAATCATCTCTATGGTCATCTAGTGATAACTGACATTTGTCTTAATGCATTACCTGGTTCACCTTCACCCCCACTCTTTCATTAAATTTTGCCCTTCTCCGTAGAGCACAAAACCACGACTGTTGCTGGCAGTTGTACGGTGCAGGTAGGTGGGGTGGACCGGGAAGTAAATGGTGGGTCTTGGTGATGGGGGTGGGATTTATAACTTGCATACGGCTTGATTAGGGCTGATTAGTAAGACACCAACTTGCTAAAGAAAAGAGGAACATTTTTGTTCCAAGTCTCAAAGAGACAATAGAACGAGTGAACTGCGGTGAATGCTGATAATTCGTTTGAAATTCTCTGGACTCTCAAAGAAAAGAGGATACCAATTATAAATGTCAGTGGATCACATTGATCTTAAAAGAAAAAAAAAATAGAAACGAATTATAATCTAACCTTTGGTTACCACTACAAAAGTGCTTAACATTACAATTTGAACAGATTTACATCTTTATAATAAAGGTAAATGTACGTGTGTCGAGCACACTTTGTTATCTGGAGATAAAGAGAAAGGAAGAGAGGGAACGAATAAAAAGGTGAAAAGTATAGAGTTCAAAATAGACTTTGTAGCTTAATAGGGGATGCCCTTTTCTCTTCCCTGCAACCTCTTTCCCATAGAAGAGACGTTGCGAGCCTGTCTCTGCTTTATCGTTATTTTCAAGGCAAGTGCTCGTCTGAGTTCTAATCTAGGCCCTCCCCTTTGCCAAACTTTCATGAAAAACACTCGTCTAGCCAAAACCAATGTCAATAATTTCCCACAGTCTTTATCTGTGCCTAAACCTAAATGTAGATTCCATGAACAAAGCTTCTTTCTTAGAACTGCGCGCCTGTGGAACTCTCTTCCGATTGCCTGCTTTCCAGCTGACTACAATCTGATTGTCTTCAAGTCTAACGTAAACAAGTTCTTGATGAACCGCCCCCCTAATAATCCAATTTACAAAATTCCCACTACTTATGTTTAATATGCTATAATCACATTGACTAATGTATACCCATTAACCCTTATCATCGAGTGGCCTCCGGGCCTTGAAAAATGGTGACTCCTTTGTAAAAAAAAAGAACAAAAAGTAAAACAAAAGGAAGGGGATAGTTAGAGGAGTTTGGTTGTTTGCTTTATGGCATATCAATACTTTTTGGGTGATTTAATGTCGAATCCAGTTATTTTGGGAAAAAAGGTTTTATGTTCTTTTATCTTCAATTATTTATTCACGGTGTTTGGTTTGGTTGTTTTGTAGAGGCATTTGTTGTTTATGTTTTTGATTTTTCAGAAAATAGTTGAGTTTTTGCAATGGAAAAAGAAAACAAATAATAACATCAATGTTTGTTGTCTTTTAGGTCAGGAAGCCAGTATCTTCAGACAGCCTGATCCGATAGCACCAACAAGAAGAGAGGGAAGAAGTGCTATAAAATGCGAGCCCCAATACATATAAACAATTTGAAAAGGGGCTTAATATTCGCTATGAGCAGATCTACTCAGTGTTTCGTGTATATCAAATATATTGAAAACTACCTTAGGTGCCCAGCGTTGCTCGGGTGTTTGGAGTTGTATGTTGAGCAAAAAAAAAAAAAGTAGTAGTAGGCAGGCAAGCTCGAATTCGTACCGCAACAGGAAAAGAACGTAAAGAAAGTGACGTGTTTGCTGTTGCGTCCATCGCTTAATCGGACGTGACGTAAGTTTAAATTAAGGCTAGAGAATCAAAAAGAGGGAATGACTTTCGAAAATATCGGTGGAAAAAGCAACTCCACCCTGTAGAAAAGTGCCTAGTTAAGGGTGAAAGAATTAATGTTTTGGGCCAATTTTT
>NC_136488.1:70194971-70222471 GCF_053919585.1 Euprymna scolopes | reverse complement strand
AAAGTTAATTGAATTTCCATTTGTACAAGTAAAACTCCAAGGAAATCATGTAATTGGAATATATATATATATATATATATATATATATATATATATATATATATATATATATATATATATATATATATATATATCTTCCAATTACATGATTTCCTTGGATTTTACTTACAAAACACAATTACACCGTGGCCGTTTTGTAACAGACTACTATTCAACTGGACAGTTCACGTAGGGAAACAACACACATACGACAGACAGTTCTTTAACAATGTATGTTTCTGTTTTCCGGAGGTTGGTCTTTGACTTTGCGATATCCCTGGGAGGTTACAAATATCTCCCTTAATTTCTACATCTTTTTATAACCGCGTCCTTTACATCTTCCAGAACAAAGAGGCAATTTCTTCCGAGATTATATCTCCAGCTCAAATGCAAACTCAGTCTCTCGGACTGACTGACTAACTCTCTAATAGACTTGTCTTTTACGTGTATATATCAAAACCATTTCTTTGTTACGTAATCACTTTAAGTGGAAAGGTCAATCCTATTGTTTACTGTTAAATGTAAATGTTTATACTAACTAACTTAAAACTAAATTTCAAAATCCTTTGTTATTGTAAATATTTTAAATTGCTTTCCTAATCTGTTATCGCAACATTCAATCCTTGTTATTGTTTTTCATAATTTATTTCTGCTTGTGAAATATATTATACTATTTAATTGTTACAAAATTTATTTGTCTTTATACCTACTAGTAAACGTATCTAGGTATTTCATTTGTAGGGTTGTAATGTCTAACAATGGTGGTTATAAGATGGTATTCCTAGAAAAAAGTAATAAAATGAAGCAAAATGGTTAGAAATGATAAAATATCTTTTAGTTCCAAAATTAAGATTTGTGTATTTTCTGTCGTATGCCTTTTTATTAGTTTAACATCTGTGTTTGACTTCATCGCTCTGACAACGACAGCTTGCCATTTCTCAAGGACACTTCTTCTGACCCATACAACCCATCCACAGCGCTTTGGTTAGCTCATAGTTTTAATAATATCATTTTTCATTGCCCTTGGGGAGATGTAAGGATTCACATATTATTGTACAACATAATATATATATATATATATATATATGTATATATATGTATATATATATATATATATATATATATATATATATATATATATATATATATATATATATATATATATACTTGCATGACCTCATGAGCCTGGTTCAAATTTTCCACGACCCTGGTCAACTTGAAAAACATAGATTTCATATCTTATGTATATTTGCTTTTTCCGCTCTCAGGCATGCAATAGAAACCTTTCCAAAGAATATGCCACTTGCTCTCAAGAGTTTTTGGCAAAATAACTGTTATATGTCTTGCCAATTTATCTGGTCGTATCTATATTTGTACAAGAAGGCGAGTCCCTTTGAATGGGTTTTGAGAATGGAACCTGCGCGTCATGATCTGTAAATGTCTGTCCAGCTTCGTATAGACACAGGGCTTATTTGCATCAATACGTGTGTGTGCGGCACGAGGCTGGGTGAGAGTAATTTCAACAAGCTGATGCATCTAATAAAAAGTGGAAAGTTGTTCTTGCATTTTTGAATAAATAAAAGTGTAAGATTATTTCAGGTAGTGATATTCTGATAGATTATGCATATTGAGTTCTCTCTTACACACACACACACATACACACACATACACACACACACACACACACACACACATATATATATACATGTGCGTATGTGTGTGTGCATACGAAGACCCTTCTAAAAGTAAAGCCTCCTACTTTTTTAACTCAAAAAGTAGAAGAGTTATGAAGACGGGAGTGGTACCATTAAAACAAGCGACCTTTTATGCTCCCGAATTTATATTTTTGCATGGTCACAACCATTCCTAATGCACTTTTTCCACGAATTCAATGACGTATCTCTGCTTCTGACGTACGTCTATGAGACGGACTGGTTTTTTCTAAGTCTTACACCGTTAATATCTTTTAAGATGAAGCTTTCAGGTTCTAAATGCATAAATTCAATTAGCATAAAATGTAATTTGCAATTCTCTCTGATCAATTTGAGCGGAATAATAGGAGAAATTACTTTTGGAATGCCTCTCGTATATAGTATAGGAAGTTTTTCAACCAAAAAAAAAAAATAAAAATAAACAACTTATTGTCTCAAGTCTTTTGTGGGCAAATTCCTTTACTTTATGTTAATTAATCTTTTGTAAGCATTACTCTGCTTCCAAGAACTTACAATATCTATATATAAAAAATTGAAACTCTTGTTATGTTAGTTTTCGATAAACTAAAATACCACAAGCCCGTTTTCCTTCACATTTTGCGATAGTGTCTTTATCTAATCCAAGCGCGTTTTTATATATTTAAAAGTAAAAAATATTACAATATTAAAAAATCTTCTTTTTCGACATCATTTCTTTCCGGTCGAATATTTTGATGTGACGAAAACTAACGATTGTTACTACACGTGCGACCCCCCCCCCCAAAAAAAAAAACTTTCTTTTACTAATCGTTAAAAAAAGAGTAAAACAGAAATTAGTATGGTAAATCATTGTTTCTTTTTAATTTTGTTATATATATTTTTTTCTGGTGATTTTATTATATTCACGTTTTTGTTGATGGTGGTTGCAAACGACAATCTTTATTTATGTTTTGTAATGCTTTGATAATCGACGCCGTTCGGAGCAGCCAATTAGTTATGCCTGAAATTTCTGGTTACCATTATAAAAATAACTTTTTACCTACATAGTTCATTACTTTTTAGTATTTTAAGTAGTTTTAAATGCTCTTTATTTTCATGATCATGGATGAAAATAAAGAGCATTTAAAACTACTTAAAATACTAAAAAGTAATGAACTATGTAGGTAAAAAGTTATTTTTATAATGGTAACCAGAAATTATTCAAAATTGCAGAAATGAAATGTGAAATTATTCAAAATTGCAGAAATAAAACATAATTGAAAATGAAATTATTTTTTTTTAGATAATTACAAAACATTTTAAATTTAAATCATTGTGCATCTATTCAAACGGTCCTTTGGAAAATAAATATTTTAAATAAAGTGGCGCTTATGCACTTATGTTACCGTGCTATTTTTTAAAATAGTATTTTCAATATTAATTTATTTATTGCGAACTATTATTCTCATCTTTATTAGTTGTGGTTTCAACATAATATTATTGGGAAACAACAACTAATGAAGGTGATAATAATAGTCCACAATAAATAAATTAATATAAATAATACTCATCTCAATAAGGAATTCCAATTAAAATAATATATATAGTATTTTCAAGTTAAATTCAAGTTTTACAATATCTTTTTGTTTATTAAATTGTTAGGTGAAAGTACAAAATAGTTAGAAAATACTCGCCAGTTCCATGACATAAGTACATACAACTGAAAATAAAATGCTTTTTTTATATATATATATTGACAAATTTAAATAATTGTGAATTCATTCAAACGGTCCTTTATCTCACTAAATCAACCGCATCCATATATATATATATATATATATATATATATATATATATATATATATATATATATATATATATATATATATATATAGCCCAGTCGGTTTTATAATGCATGGATCTAGCTCCCCAAAAAAGGGTACTCTGGATAGTAACAAAAATAAAAATTGCCTCAGTCTAGAAGGATTTATCCTCCACTGATCAAGGAAAAAAAACGGTGAAATGTAGTTCACCCTCTGTTTCTCTCCCTCTCTTAATATATCTCTCTCGTCCTCTCTTAATATCTCTCTCCATCCATACATCCATCCCTCCCTCTCTCTCTCTATCTATCTTTCTCTCGCTATCACTCTCTCCATCTCTCTGATCCTCTTTCTCTCTCTTACTCCCTTTATTTCTCTCTCCTGTTGTCTCTTTTCCTCTGTCTCTCTCCCTCTCTATTTCTAACTCTCCTCCTTCTCTCTGTCTCTATCTCTCAATCCCTCTCTCTCTATCTCCCTTTCTTTCTCAGTTTCCCTCTCTCTTTCTCTTTTCTAGCTCTATCTCTCTATCTTCCTCTCTATCTATCCATCTATAATCCCTCATCCTATTTTAGTTTCCTCAATTTATTACAGTGAATAAGGTATTGCCAAAACGTGAAACCATCCTATTTTAGTCACCTAAATTAATTACAGTGAATAGGACATTGTCAAAACATGGATAAATCCTGTTCTAGCTACTTCATTTACTTACTGTGAGAATAGAAGTTATTTGGAAATTATCGCTACCTTAAACAGCACCAGGAGTAACTAGTAAAACCTTTCTAGTTAAATTGGTTTTGTCAGATATTTGGTGACAAAATGACATAGCTTTATCTCTTGCTGCATGCGGAATAGCTGCAAACTTTCTACCGGGTAGAAGAACTACTCATTCTACTTTGAAATTACTATTTAATATTCAATTTTTCAAAACTTCTATGTTCTATATCTTCAAAACATCCAGTATGGGAAAAATATTGCAGAAACGCAAACTTATTGTTTGGGATGAATGCACAATGGCATACAAAAATCACTTGATAGATCCTTGCACAATTTGCATGGCAATATCAGACTATTTGGGAATGCAGTAATATTGCTTGCAGGAGATTTCAGACAAATGTTATCTGTTATTCTTCAATCAACACCAGCAGATGAAATAAATGCTTGTTTCAAATACTCTACTTTTTGGTGCCATGTGAAGACATTAAACTTGACTCAAACTATGCATGTCCAGTTGCAAAATGCTCGATTCACACAGAAACTTTTACATCATTTGTGGAAAATTGGGTAGGGAAAAGTGCTGACTGATCCGAGTTAAGGGTGAATTTTATTTGACTCTTAACTTCTGTTCTACTTACATCAAAAGAGGAGTTGGTAAAAACGTTTTTTTCCAGATATTCAAATTAATTATACAAATTCCAATTGGCTGAATGAATTGCAACTCAACAAAAAGACAACCATGAACTTAGCAATATTATTCAGCTTAAAATTCCCAGTGAGGTAGTCACATAGAAATCCATTGACACTGTTGTGGAAGCAGATAAAGTTGTTAATTATTCAACAGCTAGATTTGCCATGGATGCCACCACATGTACTGCAATTGAAAATGAGCATACTAATTATCATGTTGTGAAATATATCCAATACAAGCTTTGCAATGGCATATGAACAACAACATCCTAAAAACAACAATCTTAACAAGGTCTTTTACAGGTGAAGATATCTTAATCTACATTCCCAAATCAATAAAATATGTCCAAATTTGTCTACATTTGTATATATAGTGTCCTGGCAGGTCTGAACTAGTTTTGCTGCTTTGAGATAAATTTTGCTTTGTTTTTTTTTTTTTTGCTTTTTTTTTTACCAGGCCACTAGTATATATAAACCCTGTGTATCGCTTTATTGCAGGTAAATATTTTTTAATTTCGAAATTGCTATGAAACGCAGAGATTTGGTGGACCGGAAGAGCATAACAAGGTGCCTTATTTCCCTGATTTTTGTGGAATTTGAACAAATATTTTGAAAATTATGCTAATTTTTCTATTTTCTCGTAATTTTAAGTGTGTATTATTGCAGATCTCCCAAAATGCCTAAAAAAAGGTCATTTGACAGCTAGTATAAAGGAACATGTTGTTTCAGGCTTTGCAGAAGGTGTATCCCTCATAGATCTAGACAAGGAGCTCGGAAGAGATCGAAGAACATTGTCTTCATTCGTTGAAAATCTAAACATCAAACCAAGGAAGGACAAAAACACAAAAAAGTCAGTTTCTGCTCATGATGTTAGAAAAATTTGCCGTCAACTTATCAAGCAGCCGGGCAGCAATAGTGCTGCTATCTTTGACAAGGCTGGAATACCTTCTTTGTCCAGAAAGACATGCTGCAATGTCTTAAACGAAATTGCAAGAAGCATTAAGCCCATAGCAAGACCTGTTTTAAACCAAACTCATAAGGAAAAACGTTTGGCTTGGGCTCAGAAATACATGAAACCCAGCTTTGAAAATGTTCTTTTTACCGATGAGGCCAGAGCAACCCTTGATGAACCAGATAGGTGGGCCAAAGTTTGGAGCCCTCTTAGATTTCCTATGCTTCATCGATTCCGTCGTAAACAGGAAGATAAAGGTGTCATGTTTTGGGCTGGAATAATCTGTGATGAACTAATTGGACCATTTCGAATGCCAGAAGGTGTCAAACTAACAATCCAGTCTTATATTTTATTTTTAAATGAGCATTTGTAACCATGGCTTGATAACCTTCCATTGGCGCGTCACCACAAATTGATTTTTCTGCACGATAGTGCGCCATCCCACTTAGCCAAGGCTATGACATCCTGTTGTGTAGCAGGGTCATATTGGAGACACTATACAACGGGGCTCATAACAGAGATGATAATGGCATTTATGTAGATTACACACATGACGACGACTGTGACGATTCTTGGAGACTTCATATTATTGATACGGAGCTGAGACATTTATGCAACAGTTCTTGTTAACACATATAGAGGGGAGATACTTCACTTATGATGGAGGAGGCACATTACTTGGAGGAGGGTTATACAAAGTTCATTTAAGAGATGATAGACAAAACACTTTTGGTGGACTGACGACAGTGTACAAATATAGATGGTGATTCTTTATTCATACCCTGGAAGATTGATGAGTGTCAGGAATTCAAGCCTTTACGACTACATGGTCTCTTCTTCCCCCCTTCTTGCCTCCAAGAGGGCATCAGCTCTCACTAAGTCGTTGTCTGACTCTCATCTACTCTCTAACTCCATCTTAATATTTTAAGAATCTCCCTTCTTTATGATGTCAGAGACCTGCTGTTCCCCGTGAATAAATTTCATGTGGATTTTCATATGTCTGTCCAAACCCACATTTGGCAAACAAGGAATTCTCAAGTTTAATTGTTCAATATCTATTTTCATCATTATTTATAAAATCGTATTGTCTAGTCTTTTAAATGACATATTTGATATCCAGTTATTTCTAAAAGAATGAACAATTGATTGAATTCCTAAATTGCATATCTATCTCTGACATAAATAATATTTAGTTATTTGCGAGAACAATGCAATCGTTCTGCATTCCTAGGATTTCAATATCTATTATCTTTTAACTCTTGCCTACTGGGTTCGATTCTAGCCTTTTCCTAATATTATTTTTAAACTTATCTAGTTTTGCTTTCTTACTTACTGGAGTCTGTCTCCTTTCATAACCATCCATACCTTAAGTCATTAGGCATTAGTGGAGAAATTTTGATGACATGGCCACCTTGTTCCCCAGATACAAAAAAACGGGACTGTGTACACTTTGTGTGATATCTCCATTGTTTATACACCGATTGCCCTTATTTTACAGGACATGGCAGAATCAACGACCGTGAGTACACCAAGATCCCAGTGGGTGCTGGGACAAAGAATACACTGTGTTAAATTTTACTACAAGACAGGCTCGTTTAAGAAAACCTAGGACAGTTTCATGCATCAGTTCGAATGTGAAAAGGCTCCATCCAAAAGCAGAATTCAGAACTGGGTGGACCACTTCGAGAAGTATGGGACCGTGGAGAACCTCAAGGCTGCCAAAGACAACCGTCCAAGCCACTCGGGACGTCCCAAGAAGCGAACAGCCGAGCTGGTCGAAAGAGTGAGAGAGTCTCTCCAGCAGAGTCCGAAACGCTCTGTGCGTAAGCGAAGTCAGTCCCTCGGTATGTCCCGTGAGAGTTGCAGGAGAGTGCTGGTGAACGATATCCGGGCTTACCCATACAGAATATAGACGCTGCAGACCCTTACAGCCTCAGACAAGAAGCAGAGGAGGGCTATGGCAGTCAAGATGCTCGAGAAGATCGAGAAGACACCAAGTTTCCTTAACCTCCTTTGGACCTCTGATGAAGCCCACTTCCATCTTGATGGAAAGGTGAACCAAGACAAATGTCTTCTGGGGGTCCTCCAAACCCAATGAAATAGCTACTAAGTCCCTACACTCTCCTAAGTGCATGATGTGGGCTGAAATCTCGGCCAGAGGCATCATCGGACCAATCTTTATCGAAGAATCTGGCGCAGCAGTGACAGTCACAAAGGAGCGGTATGTGGAGGTCCTCAAAACCTTCAAGAGTGAGCTCCAGACCATCTACCCGTCGCTCATGAGCAAGTTCTGGTTCCAGCAGGACGGAGCAAGTTCTCACACCTCAAACCTGTCCTGAGATTGACTGAAAGAGAACTTCGGAGGCCGAGTGATCAGTCTCAAGACTGATTTTGAGTGGGCACCCCATAGCCCGGACCTAATCCCCCCAGATTTTTTTCTTTGGGGCAGAGTCTACGCAGGGAAACCCAGAACCATCACGGAACTCAAGGAAGCCATCAGGGAAGAGATGAGAGTCATTACCAATTCGGTCTGTAAGAATGTCATGGACAACTTCGTGCTGCATCTCAAGAAATGCACGGAGTTAAATGGAGGCAATCTAGAACATATACTGTAGAACAGAGAAAAAAGGCAAAATACCCTAATGTTTTGATGTGATGTTTTGAATATCATAAACTAGTTATGACCAAAGTTTCATTTCATTTGGACAAAACACTAAGAAACGGGGCCTAATTAGAGTTGGAGCCCGTTTTTTTGGGTCACCCTGTATAAACCTAATTGAGCAGCTCTGAATAAAGATGAAAGTTTATGAAGGAGGTATTCAATTTTTGTCGAAGTATGAACTTTGGACTAAGATTTTGGAAGTTTCCTATAGCATCACATCATTTCAAATCCGTCGATTGACATCATCAGTTGACAAGAGGCTATTCAAAGTGATTTTGAAGCATAGGAGTTATGTTGATAGATATTTCCTTTAACAAAATATTGTGAAATTCGTTCTTATTTTTGGTTAATGGATATGTTCTTTATTTCATATAAATAGAAATATGAAGTTAGAATATTGTTTTATTATACATTTTTATACACTTGGAATAAAGTGAGAGACACTTTAAACTACCAGAAAATAGAAGAATTAGCATATCTTTCAAAATATTTGTTCAAATTCCACAAAAACCAGGGAAATAAGACACCTTGTTACGCTCTTCCAGTGTACCAAATTTCACTTCTCTACCTCTGATAGCAATTTCAAAATTAACAAAATATTGACCTGCAATAAAGCGATACACAGGGTTTATATATATATATGCTGGTAAGTTACATTCCAATGACCAAAGGATAGAATCAGTCAACAATCATAATTTTTGTTTATATTTTTCATATTTTAATTTCTTTACTTACAAGGTAGGCAAATGCCTATATTTTTTCCATTGTTGTCTTATATGTGTTTCGCCATCAAGATGGACAGTGTATTCCTTATGCCATCATAAAGGTCCTAAGAGATGAGAATATATCGTGAAAAGTTGCCACAAAGATCTCAAGGCAAAAGAAAAAGAAGAAAAAGATGGAGAGGAAGAAAAATTCTAAATCTTTATTTCGTTTCGGTTTATATTGTAATAAAGATGTAATATACGAAACAAATTTGAAAATAATAAAAAGATGATAAAAATACTATAAGTATGAACCGATTCTATCCTTTGATCGTATATGTCTTGAAGCCGAAAATATAGCTTCGTAGAGCGTATTAACTGTTTAAGTTTGAACTATATTATACAGAATATATACCACAAAAATATATATTTTTATATAAATTCAAAATTCATACACACATATATATATATATATATATATATATATATATATATATATATATATATATATATATAGTAATTTATAAAATATATATGGCGATTAAGCTACACTGAATATTCGGCGTTTCATCCACTCTAGGATTCGTCAGGCTTATGCGCATAAGCCTGACGAATCCTAGAGTGGATGAAACGCCAAATATTCAGTGTAGCTTAATCGCCATATATATTTTATAAATTACTAACTAGCTCTACTTACGCATTGAGCACTTTTGAAGTAAATACTTAAAGTTTACACATAAATCTATACCTTCATATATTTATTTGAGTTAATGAAGTACTTATATATATATATATATATATATATATATATATATATATATATATATATATATAGTCATCCACATACAGTACTGTTTCGCTGTTTCAAAGCTCATCAGTGCGGCTAGACAAAGTAACTACCCCAATCCAGGATCGAAACCCGACCACTCATATGACAGTCGGAGCTTTTGTTTGTTTGTTTGTTTGTTTGTTTGTTTGTGTGTGTGTGTGTGTGTGTGTGTGCAGTTAGGTAACAAACCATATTATTACATATGTCTCAAAGGGTAACTTTTATTAGTGATATATATATATATATATATATATATATATATATATATATATATATATATATTATGTGTGTGTATTAAGACAGTAATTTTCATTAAAATAAACATTATTTAAGACAACCAAGGGTTTCTATTCAATTATCCTTTTTTTTATTGTCTTTTTGTGTAAAAATCGAACATATTAATATATGTTCCATATGTATTATGAATGTTTCCTCATTTCTACAGGCATCTTCAGGTAAGAGTTGAATGATGTTCTATGAAAAACTGGCGAGGAAGAACGGTTAGTAGTAGTAACAGCAATGGTCAATATATGGATTTTTAATGTGAAACGACATATATAATTATTTCCACAACTAGACAACGTTGCAGCCCATACAAACCATGAAAGCCACGGACTAGACATTTTTCCTTTCATTTTGCTTATCAGTAGAACACATCTGAACTCATTATTCGAACACGGATCACTTGCAATTTAATTTTATGCAAATGGGTAAAATAAAATAAAGATGTCTTTGATTTTTGATTAACAATAGACATTAAACATCGAGTAATCATAATTCTTTAAATTCCAATTTATTTAAAGGACTTTGAGAGATAATATGGACATAATTTCCTATTGACGATTCAAATATTTCAGATTTGCATTAAATTTTATCCATAATCATTAGCTACCAATTAAGCAAAATTCCTTGAATTTCAATTCATGCTTAAGAGTCCTTAAACTTAAGCCTTAAATTTTGTATATTATCTAGAATCGAAATCATGTAATGCATTTTAATCAAAATTAGGATAAGGATTTTAAACACACTGTTTAGTATTATTATATTTTGATTTTAATCTTCTGCTTGGGAGATTAATACATTGCCCTGAGTCGGGCAGTCTTCGAAGTTCAGAGGTCTCTAAATTTTTCGAATGGGTGGGGGTGGGGTCATATTGCTGCCTTTTTAGAGATAGGCGGGCCAAAATAAAAAAATATGACCTGGACATGTTTTATGCTATTTTGGTCATTAGCTTTGCCTTTTAATGAAACTGGTTGTTCAAAACTTTATCCTTTTAACCATTTTCTGAAAAAAAAAAGAAGAAAAACCACCACACTATTTTCACGCATTTCCATTTAAAAATTTTTTCTTGAATACTTTTTACGATGTCTATAACAATTCCATGAGACAGACCAAAGACTTTGGCAAGCCAGTCTGGTCTGTGGGTTGTAGTTTGGAGACTCCTGTTCTAGTGCATATATTATTCGATAGGGGTTAACTTTCTGTAAAACAAATAAATAGCGCCGTGTTTCATTATTAACTATAATTTGACCTGGAAAATCGAATTTTGGCTCGCTTTCTTGTTGAAGCATATTTTTGGTTTGAAAGGAACAATTTTATACAATGGAATAAATTATTCATAGAAATCTGAGTTCCTCTTATTTTATATTACTACTTTTGAGCAAAACAAAGACAGAGTTCTTCAGGTTTCAGAAAACGTTGATCTTTTCTTTTTTTAGCTTGCGATCGAATTGACGTGAATTTCCAAACTTTACTCTTAACTCTGTCTAAAAACCATAATTAAAGACTTTTGGCTGCTTTCAGTTTCTTTTCTAAAAGTGGAAACTTACCGTTCTTTCCCCAAATCTCAAAAACCAGAATGGATTATTTCTCTGTAAGAAGCACAATTTCTGCCATTTAACGGCATCCTAAATAAGCCTCCTTTTTATCTTCCTCCATCTTTGCATCGCTCGCTATCTTATGTATTTTTAGTAGATTCAAAACGCAGTGGTTCTGTTTATTTGTTTGAATAACAGAAACCAATTTTTGTGTGTTGATCTTTGGGCGAAATTGTTGCAGTTACGAACTGAGTAGACAAACAACTGCGAAACGACACGGTTCTTTCCTTTGTTTATAAAAGAACTGTAATTTGGTAATGTCACAGATTTTTCACTTCTGATTCTATCTTCAACTCTCCCATTTCTCCCCCCCCCCTCTCTCACTCTGACTCTTAATCATGATACCAACAGAGAAGCGTGCTGTAAAAAGGATGAAATTTCAGTGAGCATTAGTCTTGGCTAAAAATGCCATCTGATTCCGCTTCTTGCGGACCAAAATGGTAATTCTCTTTTTAAAAACACGGATCGAAATTTCTTCAGATTGCCCCTGCTTCCATTTTCAACTGGAAAAATGACCGCTCAAAGAGGCCCATTTTCTTTTGTGCTCTTTTTGATGTAGAATTCACTAGCTGGCTGCTTTCTTCATCCCTCATCCCCGACTCTGTTCGCTGATTCCATCCACGAGAACAGAAATGTCTTTCTGGGAAATCGGTTGGAACCGTACCAAAATTATTATCATTATTATTATTCTCCTTTTCCAATGTTAACCATAACACCCAACAGAGATGATAATTCTAAAGTTTGTTTCCTCTCTGAAAAGTACCTGATTATATGTACTTGATCTTTTCTTTATTTCCTTTCCTTTTGCTTGCAATGAAATTAAACTAAACATTGAAATCACATTTTTGGATGAAAGCTAAAACAACAACTCTATTTATTTCTTTTCTTTTATTAAATAAGGCCAAAAGGTCACTGAAGGATAAAGGTTAACTAAATGTCAAATGAAGGATAAAACAACAACATGGTAATTAGTAATGATCATGGTGATTAGATAGAATTTGATTATTTCAGAGAGTGGCTCAGCAAGAATTTGTTTACATTCGACATGAAAGCGACCATATACTTGTGAGCTGAAAGCAGTTCTTATATACTGGGGACTAGTGTATAACGAGCGTATATATGTATCTTATATATATATATATATATATATATATATATATATATATATATATATATATATATATATATTTATATATATATATATGAAAATTTTTCGGGGGTTACAGAATTTAATAATGGCTAAATGCAGACGAATCAACATAATGATTTAAAAAATAAAAAATGAAGATAAAGATTAGCTAACCAGGTTTCGTTCCTCGCTCAACAAATCTAAATCGAGGAAAATACAATTAAAAGAAAACAAAGTTAAGGCGGGGAAGGGGGGAATGAAAAATAAACGTGGGGAAAAATTACATAGAGACTAAATTAAGTCATAAAAGATTGGCATGAATTTCAGTGCTGACATGTTTTCGATCTTGAGTAAGTCGCACTCCCCCTTTCTTTTAAAAATTCTAGAGACTATTTTTTTATTAAGTCTTTGAGACCTTCTCTTTGCAAGCAAAAAGAAAATCTTTTAAGATTTAATTTAGTCTCTATGTAATTTTTCCCCAGTTTATTTTTCGCTTTTTCCATCCCTCCCCCCGCCATATTCATGACTTTTTTTTTTAATCGTATTTTCCTCGATTTAACTCTGTTGAGCGAGGAACGAAACTTCGTTAGTTAACCTTTATTTTCATTTTTTATTTTTTAAATCATTATGTTGATTGGTCTGTATTTAGCCATGTATATATATACAGTCCTGGTCAAAATCATAAGATCACTTAAGAAAGTAAGCGTTTACGCATATTATCGAATTTTTAATCAAACAAATGGTTTAAACCATTGCCAAAAGGGAAAATATGATGGAAAAAAATGGAATCTGCTTCATTCGAAACCTTAACCCTGATCTAATGATTATTTTTTTAAAAACAAACATTTTCACCTGATCAAAATACTGAGACCCTTTTTAGTAATTTATAATTGCCTTTTGTTAGATAAATTATCAGTGGTCTTATCATTTTGACCAGGTGAAAATGTTTGTTTTTTAAAAAATAATTATTAGATCAGGGTTAAGGTTTTGAATGAAGCAGATTTCATTTTTCCATCATATTTTCCCTTTTGGCAATGTTTTAAACCATTTGTTTGATTAAAAATTCGATATTATGCGTAAACGCTTACTTTCTTAAGTGGTCTTATGATTTTGACCAGGACTGTATATATATATATATATATATATATATATATATATATATATATGTGTGTGTGTGTGTGTGTGTGTGTGCTGTTTATAAGGAGTCTTTTTTAACTTATGTGTGCTAAACGTTCTATTTGATTCGTCTAATGTATATTTATGCCATTACATATAATATTTATGCTTGTCTTACCAGTGTTGTGATCTGTGATTGTCTAGTATTCTCTATTGTGTGTTGATGTGTGTATACATATATTAACAGTTTATGGCCAGGGTGTAAATAAGAGACAGAAATCATTGTTGATTGGAACACATACCTTCAATCTTCCTTCCATGCACCCTGAAATTAAAGGTGCTTTTTCTCAAAAAAAAAAAAAAAAAAAAAAAATGAAAACGATCAGGTATGGATCATATTTTGATATAACTATTTATGCTTTGCTGGGTTCATTTTTCAGAGTTGGCACGTTTTGTATAAGACTTCATTTTTCTAAGTCGCCCCTTCTGATTTCCACGGTTGTCCTATCCAAACACCTCATCTCTCCGCTAACGTGTTACTTATAAAAACTGATCTCCCTTGTAACTAAAACTCCCAAGCTCTATCTTTTCTATTACGTCATCACTCCACGTAGCCTAAAGATTCTTGCCGCTTTTTTGTCATGTATACATTCTGGTTAGCTTAAATTCCATCTATCAGATTAACATCAAGTTAACATTATCGTTTGTGCTAGTTATGAAAACTAATATTCCTTTATATTCAAACATTTTAACATGAATAATTTTAACTGGAAATATTTATTAATTAATTTATTTTTTTACATTTTCACCCCTAACAAGGCACATTGCCACTTTGATGTAGGAGGCTACTATCAGGGACATAAGCTACTGGAGTACTATGTAGGGAATTGGGTAGCAAGATGTCTGTTCACATTACATATGAACTTCTGCATGTCAGTACAGTTGGGGAAGTTTGGGAGCTCCAAAGTCTAGCAGTTCTGGGGGAAAAACTACTGGAGTAGAAAGCTCTCTTACATCTAGGGATCTCTACTGTGTAGGGATGGGATTTAGCTGCTTGTCGGGTTTGTCGGGGGTATTTACGTCTCGGGGGTACAAGTGCTTGCAGTTCATCAAGAATTCACCATTAAAATACTTGTAGAACAGACAGACGGATGCAACATTTCGTCGATAGGACAGAGGCTGAAGCTTAGAAGATAGTCCAGTGCCTATTAGGTTGGTGGCTCTCTTTTGAACCCTGTCTATTAATAATTATCGTAATAGTAATAGTCGACCAGCACATTTTTTCAGTGTTGCCCTGCTAATATCTAACACCTAGCTATATTATGTTCCACAGGCAGGAAGGTCTAGGAAAGAAACTTTGCTCATGGTAAGGAAACCCTTTCAGAATCTAAAGTCGAACTATAAAACCAGCATACATTTTACTAATAACGTCTGAGGGCTTGGCCTTTCTGGACAACAATTTTCCAATCACCAACAGGACCGGAAAATAGTCATTGTCGACGAGAAGTCAATGACAAGTGGCTGTTGCAATGACGTAAATTCATTTCCAAATGTTATCGAAAAAGATGGAAAGAACCAGAAATCTCGAGAGACTGCTGTCCCCCAGATTCCAGGGAACACCACTGGTCTTAGTCAGTGAGTAATCTCTGATGATGATATGCCTGAGAACTTCTCGTGAGTAATCTATCTGTATATCTATAAAAGTTAGAATGTGTGTGTAAGGACACTTCTCAACCTATATACTCAATGAATTTTTTATCTACAGACTTGAAATTTGGTATATAGAGTATTCAAATATGTGGAAAACTTTTTAATCCGTTTACATCCGGAAAAATGGGCTGCAAAGAGGTCAAAATTAAAAAAAATGTTACATGAGGGGCCACCGGATTTTTATCTGTTTTCACAATTGTGCATGTGTGGTCGTGAAATATGACAGCTTTTTTATGTTAAGCATGAGTTGGTTTGAAAACACTATTTAAAAGTCATATCAAGCTGGTATAATGGTTATCACACCTGACTCACTGTCTTTAGGTTTTGGTTTTGATCTCATTTCGGATACTTTTTTTTACTTACAAGAAGTGAACGGTTTAGAAAAAACATAATTCTTGTATGCATATATCTTAGTTTCTTTTCGTTTTTTTACTTCGATTTGTAAATGAATTTAACGTTATGTTCAATACTTACGGCATTTCTGTTTATAATAAATTAGAAATCTGCATTTATAAAAATATAATATTTATGCATATTTTACAATTGGGAAATGCCAGCCAGCCTGCTAATATATCTATAAAAGTGAGAATGTGTGTGCGTGAGAATACTTCTCAACCTATATACTCAACGGATTTTTGATCTACAGACACAAAATTTGGTATATTGGGTATTCAGACATATGGAAAACTTTTAATCCGTTTTCATCCAGAAAAAAGGGCAGCTAAGGAGTTAAAAGTAAAACATTGGTACTTGGGTGTCATCGGATTTCTATCTGTTTGTCAACTGTTTCACGATGTTTGAAAACACTTTTTAAAGATCTTGGCAAGCTGGTCTAATGGTTATCATACTTGACTCACTGTCTTTAGGTTTTGGTTTCGATCTCAGCTCGAGTATTTTTTTTTTTTACTTATAAGAAGTAAATTGTTCAGAAAAAATAAAAACACTCACGTGCACATGTCTTAGTTTCTTATTTACATTAGATTTGAAAATGACGATGTCATAGTAAGTTAGGAAGTAGCTCCACGGTATTGTGTTCCACAGACGGACAGTTCTAGGAAAGAAACGTTGCTCATGAAATTTTCGTTTTGTTTTAGGCATTGATAGAGAATAAGGGGAATTATTAACAGCTGTTGTAGTGAGACGAGTGTTTGTTGCGAATGTTTTATAGTGGGGTACAGTCAAGAACCTTCTATGTAAATAACGATAGCGCAGAAACAGACGACGCAACATCTCTTCTGTGAGAAAGAGTAAGTAGGGAGGCGAAAAGGTCCTCACTTTTTAGGTTTTGAAGGCAGAAAAGTGTACTCTTAGCACCTCCTCCCCAGACGTGGCAACAATACTCCATCTTAGGATGTATTTCGCTCTTGTGCAAGTAGAGAATTTCTTTTGGTATGAGATACCTGCTGTAGCAGTAGAATGATACTACCATTTTTTGAGCGGCTTTTTTATCAGTTTTTTTATGATGTAAATTTTTTTTTAGATTATTCATACTAGAGAATAAAAAAAAAACATTTAATATTTTTTAAGATGTCATTTTTTCTCCGTTTAAAACAAAAAGGAAGCTAATTTGAGATTTAAAAACATGCAAGAGTTATAGTCCGCAAACTTTGAACGAGTGCTTTATGCAAATCTTCTAGAGTACATTTAGCACTGTGGTGATTAATCTCAAATAATCCCATATTATGCATCGAATAGATACCACAATATTTAGTTCACTGCACCGTGTCATAACAAAGGTCAATATAAAATTTCAGCCAGATCGGTCCAGTAATTACAGAGAATGAATGGATCAGACAAATTAAAAAAACAGACAGACTAAGAGAAATATAATATAGAAGATAAATATGAACCTTTTTTATGGAAATCGTTCCAGACAAGGCATGAAGCCATTTGATGTAAGGAGCTGACAAGAACGAAAGACGATTATTGCAAAAACAGCAGATGCCTATTAACCTTACTCTTGAAAAGAAAACGAGACTATATATGGGAGCAAAACAGTCAGCAAGAAGAGATTTACCCAAGCCTGCGGTTCTTGGAGAGAAGCTACTGGAATCGGAAGCTGTATTACAATGAGGTATCAGAACAGCAAATAGACCACTAGATCAACGAGGCAAACGAGCTTGAGCAAATAAAGCAGGAATAGATCAAACTATTCTAAAGAAGACATGCTATAATAGTATTTATAGAAAAGATTGAGTCTAGCAACATCACGTCATTAGAGAGAGGTTGCAGAGAAAAAGAAAGGGGTAAGCTAATAAAATTGCAGATATGTTTCTACAATTTATCAAGAACCCTCAAATGGGACAGAGATTCACCAGCCCAAATAACCTAATAACAATTTGCAATGGCAATAGCGTGAACGTAGTAAGAATCTGATATATTCAGTAGATTGTTGCTTTCATAGACGCCATTGGATGCTCGCATATGAAATCTATTTTATGCTGATGTCCAATGAACTCTGACACGGCTCTTCTATTCCAATTAATTACAATAGAAAAATCAGAATTTTAAAGACAACTTGATTCACGGTATCTAATAGGACTTTGTTTTCTTTTTGAATAAATGCACAATGTCTCTTTTATAAAAGAGTAATTGCTATGAAAATACACACTGAAAAGACATCGTACGTTCGAATAAAAACAAAAACAAACAAACAAAAATAACAAACTACGAAACAATAAAAAATAAAAATAACAAACCCAGAGGAGTAGAAAATCAATTTTCCAAAACGTTTGTCTTAGATTCTTCAACTATCTGATTTATAACGAACCTAAATCGTGTTCATTGTAGGTTTTATGCACTGTCAGTTAACGAGTGAACCTACATTTTATATAATTCCACGATCTATTTAGTAAAAGAATCCTCTTCTGACAGTGTCCTCTACAAAGATTCTCACGAGGGATTTATTCATACTTTTATATTATCATATATTTTTTTTTTATTTATTGTAGATTTGTTTTATATCCAGACTTTATCTAAAACAAAACTTGTTTTATTTATCCAAAGACCAGGTTGTATAGAAGACATATCTCAAGGTTCCATTATCTCGAATTGAAAAGGTTTACTTATTGAGCAATACATGACAAGAGGACAAAATGGTTTACTGTCATTGGAGCTTCTTTGCCATCAAATTTCGGTTGTGCGCATATCAAGTAGAAAGATTACTGTATTTCTACATTGGAAGACTTAAAATAAAAACAATTGCAACTGAAAGAAATATGTCAAACTTCTGCTATAAGATAATACATTATGTGTCTATATATATATATATATATATATATATATATATATATATATATATATATATATATATATATATATATATATAATAGTGGCCTGGCAAGGCCACAGGAGAGACAGCCGAAGCAGCAAAACTGAAGCTGCCTACCAGGACACTATATATACAAATGTAGGCAAATTTGGTCATATTTTATTGGTGTGAAAATATAGGTTGTTTTTTACCAATTGTCATAAAATTTTAACCATAGAATAATATAATCTTCAAAAAGCCTGCAAATTTTTATGTAGTTTCGTCCCATAGCAGCAAACATATGAGCATTTCAATATTCAATTTGGCTACCAGTATATATATATATATATATACCACCTTTTTTGGCAATTTTATAAGTTCCAAATCTCAGCGACTATTGATCAGAATTTAACATGTGAATGCTCGTTAGATAGTTGTGTAGTGGGCTATGTAACATTTGCCCTTAAGGTTACACATTAAGGATATCATCCATCATCCAAAGCCTATTTTTGAGACTATTTTACAGCCATAAATGTTTCAATCATAGCCATTTGTTTTCTTAGTTTTGCATATGAATTACAAAATATCTGATGTTTCCCCAAAACCTCTGGCCTTGATGAGGGGAAACTAAAACTTGTTGCTATGGTTTTATATGATCTGAAATAACAGCCAAAGGAAACTTGATTCCAAATATTTCTTATATGTTATATCGCCCCTCTTTTGTTTTCATACATAAAGTAAATTTCGCAGTGTATAAGGATTATCTGATATTGGAGATATTCATAATCGTACCCTAATTCCAAAATAGGGGAGATATAACATATGAGAAATATTTGGAATCAAGTATCCCCTTGTTGTTGCATATCATTTGAAACCATAGCGACAAGTTTTAGTCTCCCCTCCATCAAGGCCAGAGGTCTTGGGGAATATATATATATATATATATATATATATATATATATATATCGAAATAAAGACGAAACGTTGATGAACACATTACTCGAGTGTTTCTTTTTATTTTTTTAATTCTCTCTCACGATGCGTGTATGTGTGTATTGTGTAAATGTATGCACCATGAATATACACATTCGTTAATATGTATTTATATATACATGTATATATACATTTATACATACATATGCATACACATTTATTTATATCTATATATCTATAAAAGTGAACGTGTTTGTGTATCTGTGTGTTTGTGTGTCTGTCTGTCCGTGTGTGTACATTTCCCTACGCAATAACTTTGTGAATTTTAAGTCTACAGACTCGAAATTTGATATACAGGGTACTGAGATTAGGGAAAATCTTTGTGATCCATTTCGCCCAGAAATTTGGCTGTTAAAGGGTCAAAGTTCAACGATTTGACTTTTGAGAACTCTACCAAACATCTCCGACAATTTTGGGTCTAAACACTTGAAATTTAAGATATAGGTTTCTTGGACATGGATCTAACTTAATAACTTGATTTGAGCCCAAAACAATAAATGTTAAGAGGTCATAATAGGGGTTAAAGTTAAAAATATTTTGACCTCTGCGGTCTCTACAAAATTTCTCAGACAATTTCTGATCTAAACATTTGAAATTTTACATAAAGGGTACTCAAAGATAGGTCAAGTTTTTTAATCGGTTTGGGTTGAAGATTTTTAGTTACCAATATATAAATCAATGTATGTATGTATGTTTGCATGTCTGCCTAAAACTTTCGACAGAGGCGACAGATTTTATCAAGATCAGTATCGTTTTAAAGTTCGACCTTTCATACGACAATTGAAAAATTGGCTAAAAACATTAATACCTTCACCTTCAACTAGGCACCGATAATTTTGAAAGATATCCTCTCATTTCGAGTACCTAGCCTTAATTTAAACAGAGCCCAGTGTGGAGTTGGAGGCAAACCGACTGGCATGCATATTATTTGAAAGGACGCACACCACAAGAGACTTTTGATGAAATAAAATGAAACTTATGGTGATAATGCCCCATCATATGACCTTGTAAAACGCTGGCATCGTGAATTCAAACATGGCCGGAAGTTTGTGGAAACAGCACCCAGACCTGGTCGCCCCCCCTTCTGCCATTGATGAGGCATCTTTCCGTCAAGTTGAGGCTGCCATTTTGGAAGATTGGCGCATTACTATTCGCCAAATAGCGCAAGATGTCAAGATTAGTACAGGATCTGTGGAAACTATCATTCATGACCATTTGCATATGCATAAGGTGTCTGCCAGATGGATTCCCAGGTTGCTCACACCATTCCAGATGCGAGAACGTGTGGAGTGCTCGAGGATGAATTTGGAGATGTGCAAAGAAGATGAGTGAAAGTTTTTCAAAAGACTGATTACACAGGATGAAACCTGGGTCCATCACTGTGATCCAGAGACCAAAGCCCAGTCAATGCAGTGGAAGCACTTGGACTCACCACCTCCAAAGAAGGCAAGGGTGCAGCCCTCCGCTGGCAAGGTCATGCTCACAGTCTTCTGGGACCAGGACGGAGTAGTGATGACAAATTTCCTTACAATAGTTACCACAATTATAGGAGCCTATTATACTTCACTTTTGAGTAAATTAAGGGAAGCTATCAAAATCAAGAGGAGGGGCAAGATCAGCAAAGGTACGCTCCTCCTGCAGGACAACTCGCATATCGCCAGATCAAAAGTACGGGTGTGTGGTTATGAAATCTGCCCCCCTCCTCTCTACTTTCCTGACCTTGCACCCTCTGACTTTCACCTCTTCCCAGCCATGAATTTGTTTCTAAAAGGAAAACGTTTCCCAGATGATGCAGCCTTCATTTCTGAAGTCACGTCGTGGTTGGAGGACAAACCTGGGGTGTTCTACAAAAACGGTTTCCAGATACACACACACACACACACACATACACACACACACACACACACACACACACACACACATATATATGTGTGTGTGTGTGTATATATATATATATATATATATCATTAATATGAACACAAATACAGTTATGTGTATGTGTGAGTGTGTCCCATATAGAAATAAACATTAGGGAATCTACATACAATATGAAAGTGTATTCATATATAAAATTAGATTTTAAAAAACTGAAGTAGTCCCGAATCTCTCCTAAATCAAAAGAGCTATTTGGCCCTAACGTCCTTTAAAACTGCAAATATATATTAAATAAAAAATAGGAATAAAAGTTACATGTAAATTAATTACATCATAAGATCAATAGGAACGGTATAGGATAGAAAAAAAACCTTTTTAAGCCATGGCACTTCGAAGCTAAATGCTTCTCATCAGAAGAGAAGTGCCAGTGTTAGACAAAAATATAAAATATATAAAATACAGCGTATATATCGAAAGCAAGAAAGAAATAAAGAGAGAGAGAGAGAGAGAGAGAGAGAAGAGTATATAGCTATATAAAAATATATTTTCAACAAGTAAGCTGCACAGAAGTGTTTATATCTTATTTCCGAAAGAAGTCATGAGGCAATTAGTCTGATGATTTAACCGTAAATATATTTTAATACGACTATACTTACGGATTGAGCACTATTAAAGTACATACTAAATCTCTCTGTCGCTCTCTTTCTCTCCCTTTATATATATATATATATATATATATATATATATATATATATATTTAGTAATGTGATTGATAATTTAAAAATCAAATTATAATTAAATTAAAAATCCGTTTCATAAGAAGGAACAACAACAAAATCAATTATTTGTACGATCGTTTCGGAAAACAGTGTTTTTATTGTGGTAGACATCAAGTTACGGACAATAATTATTACATATAGTTTTTTAATAAACAAGGTTTCCTCGTCAGCAAATGTTGTTGTTCCTTCTTATGGAACAGATTTTTAATTTAATTATAATTTGATTTTTAAATTATCAATCACATTACTAAATATTAAATTAGCTCTAGGATATTTGCCTATCGAGCTTATGATAGATCTAAATTACAACGAGCACTTTTTCTTTCCTGTATTTTAATTAAACTAGTAATTTCACTATTACATTAAAATACACTCTGCTCTTTAGACTATTGTTCTAATCTCCTTTAAATATATATATATATATATATGTGTGCGTGTGTGTGTGTGTGTGTGTAATATATTTTATTACTTTATAATATCATATATATATATATATATATATATATATATATGTATATATAATCCCAATCATCTTTCTCTTCATATAACTCAGTTATTGTGCATATATGCGTGAGATACGTTAACGAATAAAATCTAAAAGTGTATCCTTATGTAAAATTTTATTGTGAAGAGAATTGAAGTAGTCATGAAGCTCTCCTAAATTATGGACGATCCAGCTTCTTTTAAAACTTCAAATATATACTATTTTTATTGCATTAAAATTATATTTACAACATTTTTCGAGGAAGAGTGAAAATGATCACAAATCCATACGTTATCCTCTATGTGCCCCTAACTCTAAGTAATCCATATGCAACAAAAACTTCTTAAAACTTTAAATATCTGAATTTAATGAAATTTAAAGCATATGTATAAAGCACTAATTTAGAGGGTTTCGCAGTGTTTCATTTTTTCCGATTATTTTAGGGGACGAAACAGAAAATAATTTGGTGTAATGAGCATAGTAAAAAAGTACATAATTGTCATCCTAATATATATATATATATATATATATATATATATATATATATATATATATATATATATATATATATATATATATATATATATATATATATATATTAGCAAAATACCCGACGTTGACTTGGTTCAAAAACAGCCTACAGAAAATGGACTCTGATTTATGAAAGTATGATCGGTTATGAAAGGAAGGTTTTTAAAGAGATAGCTTCGAATTTGGGGGTATCAAAACCAAAGCAAAATATGATGAAATTAAAAATAAAATAGATAAACCCTATAATTTATTATACCATACCTTTTCACACTGAAACACTTATCACAATATTCTGTGGATCTATATTAAAAGACCTTGTTAAACTCCGTGACATATTTCTATTCTATGGAGGTCAGGCACGAACGAACACCCCATAATTTTATTATACTATATTTCTTCAAACTGAAACATAATTATCAAAGTATACTTACGCAGATAGATATGAAAACTCTTTATTAAAGTGTGTGCCTATTTCCATTCTATGGAGGCCAGGCGCGGACACAGACCCCACAATTTTATTATCATACCCTCCCTATTTAAGTTAAAACATACTTATCAAAGTATTCTTATGTACATCTATATCAAAAACACTTGTAAACGTTTTTATTTTTAATTTTTTAATTTTTTAATTTTTTATTTCCATACTTTGTGGACCAGGCGCGTACGCAGACCTCACAATTTGAATGAATCATCATTATGCCAGATCAAACATACCCATTCTTGTGTCTCGATACATCTTCTATCATTATATGTGATCAGTTCTATAATAGTCAACCATATAGGAACCTATTCGTGACCAGACACACACACGTTCAGCTTTATATTATATATATATATATATATATATATATATATATATATATATATATATATATATATATATATATAGTGTTAGATTAGAAAATTGGTCTTTTTTATTTATGATGTTCAGTCTTCTATGAACTTTGTCTCTTTTTACAGTATTATATTGTCATGCATGTTTTTCTCTCTAAACAAAGAGTTTTTAATTTTTCTGAAGAGTATATGGACGAAAAGATACGATATTGATTTAATAATAACCGTTTGTTCTGTATAACGAATAACCATACTATTATTCTTTATACATATATATATATTAACAAATACACGCATTTAAACATATACATCCATGTATATTTATACAGACATATACATATATAAATATTTGTAAACATATAAATCTATGTATATTTATGCAGACGTATACGTATATAAACATTTATATGCATATGACACATACACAAATGATTATACATACGCAAAAATGCAAATACACTTGTATAGATATACAAACAGATATATATCTCTTTCAATATAGACACATATATATGCATAAATATATATGTATTTACATATATATTTATATATATATATACATATATATATATATTATACACACACACCCATATATATATATATATATATATATATATATATATATATATATATATATATATATATATTACACACACACACCCATATATATATGTATATATATATATATATATATATATATATGTATGAAATCACATATGTAAAAGTCAGTGTTTCTTCTTTTCTTGTGATTGATCCTAGGAACCATTTTACAAACGCAAGGGAAGGATTTATTTCGGAATGGCTTTTGTTGGATAAACAGAACTAAGGAACTGGCTTTTGTTCGGAAAAGCAAGGGAAATCCAGATTTTGATTTTTAGAACTTAAAGCAAAAGCACGAGATTCGGAAATTCTTGTTCTTAAGAAGACGGGAAATTATTTCAGAGAAATATTATTAATCGGGATTTTAAAGAAGAGAAAAGAAGTCGGAAAAATAAGTCGATGTTAGGGTTGTGCTATGAAGAGGTGAGGGGACTTTTTTGGCGGGGATAAAAGATTATGAGAAAGGGAGAGAAAGAAAGCTGAGGTAAAGACTAAGATGTGAATGGAATTAGGCTGAGAACGATAGAGAGAATGTGAAGGAAGAGAGAGGCGGGAAGATAAAGAAAGGGAGAGAGATGTATGTGGAGGAGTTGTAGAGACGTAACAAATAGAGAAAATAGATGGAAAGAAAAATAATATAAAAGGAATACTGAGTTTAGATGTCGGTTTTATTATGTTGAGAGATATAGAGACGGGTTGGAGGAAGAGAGAGAGGGTGAAAGAGAAAAAGAAAGGGAGAAAGGTGGAGATGTAGAAAGAAAACAAATAGTGATAAATAATTGAAATGAAATTTTATACAATCCGAATAGTGAAGTTAGATGTAAATTGAATTGTGTTGAGAAAATGAGAGAAATAGAGAGAGGGAAAGAGAGAGAGATGGGAAAGGGAAGGAGGGAGTGAGGGAGGGGAAGGGGAGAGATTACATATGGTACAAAATAGATAGAGTGGAAAAATAATACAAGACAAATAGTGAATGTAAGTTGAATTATGTTGAGAGAGATAGAGAGGTGTGTAGGGAGAAAGCGGGAGAGAGAAAGAGAGAGAGAGAGAGAGGAATGGAATGGAAGAGAAAGGAAAAACATAAAAAATGGATAGTGAATTTAAGTAGTTGCATGAGGAGAGAGAGAGAGAGAGAGAGAGAGAGAGAGAGAGAGAGAGAGAGAGAAAATCAAACGAAATGAGATGAAAAAAAGAATATGAAAGCAATAAAAAAGGAATATGATGAGAATACAAGACAAAGGACAGGGAATGTGACATAATATTATACTAGATAATATGAAAAAGAAACAGTGAAAAATGAGACAGAGGAAGGGAAATAAGGCAGGAGAGTAAAAATTAAACAGGAAACAAAAATTGACAAAGAAAGTGAAAAATGAGACAGAAGAAAGGGTGAAATGAGACAAAAGAAGGAAAACGAGACAGGCTAGGGAAAATGAGACGGGAGATAAAAATTAGCAAAGGAAATAAAAATGAGACAGAAGAAAAGGTGAAATGAGACAAAAGAAGGGAGATAAGACAGACTAGGGAAAATGAGACAGGAGATAAAAATTAGCAAAGGAAATGAAAAATGACACAGAAGAAAAGGTGAAATGAGACAAAAGAAGGGAGATAAGACAGATTAGGGAAAATGAGACAGGAGATAAAAATTAGCAAAGGAAAGAAAAAATGAAACAGGATAGAGAAAATGAGACGGGAAAAAGGTAACAGAAACAGAGCAAAGAAAAGTGACTGAGACGTGTAAGGTGATAATGGGGGAAAAGAACACAAAAGGGGAAACAAGAAGAGAAAAAACAGACTGAAGAGAATGAAGGTGACAAGAATGGTGGAGGTGTCAAAATGTGACAGAAAGTGTGAGAAAGAAAATAAGGGGAAAAACAGAAGAATAAAAAAAGGAATAAAGAGAAGAGACGTAATTGGGGAAAGACAGAAAGAGGAGATGGCGAAGGAAGGAGGTGCAAAAAGGGAAAAGAGGAAGAGAGGAAAAAAGAGACATATGGGGGTGAGGTCTACAAAAGGGAGAAATGTGACAAAAGAGGGAAATAAATGATGAGTTAAGTTTAAGAGAATAAGCAGGAAAATAAAAAATAGAGGAAGATAATAATAATAATAATAATAATAATAATAATAATAATAATAATAATAATAATAATTATTATTATTATTATTATTATTATTATTATTATTATTATTATTCACTAAGAGCTTTCACACGGGCCATCATCAAAGAATTCTCTTTGCAAAC
>NC_136488.1:70179971-70189971 GCF_053919585.1 Euprymna scolopes | reverse complement strand
AAAAACAAACAAAAAAAAAAAAAACGCGCATAATATTTCAACTTGCATGAAATTTCTTTCAAGGTAATCCGAAAGGCGAAAATGGTTCTTTAGAGAGAATGGAGTCCAAAATTAAACCCAGTTTAATTATACATACAGTCCGGTTGGAAAGTTTTCCAAGCAGCCAAAATGATGGAAATTGTTTTTTTTTGGACAGTTCAGTAGCCCAAAGAGAAGTTGATCTTCAGTCAAATGGGATCGAAAAATAAAAAGCAGAGAAAAACAGCAATTCATCTTTCATCGTCGAGTTAATTAGAAAAAGTGATTTCAGATTAAAATTTTAAACAATTAAGATCAGGCTAAAAAAAAAATTACTCTGACCAGATACACACACACACACACACACACACACACACACACACATATATATATATATATATATATATATATACATATATATATATTCAAATTCCTGGTGTCGCTGTTCCTTTGAACCTGAAATCATAAAACCTGGTCAGTCATTTCAAAACATGTATAGCAATAACATATTGAATTTTCAAGAACTTATGAAAATTTTAAATGCCTGTACAATATAAGCAATGGAAAAATTCGATCTAATATAAATACAGTATTTATATATACTGCATTGTTTTGCTGATGAGGGAGACTTTGTTTAAATATAAAAAATCTTTTTATAAAATTATTGTTCAAGGCATATTGTCTATTTCAATAAAACATCGTTTCCGAAACGATCGTACAAACTATTGATTTTGTTTGTTCTTTTCTTTTGAAACTGATTTTCAATTAAAAAATTATGAATCATTTTATGCAATAGTAAAATAGCTCTAGGATATCGATAGCTATCGAGCTTATTATATATCTTCATTACAGCGAGCACTGTTTTTTCTTTTAATAGTATTAGTACATTTACTAATACATTAAAGTAAACTCTGCTCTTTAGACTCTACGTCTAATTCCCCCCAAATTTTATAAATATATATATATATATATATATATATATATATATATATATATATATACATACATATATATGTGTGCGTGTGTGTGTATATATATATATATATATATATATATATATATATATATATATGTACATATATATATAATTGAATAAAACATTACTATATGATTATGTTTTGTATAAACATGATATATAGTTCCACTGTTTTGCCAACTTGTCAAAGATATAGGAATCTTTGCTCCTATATCTTTTTCCTCTATCGACACAAACTGTATAAAATATGAGTCCCTCTTGGCTAACAAGGCTTTTTCCATAAAGATATTGAAAGTCATTAAGATAACGGGCTGTGTGTGTTAGTGGGGGTGGTCGTGGTGAGCGAGGGATCGGATCTGTGATGATTCAAAGGTCCGGGGCTGCTTTTATTTGTGGAGAGATTCTACTGATTTCGCCACCCTATCAGCCACTAACAAGATACTTTAGGTGAGTTAACTTAGCTTAAATGTCAGATAAGGCAGAGTAAATCACTGTTGAGACTAAAACATCATGATTGGACTATTTTTTTGTTTTATTTTTTTGTATCTCTTTTGTGTTTGTTTGTTTTTTTTTTATCAGCGTGCGTTGGAAGTCATGATAATAGTTACAGAAAAACATCAATAAGTCTCTAGTCTAACTATGAAAACAGCTATTGTTTCACATGGCAAGGATTTATTTAAGTCAATAATCGGAATATATTGATGATGATGATGATGATGATGACGACGATGATGATGATGATGATGATGATGATGATGATGAAGACGATAATCATGATGATGATGACAACGCCTACAACGACGATGCTGATGGCGATAATGATGGCGAGAATGATGATGATGCCGATAGTGATGACGACTATGTCGATGACAACGACAACAATGATGACGATAATAATGATGGTGACGATGATGATGATGATGACGACCATGGCGATGGTGATGATGATAATGATGACGACTACGATGATGTTGATGAGGATGATTACGATGTCGATGATGATGATGATGATGAGGAGGAGGAGGAGGAGGAGGAGGACAGCGATAACGACAACGAATATAAAGACAATGATAGTGATGATGCAAGTTGTTCAGTTGTTTTGGGGAACGATCTGCAATAACATATATATTTGAGATTTTTAACAATTGGTTATCGATTTGAAGGATGTGCATATTCCAGCTGTGAATTATGAAAGATTGAGAGTAGAAAACAATGACTGAGTAAGTCATCCTCCTACCTTCTTTTACTATGACATTTTTAGGAGAGTGACTGTTGCCAGAAATATTATAGGAATTTACGATATTGAATAAAATTCACTGATAATATCTGGAAAACATGCATCACGTACTAGCATATAGCATGACCATCTTTGATTTATGTTTGGAGCCTTTGTTTGTAATGCTATAGTGTCTTTTTCCACATGGGGAAAATCGTATAAATCGTATAATTAAATGTCTAGTGTCATATGTGGCTGTAGGTTATGAATTAATTAGAAAAGTATTGGCACTGGGAAAACATCATTTCGTATTTGAATTATATTATAGAAGTTGGAAAGCCAACTAACGTGCACCCACCACTAGTCTCTTCCACTTAGACATGATCCCCTCCCCCCAAATCTAATAGGTCTATAAGATCCAGCTGCAATATTGCATATCTATTTAACAAGTATTTGAATGAAATATTCTCTGACAAGCTGTCCACTTTGGTGCCCCCTTGATGTAAATGCACCTGGTCCACCTGAAATCCTATCCCTTCAATGTGAGGTTCCTAGACACCATACGACACTAACAGCTTCTTTCATAAAACTTTTTTTTTTGAAAGGAGTTATCCCTTACCAAGGCCGAAAGGTCACTTGAGGATAATGGTTAATAAATGTAAGGTGGTAGTGTAGTAATCATTACTAGTGTAAATTGGGTAGAATTTGATTATTTATGGGGACTACTCAACACAAACTTGTTTATATTGGACTTGAAGTCTACCATATTGTAATCGGCTAGGAAGCAACCAACGGAACAGTGTTCCATGGGTGGGCATATATAGGAAAGAACCTTTGTTTATAGAATTTGCATTTACATTTAGGCACAGATAGAGAGTGGGGGAGACATTGATGATAGTGGTTGTAGCTAGTCGAGTATTTTATGTGAAAGTTTGACAAGGGAGGAGCATAGATTGGAGCTCAGACGAGCACTTGCCATAAAAATAATGATAGAGTAGAGACAGGCTTGCAACATCTTTTCCGTGGAAAAGATTGCGAGGAAGAGAAAAGTGCACCTCCTACTATGTTTCAAAGTTGGTTTTAAACTATATCAAGGCAGGATAGGGTGCGCCGAGCAGCTTCTGCCCAGATGTGGTAACAGTACGCCATTCTAGAACATACTTAGCTTTTATACAAATAGAGGATTGCATTGGCAGTGAGATATTTGCTACAGCGAGAGAATGATTCAACCATTATTCCAGCGATCTTGGAAACAGCTTTGATGTATATATTCCATTTTAGGTCAGGAGTAGAAAATCAGTCCTGGACACGTGCCAAGACAAGGTGCTTATCTAAGACGAAGCCATTCATTTCAATTGGGCCAAATCAGGGTCATAGCGTTGATGGTGAAAAGAGAGAAGCTTGGTTAAAATTAATCATCTACGTTTTTATCCATTGCGCCACATGCTCAATATGAGAAGAAAGAATATCAGAAACATCTTGGTTATTACCGGCCTTGGAAGTGTTGTCATAGATTGTGCTCTCATCTGCATAACTGTCTTTGAATGATCTAAGAATGTGATTAGCGAGATCTTCTAAACTTTTGGATTCCTTCCTTTCTCCTTGTTACCCTCACTGTATTAACATACAGAAATATAAATGTACCCAATATATAGTAGAGATGCCAAAATTTTTTAAAATGCCTATGACTTTGGTGCCATCAGCGAGAATCGAAACCATAACATTCAGTGTTACAGCATTATTCATTACCATCTGAGCTAATGAGAGATGAATAATTAAACTTTTAAAATTCACATAGAAATGTATGTTTGAGCATGCATAGAGGAGAAGAAAAACAAACAACAAATATATATATATAAGAAAAATTAATTTCAGTTTACAGATTGAATAATTCTGCAAACTTTAAGCAAATTTAAATATTAGTATTATTATTTATATGACAACCCCAACCAGATGGAAAAACTGAATATCTGAGACAGAGCAATATTATAAGGAAAATTGGATTTAAATTCTGAAACTTAAAATTTACAACAAATTTATTATTCGACAAAAATTACAAGCATTATGTACTTTTCCTCATTCAATTTCGGCATCTTAGCAGACTTCTTTATTTTTTTTTAATTATATGTTCACCCCAAACAAGGTACATTGCCACTTTGTTGTAGGGGACATAGGCATCAGGGGTACTGTGTAGGGAGTTGGGCAGCAAGATGTCGGTTCACGTTACACTTGAACTTCTGCATGTCAGTACAGTTGGGGAAGCAGGTACCTGGAAGGGAATTCCAAAGTCTAGCTGTTCTGGGGAAGAAAATATTGGAGTAGAAGGCTCTCTTACATCTAGAGATCTCTACTGTGTAGGGGTGGGATTTAGCTACTTGTCAGGTTTATCGGGGGTATTTACGTCGAGTGGGCACAAGTGCTTGCAGTTCGTCAGAGCATTCACCGTTAAAGTACTTGTAGAACAGGCAGAGGGATGCAACGTTTCGTCGATGGGACAGAGGCTGAAGTTTAGATGACAGTTCAGGACCTATCAGATTGGCGACTCTCTTTTGAACCTTGTCTAGGAGCGAGAGACTAGTGGCAGACGCACCAGCCCAAATATGACAACAATACTCAATACATGGGCGAATTGTGGTCTTATAAAGGTATAGGATACTTTCTGGCGTTAGTATCTTTCTAGCACAATAGAGAGAACCCACCTTCTTCACAGCGGTCCTGGCGATACTTTCAATGTAATTGTTCCAACTCATGTTTTCTCTGAACGTTAGGCCGACGAGTTTAAAAGATGTACTTTCAGATAAAGAGTGATTGGCCATTGCTATTGGTGGTAGAGACGGTTTCTTGTAGTTATTGAAGGAAACGAGTTTAGTCTTGGCAGCATTGAATGTGGCCATCCATTTTTGTCCCTATTCCACTACAGATTGGAGGTTATCCTCTAGTGTTTTTGCCATTTCTTAAGATATCTGTTCATTTGTTTTCCTGTCGTGCCTGTTATAGAGTGTGGTGTCATCAGCATATATACCCATCTCAGAGGCAATTTCGTTGGGAGGTCATTTTATGAATATTAGGAACAATAGAGGTCCAAGGATAGACCCCTGAGGCACTCCTGCATTTATATCATATTGTTTAGATGTACGACCGTCAAGGACAACCTGGATTTTTCTCTTATCTAAGAAGGATTTAATTATGGTATGCATTCTTCCAGTGATACCATATGATCTGATTTTCCTGAGAAGACCTTCATGCCATACCCTGTCAAAAGCCTTAGATATGTCAAGAGCTACCGCTCTACCCTCCCCTGCTTTGTCCAGGGACTGGTATATACGTTCTGAGATTACAGTTAGGATGTCTGCTGTAGAACGGGCTTGCCTAAATCCATATTGTTGTTCAGTCAGAAGTTTAGAATTTTTAAGGTGATGGACTAGAGCTTGGTTAATTATGGTCTCAAATATTTTGGCGAGAAGTGGGTCAGTTCTTTCGCCAGAATTCTTGAAAACTGGTACTACAGAAGCAGTTTTCCAGCAGGCAGGAAAGCAAGATTCATTAAGGCATTTGTTGTAAAGTTTGGAGAGAACTAGAGCCACTTTGGCGGAGCACTTTTTTAATAGCACAGCCGGGATGAGATCAGGTCCACATGTTTTTGCAGTGTCAAGATTTCTTATGATAGCATGCACCTGAGAAGGGGTGATTTTCAGATCGTCTAGTGTGGCGTATCTCTGCAAAGGAAAGTCAGGAAGGGAGTGGTTCGCAGGGTCCAGTGTGGAGTTGGAGGCAAACCGACTAGCAAGCAGGTTAGCCTTCTCAATTGCGGAGCAGACAACCTCATGATTGTTGGATAGTGGGGGAATTGTTGATTGCCTATTATTTACTACACAGTTGTAGATTTTCCAGAAGTCACGGGTTCCTAATTTCTGTGCTTCGATGCGTTTTTTAGTGGTTTCAATAAATTCTCTCTTAGCTGTCGCTATTTCTTTCTTACAGTTACTTCTGGCTTCTATACACTTCTGCCTGCTTGAACTGGACTTATGTCAGTTAAATTTGTGGTACGCATGCTGCCTTTGCGCGATGGCAGCGGCACATGTGGAAGTAAACCATTGGGGAGAGGTGTGGCTTGCTATAAAATTTGTGCATGGGAACATGTGCTTCAATTGCCGTTTTGAACCATTCAGTTGCCTCATTTGCGCAATGTCCAGCAGGAAGTGAAAAGATATTTTGCCATGGGGCGTCCCTAATGAGATCCCTGATGGCTTCTCAGTCAACCTTTTTATAATATCTCGTTGTTTTGAGCAGTGGCTCTTCAGTTTTGGCTCTAAAGTTTAGGGCTATTTCAACCATTACCACTGCATGATTGGCGTTCCCAAGTGGGTTGTTGGCATTAGTTACACAGTCATCGGGAACGGTGGTCAGAAAAAGATCTAGAAGTGATGCGTGTTGTTCATGCTGGTCTGCGAAACGGGTTTGTAAAGTTTTAAGACATTGTATTGAACAAAGATGGCGGCATAGTTCAGATCAGTAACGGTCTGTGATAGGGAATAAGATATAGAGAAGTTATGTGTTGTGGTACCAGCTGCGTCTGTGTGAATAGAAAATCCGAGTCAGTTGCTGTGGTGGATATTGAAGTCACCAAATACAGGCACTTGTGCGCTAGTGTCGAGGGAAAGTGCTGTACCTATGCTGTCAGAAACTTTGTTTATTAGGGTACAGTCCTGGGTCGAGCGGTAAAGAAAATAATGTTATACTGCATTTACGTCTAAAGCACATAAAGGCTTGATCGTCCGATTCTAGTTTAGTTTCTCTAGTCAAGGGGAGGGTGTTTCGAATATATACTCCAAGCCCATGCATATTCTGTCAGATTCTTTACGGCAGAGTGAGACATATCCAGGCATGTTAAAGTAGTTAGAGGGGATAGAGGAGTGTAGGTTAGTCTCACTTAGTGCTAAGATATCTGGGGTGTTTGTTAGGAGAAATGCTTCAACATCATTTAAATTAGTTCTAAGCCCACGGATGTTCGTAAATGCAAGCCTTAAGGGAGAAGGCAGATTGTTTTTTTTTTGAGTTTGAGCCTGGTTTTAACGTAATTTTTGATTGTACTGTCATTTTTTTAAAGAGTTTCAGTTTAGGTAAGGCGTGCTGAACAAGTGGTTATGCAGAATACGAGACATGCAATACAAGCATATCACCAGTTGTCCTTCCATCTACTAGGATTGTGGCCTTGGGATATCCCACCGGGGATGAGTACAGTGTCCCTTTCCATGCACGACATAGCACTACAAACAACCCGATATTATACAACTGTTGATGGAGCAGCCGCTCTATGTGCTACCAAAGAGTTAGGGATCCTGTACTACCAGTCGGGAACAGCAGCCAGGAATTGTCTATCCGGTACCCTCAACCCATCAGACGATGGTCAATCCAATCTACTTGTACTAGCATTATGGCGTTCAAGCACATCCAAGTGCCCAGTTTAAGGGATGGGATGTGTCGGGAGTGGGGAAAATGCCATTCATTGCCCTTGTCAGGAAACAAGATCGACGACTGTAGGTGTGTCGACTCCCTGTGGTTCGACTTCTACGCCTGGCTAATAGGCAAAGAAGGAGTATGGAAGCCGGGTGATAGACAGTGCCTATCTACTCCTTAAGCAGTTTAGGTTTGCAGACCAGTAATTTATTTGAGTCACCAGCTCTAGGAAGGTTGTCATCCATGACTGGAGAGGCCGTCCTTCCCTTAGGTTTAGCTTCAGAGTTTTCCTTCTCTTAGATGGATGACCTGGGAAGATCAACGGGTCCATCAGCACCGAGAGGGTTTTCTCCGCACCTGGGTCCTAATCCAAGTATTTCTGCGAACCCGCGTTCGTTGTTAATGTTACTGGGTTAGTTTATAAAGGTTATATATCTACTGAAAAATTATACTCCTCAAAGTGATTACAGGACATTGCTATTTCATTGTTTGTTATTGAAGGAGAGGGTGAGTAAGAGTTCATGCAGTGGAAGCAACTATATTTGCAAACAAGTCTGTTGGAAGGAGTTAACATGGTTTGTTTTTTCCCTTTAAATGAAAAAAAAAAATCCTTTTCTTATTTTTATGTTGGCTTAGGAATAGGATAATGCGTTGCAGAATGGCATAAGATTACGAATTAACTAAAAAGAAATTGTACATGCTCTGGATATTTTAGATGGCAGGAGTGTTAAGTTGTATATTCAATAGATACAAGTAACGTCATTTTTGATATGAAGTACATTACAGTGCAGGTATAATTGGGAGTAAATTATATGCTATGTCGTATGCAGTATGTATAGTACAGTAAATAGATATATGGGCAGATTTCCAATAGATGCGAATATATGGAGATTGTAGGTATTAAGTATGTTTCCATTTCTAATGAAGATATCTTCAGCTTTCGTTTAAAAAATCAGGAAGTTGTATTTTGCATTATAGAGTATCAGTTCAGTATTTGTATTCAACATTGCAAAGCTAAGGAAGGGACAGCTATTGATATGTAATATAGATAGTTGTAAATCTAAGTACAGACTTGTTAGTAAGTAATCTACCTGGATATGAATAAAATAATGCATGCCTAAGGGGTAGAAATGTACAGATGTTGAGTGATCATGACTTCCAGTCGGCCAGCATGCGAAGGTTAAGGGCCGAAAGTTAAAGGCCCCCATCCAAGTCGGGTGTAATGTATAAGTGTTAGTGGCAGCTTGGGGAGTAGAGCAGATTGTTAGGTTTCAGGAGAGGATTCAACTTACAGAATACAGTAGAATTAATTATTAACATTTTGAGTACCAAGTAAAATTTAGTTAGAGAAGAGAAAATTCAAACAAATATGTGGAAAAAAAATTTTAGTTTACAATTTATGTACTTATAAGCAAAATTTATAAACTATCACTTTGCTAACTACGCTTCCTCTGAAGATATAAGCAATTCATTGAAACTCCATGGAATAAGGAAAATTTTAGAAATTTCTTTTTTATTCCTTGTCGAAAAACAAATTTATTATAAATTTTAATTTACAGAATTTAAATCCAATTTTCTTTATATATATATATATATATATATATATATATATATATATATATATATATATATATATATATATATATATATATATATTAATTTTCTTATCAATTATAAATCCAGACCTTTTATTTCAATTTTTTTCAGATACATCTGCCTTACTTTTAATGCTAGGTTTATTTATGGTGTCTTTTAAATTTAATAAAAACCCTTCAAAATTTGCTGACGAGGAGACCTTGCTTATAAAAAAACTATATGTAATAATTATTGTCCGTAACTTGATGTCTACCACAATAAAAAGCACTGTTTTCCGAAACGATCGTACAGATAATTGATTTTGTTGTTTTTCCTTCTTGTGAAACGGATTTTTAATTTAATTATGATTTGATTTTTAAATATAAATTATCAATCACATTACTTAATATATATATATATATATATATGTATATATATATATATATATATATATATATATATATATAGATAGATTGACAGATATATAGACAGATAGATAGATAGATAGATCTACTGACTATTAATTTGATGATTGTTAATTCAATCCCGGCTTTGGATGTGTGCTGGTCTAGCCACACTGAAGAAGAGTTGTGCTACAGCGAAACAAGTTTGTCTGTGGATGACCATATATATATATATATATATATATATATATATATATATATATATATATATATATATATATATATATATATATATATATATGCGCGCGTGTGTGTGGGTATCTAGAAAGAAAGAGAGAGAGAAAAGAGAGTGAT